>NC_054544.1:9584554-9952054 GCF_017654505.1 Polyodon spathula | reverse complement strand
ATTCAGGGTGTACAAGAAAGAACACGTCTTCATGTGTCCACATGACCTGTATTGTGCATATTAAACACATCTGTTATCTAAACACATCAGAAATATCTTAACAGCCGAAAGTATATAAACTAAAAAGACTTTCCAGATTTATAGAAGATGTTCAGATAATTCTGACAGGAAATCTGATTTGCAGCTTCCAAAAGTTGCTTTTCATTCTAACAAAACAATCTTTACATTATTATATTATATGGGAAAGTTGCAGTGTCAGACTTTCCTCAGACCTGAGCCAAAACAATAGAAGATAAGGAAGACAAGCAGCTTATAAAAGTGTGCTTGTAGTTGGAGCATAACACAGTGTAGTAATGTAATGTGTAAATTACATTTGCGAGTTACTGTTAATTAAATATGGCCCAAACAGATAGAAAAGCCGAATTACTTGATACTAAGTACCCCAACCCAATTAAAAAAATATATATATATTTCATCCAAAAATGTGTAAACCTCATCCATTTTAGATTCAACAATATTCCCATTAGGTTTTGTGTCTTCATTGCAGCTGGCAATTGAGGTGTGACTCATTAAGTTGGAGGCATTACAAGCCTATACATAATTTCCCCTACATCTAAAGTACTTTCTTGAGCACATCCTCCTCAAACCTGAAAAACTGACCACCCATGACTATAAAACACTGAACAGTAGTGTACTAAAAGAGAATTATAAAATGATATGTCTTTATATAAGTCTTTCCCAATGTCTTCAGAAGAAAAGTGCTATTCCAGAGATGATTGCTGAAGAATAGAACTCAGGTTTACTCCAAGCAAACAGTTGTGTAACATCTACTCCTATGTGAGTTTGTTGACAACTCTGAGTTAAAAACTCTACCAAAATCAAGCGGACTTTTTGGTTACTCAGACTTCATAGGGGTTGTCTTTAGAATACAAAAAAATATGTCCACCTTTACAATTCAGTCCTTTAACATAACATTACCTGCCTTGTTTATACAGAATACGTTGTGATGCTTTGATTTTGCAGTTGCACAGTTAAAACAAGGTCAGCTCTAGTTCATCATTCAGAAATAAAGACTTTAATCAAGTGTTGGCTAATGAAACATCTGGCACCCATTTACTCCACTCAATGTAATGTAAAAACAGTTTAATTAGGGTTACACGAGATTGTCCTGAAGCACTAAAACCATGGATGCTGGTCATCACAAATATAGATGAGGGTGTTAATTATGGCCAAAACGCTAAACTGATTGGCTTTAAATTACCTATTATTTTGGCCAAACCAATCAATGTAAATCCATTCCACAACTGTAACACTGAATTTAGTTTTATAAACACAAGTCTCATACCCACAATCTACCCAGTGAAAAGTTTACAGAATGTTTAATGGAATATTATGCACCCTGATGTTCGTACATATGGTAGAATTTCACTTTATAGTTAAACAGCCTAGTTAAAGTGATTGATGTTTAATTCCCTACCATTCAAGGCCAGAAAAGAGTTCACTATTCAGTGATGTCAACCATCTTCAAAACGGTTTTAAATTGATTAAACAACGCCTGACACTTTGTACCTGTGTTGTGTTAGCTTAGTTACTGTTATACAAACAAAGAAAGCTGTGTTGTGTTGCAAAGGGGTCATTTACCTGCAAAGGAATGTAGCAACATCAGTTATGTCATTAAAATGGCATGCCTTCATATTCACAGGTTAACCTTGTCTAAACCCTGATTCGATGTCCAGTAGGAATGCTAATGGCCTATTCCTCATGTGACAAAGTCAATGTAAGTAGAATTCAACCTGTAGAATACACTGTGGGGGACACGCACCAAGATTAAATTGCTAAATGAAATTGGCGGAGTGAAAAGTAGTGCTCTGCACATGGAAAAAACTTTACCCAATCCTCAATGTATTCACTGGCCCAAAATAAATGAGGCACAGTGTAAGCTGCCATATTTAAATGTGCAAATTCTGCTGCACCAGTGTTCTGAAACCCTAAAAAATGAGATACGGTAGCACAGACTAACAGACTAATCTGAAAAATAGCGCCTCCCCTCCAAATGGGCTACCTCAATTGAACAATAGGTAAGTCATTTGGAGAGGCAACCCGTGCTGACTAAGTGTCTTGACTTTATATTATTATTATTATTATTATTATTATTTATTATTATACGACGGTGTGGCAGAGCAAAACTCTGCCCTTTTTAAATTGGCAGGGATGGGGTTAATTTCCCCTTCCTGCCTGGGTTTATTATGTTCAGTTGGCTGGGGTTGATTAGTTGATTAGATGATTAGTTTAATTAACGATCAATCAGCGCCCAGCCACCTGACATAAAAGGAGGCCTCTGCTTCCCATTAGGAGGAGGGAAGCTGAGGAAGTAGGTTCTTGGTTCTTGGTTCTTGGTTCTTGGTTCTTGGTTCTTGGTTCTTGGTTCTTGGTTCTTGGTTCTTGGTTCTGAATTTTTTGATCCAGTGAAGGCATTGCCCAGCCTGGAAACCTTAATTTTGTAAGTTTTGTTTTGTTGTCTTTCTTTTTGTGTTTAAAGATTTTTATTTTGCCCTTGTGCGTGTTTATTTTGTGTTATTGATAATAAAATTAGTATTTTTTTTGAACTGCAGTCTGTCTCTGGGCCTCTTTCCACTCGCCAGCCTGCCACAGATGGATAAAACCAAATATACATAATGAAAAGGATATGATATCATACGACCAATTCAAACAATGGTAAATAAAGAAATAGTCTGTATCAAGCTATAATGTCACCCTCAGGATGATCAGAAAGGGTAAAGCAGGCCCTAAATACTCTCCCTTCTTCTCAGCACTGCCCCTCTCTTCCTGGGTTATTCAGGAAGGTTAAGAGGGGCTCGTTTCATCAACGCTGCACGACTGCGAGGTACCTGCGACCTGCTTGCTAGAGCACACAGGACTGCGATGCAAGTGTTTCAGGAAGCAGCGTGATTGGCTAGAAAGTCAGTGTTAACGCTAGAAAACATGGCCGGCGTAACAAGGAAGAGCAACTTTTCGGAGGATGAGACTGAAGTTTTAATTCAAATGGTGAGACAAAACAAACAAACCTTATTTGTTAAATTTACTACCAATTTAACCAACAAAGACAAGAAAAGATTGTGGCAAATGATCACAGACAAAGTGAATGCTTTTGGGAGAACAAGAGAAGCGTTAGTGATGTGCGGAGAAACTGGACAGACCTCGGTAGCCGGACAAAGCCGAAGGAGGCTAAAAGAAAGGAGTCGAGAAATACAGGAGGAGGCGGGCAGCCAAAAGATCTGACAGAAGAAGAAAAGATGGTTTTGGAAGTTATCGGCAAAGTGGCAGTTGAAGGAGTTCAAGAGGGATTGGATGTAAGCAGTTGAAGCACAATACAAAGTTTCATGGAAGTTAGAATGTCATCCATGTCGAGTAAGTAAATATCCTGCTATACTATAATATACGCACATAAATGAAAATATAATAACATAATAAACTCTGTAAAATAGTGTGTGTGTGTGTGTGTGTGTGTGTGTGTGTGTGTGTGTGTGTGTATATAAAATACTATATATACCAGCGAGGGACCCCTCAGCAGCCCCGAGTTTACATTCTACAGAAGTCTGACAACATCGGCATTGGAAGAATTAACTACAGAAAAGAGTTTCTGACGAAGACCTTTTTCAATTAGAAGCCGCACATTTGGAGGTGGAGAAGAGTCGCCTGGCTGTGGAGAAGAAGCGTTTGTAGGTGGAGAGAAGACTCGAGTTAGATGAAATTAAGTTTATCTTTGTGAAGGGCAGAGTTGCCAGCAAAAATAAAGTTTAGTTTATTATAACTTATAAGGTTTGATATAAGTACTTGCTGTTAGGTATTACGTTCTGTTTTTTACTCTGGTTGCATTTATATTTCCCTGTTTGACCGTTTATTTGCACTTTTTAGTTGTATGATTTTACTGTTTAATTGCACATTTTATTTAATTTGTTCCAGTGTAAGTTATTGCAATTTATTATGTATTGTGGTATGTTTTGAACTGTATGTACATTTATTTTAATAATAATAAAAACATTCCATAAACTGGAAACATTAATTTCAACTTCTGTATGCAATACAAAGAAAGATTCAACAAATTAACACATTAAACTTAATGATTAGAAACACAAATTTTACTATAAAACAGGAAGAACAACATTACCATTACAACAACTAATAATAATAATAATAATAATAATAATAATAATAACAGAAATAACAAAGTGTTGGGATATAATTGCAAATTCAATGTTTTTTTTTTATTTGTTTGTTTTTTAATTTGCACCAAATCTTTGTCGAATGAGGGTAGATGTAAGATCTAATCCTGGCAAAGTGTCACTTTTCATCATCTTCGCCATCTGCTGGGGTATCTTCTGCCTCAGGTAACGGAATGCTTTTCGAAAGAGCAGAAATAAACACGATAAAACAACACAATAAAACCAGCTTACCCACTGTCTCCCAAGAGCCACCCACTGCTTATTTCACCAAATCTTTCAGCTATGTCATTAATAACCTTGCTCCTTCCACTTGCTGTAGGGAATTTAATGTATTGTGTGACGAGGTCACACAAAGCATTAGACACTTTAGTTATGCACCTTGCCATGGTAGCTTTACTTATGCCATGACAACCCCCCACCATCTCCTGAAAACTGCCACAGGCATAAAACCATAATGTTGTTAGCACTTGCAGTGGCGCGGAAAGTGACATACTTTGTCTGGTTTCGTGCCTTAAATTTTATTCCAGCAAATTGCATAGTTGTAATTTCTAATCTAGGCAGCCTATACTTCCCTATCAATGCAGCATCGGTGTATAGATCAAAGGGGTTCGAGTGACCCCTTAACACCCAATCCCATCTAATCTCCCTACTGTAACAATGACGAGCAAGTAAAATCAACGCCATTGCAAATGTTCTCTTTTTCTCTATGCTAACTCTCATTTTGCGATGAAAACAGGCACTTGCGGTTGCTTCGTGAAACACCAACCTCACCTTCACTTGCGACCTCACTGCGATAGCTTTTATGAAATGAGTCTCTGGTGAACTCTCTGTTGTAAGAAATGCCCCCAGAAAATTCACGATATCATGAATTTCACGAAAATCATGTTGACTGCATACCATTAAAAATATGGATTTTATTTTCTTTAAAGTATTTTACATTACTGTACTCTTCACTTCCTCTGTTCATGTCATACTTGTATCAAGTAGAAGCAACGCTACAGTAGCTGTACACGATCCGGTTCAATGCCGTACATTTGCTTACAAAAGCAACAGGGTCAAACAAATACTGGCTTCATAATTGGTATTTGTCAGTGATAGTTCTACATACTACTAATGTACAGTGTATAGTGCCAAAAGAAAAAACACAAAGGCTTCAGTTTTGTCATTTCAGGTTTGCAGTTAACGTTTCTTCCGTGTTTAATATTTTGGGATTAGAAGCAGCAAAATAGGCTATAAATTAATCATTTTAATTGATGTCTTAACATAAGTTTTAAAGGTTTACAAAACTCAAAAATGTTGCTGAATTTGTCATTCAAGGTTGTTTTTAATAAATATATTTTTGTTCCTTTATTTTGCAGCAAACACAGACCATTTTAAACGTCATGTTTGCTGCAGAAGTTTGTTACATTTATATTGTTTCAATAGTGAATCGACTTACAGTGTATACTTTTAAAGCGTTGACTCAGTAGCTAGGCTAAATCTTAAAATGTTTCAGCCTTCATTTTTGGATGATGTTTTTGGTGAACTATCAATGATAACACATTTTAGGCAATTTACATCTGTAGAATATAATGTAATGTTTTGGGGTTTTTTTTGTTTTTTTTAAATAAAATGTCGGTTTCCTGACATTCGTTGTTTTTTTGTTTTTTTTTTAATTGTCATTTATAAATTTATTTAAAAAATATTGTGAATTTTCTGGGTCCCTATGACTGCTGCCATAATGCTCTTTCCCATCAGCTGTTTTTTGACTTTTTCTTTGCTCCCAAATAAGACTAATTTGAAATCGATTTTATTTGTGGACCCTTTTAGGGCCGGCTATCGCTGCTGTTCTGCTGCTTCATAAATCTCATTTTAATATCACAGACTTAATTTACAAATGAGTCCCACCTACAAATTTCACATGCATATAATTAGGATTTCTGTTTTTCAGGTTTTATTAATTGTATTTTTTGGTGTTTATTTTTAGCTATTTGCAAGTTTTATGTAAATTGTTTTTTGGAGCTTTTGTTTCTGATACACTGTATGAACTTAGTGATTTCAGTTACTTTCCAAAATGCTTCAGTGTTTTTTTTTTTTTTTTTTTAATTTCAAAATATGTATAGTTGTAATGCGACAGTACTTGCACACTTAATTTGTACCTTCTTTTCTCTGCTTTCTTCCACAACGAAATCCCTATGTTCACGGGCACATTCTTCTGTGATTTTTGTGTGTATTTTTGTACATTTCGTGACAATTTCCACAGGTTTTTGTTAGTTTTTTTTTTGTTTATTGGCTAGCCACCGATTAAATTTTTTTTGTATCGGAGGTATTTTATCAGTTAAAACTGAAAATCAGAAGTCCTATATATAATTAAGGCTTGACATGCCTTAAAATGCATGGCTAATGAGCGGCGGAGCACATTGCACAGCGGAGCACATTTTGGCGGTGCTAACACGGCCTTTACATGCCAAAAGAGTCATGACACATACGAGGCAATTTAAGGCCGGTGTAAACTCAGCGCTAAGGACTTAACGCCGTCGCAAACGCTTGATACATGTCCCCCTGTAATTTTTTCTCTATGGTCTTTCTATTACATGCAACCCATGATAGATCACACAAGGAAGGGGCTGAGATATGTCCTCACATCAGAACACAATCACTGGTGGGATCTTGAATATCCCAAAGCAATTCTTCCTACATGTATTTCCATGGTATCCTCTTTATTACACACCCACTGATGATTTGCAGACAACACAACTTAAAAGACAATGCAGACAGTTGATGATTGTTCCATTAAGTTCACATTACTAATATGCAAGTAATATGTACCAGATTGAATTTAAATGGACTGGGGTATAAAATAAACCAGCAGTTTCAGAGTATTTTTATTTATTTATTTTTTTACCAGGAGAGCTTCTTCTGCAAAGAGCCAAGGAAAATGTCACATTTAAAACATTCCTAAACAATACGTGAGGTCTGAAAAAGGGAAGAATTACCAGTAATGCACATGTGCAATATTCATGTCCAGTATATGGAGTCTAGTGAAAGAATAAGAATGATATTTGGTGATGTAGCTGAAAATACCATATTCAAATGTTTAAATGTTTTCCACATTTCTTGATATTTACAAAGAAGAAGTTGTAGGTATATCCATAGCAGTGTAATATCAGAAATGGAGTGTGGAAAGTGGTGTGTTTGTTGCTTTGTAACAGTTAGACCCATACACTTCCTAACTTCCCAAAAATGAAATTGCATTAGATACTGAAGTAACTGTAGAGCCAAAATATCATATTCTCAGTTGTAAAGCTTTAGGCAATCTTTAAACTAACAATGAAACGTATGACTGGCATGACAGCGTTTTCAGTGATATGACAGTTAATAGAAATCACTGTATTTTAATTAGTACTTGTACTATGTGCTGTCTGTACATGGAGTTACCCAAGTATAGAGTTATTCTGTGTTGTTACTGATAACAGAAACTACTGTTACACTGTGTGTGCAATCCCTATCCTTAAAGGTTGCTATACAAGTAGAAATTGTTTGTTAGTTTGGTCAAGGTCAGCAGACTATATTAAGTATTTTCTATTACAGTATACTATATATTTATTAGAAGCGCAGATTGTTTTTTTTTGTTTTTTTTAAGGAATTACCCAAAATTGTTAATCTATTTGAATTCATAAATGAGTGCTGGAAGTTAAATGAATTAATGAAATTAGCAATAACTTTATATATTTGAAAAGCAAACGAACCGTAGAGAAGCTAGCACTGTGCTATGCATTTGTGGAGACTTAACGGTATATGAAAATGATGCTTACTGTACAGTAGGAACCCAAATTGTGTTATTCTAAGAACAGAAAGTAAAACAGTGAATAGCATGTATGCAAAATCATATAGCCAGCACTGGGCTGGTCTCTGGTTCAAGAGGACATTGATCTAGTTGCTGTAAGCCTTTGCAGTTTTTTTTTTTTTTTTTAACAGGCTAGCTGGGTTCAATAAGAAACCAATAAACAAGTTTTGATTCGATTCTTACAGGTCATTGCAGCTTTACCAGCAGTGGGTGGAATTTAAAGCAGCAAAAAAAAGAAAAGCAGTTTCGTGTGTGTGTGTGTGTGTGTGTGTGTGTGTAATCAGTGAAACACTGTGATAGTCCAGGTCCCTATCACTAGTAGACAAAACAAATTAATTAGTATGGAGTCATCACATTGTATCAAGTCAACAAAACCAACATATATATATATATATATATATATATATATATATATATATATATATATATATATATATATATATATATATATATATATATATGTCTGCCATAGCTTAGATTGAAGTCTGTTTTCTGGCAGTTCTTTGTCTTCAGGACAAAAGACGAAAGGTCATATTACAGAGAGGATAGCATAGTCAGAAAACAGAACATGAAGTCCTGTTTTTCTTCCAGTAGAATGTCTCTTCGTGCAGTCTTTGTATGTAAAAAGAGAAAAGCCACTGAATGAGGACTTTGTTGAAAGAAGTTGTATTGTACACTAGGGGTGCTGACCACCATTATGTCCCACAGCATTGCTGTTCCCTATGGTGAAAGTAGTTTTATTCATCTTTCTACAAGACACTGTGAAACACTCCTAAATTTGGTGGTTAATAAGGGTAGTTATGTCTGCCAGGTTTTTCCGTAAGACATCCTGCTGTAAATGTGGCTCTGGCATGGGACTTAAAAATATAGCCATACACGTCCCAATGTGTTGCAACAACTGTTTAAATAACGTACTTGTAATTGTTCTTTGTATTGTTAACATCCTGACAACTTTTTACACTTACAACTTTAAAGTCGGTTTCAAAGCTCTTTTCAAAATGTCCACTCTAGTGCACTGTTAAGCATTATTGCCTATATTGTCAAGCAGATAACACAGCAATAACGATCCATGATGTGGTATGGAACAGAGAAGCCAGAGCACTTGCTGTGATGTTTTTGTTTTTGTTTATCACTCTTCCTGCAGTGATTTAGAAGACAGATCTCAAACTCCAGTGCACTAGAACTAACATTTTGAAAAAAAGCTTTGAAATAGACTATAGTTATAAGTGTAAAAAGTTGTCAGGATTTTAACAATGAAAAGAAAAATGAAAGGTATGTTATTTAAACAGTTGTAGCAACACGTGGGCACGTGTGACGTTATATTTTCAGAAACCCGCTAATTCCTCTTTAACATTTGAATTAACAAGTAATAATGAGAAAAACAGTTCTCACATACTGCGCATTAATGTATTCAGTTATTTAAGCTTCAAACATAGTAAAGCTCTCCCTTTTCATTTTGCCATCACATGAAAAAAGTGTGAAATATTGAAAACTGAATTAGTGAAGGGCCCTTTTACAGTAAAGTATTGCACATGACAATTTACTGTTGGCATGGTCTATCTGAATTAACTGAATTTGTGAACTACTAAATAGCGAAACAGCGAGCGTGCACTGTATAAGAATACTTTGATTTCACAGGTATACAAAAAGACTGAAATCTAACATTGATTTTTAAATGCATTATTGTCTTCCTGAGCTAGCATTAAAGGTATGGTAAACATAACATTTAAACAATAGCAGCACTGGCATAGCAAAGTAGCTTCTGTTAACAAATGCATTTACTCAGGTAAAATATAAGCGATTTTATGGGTTCAGCTCACAAACCATCCTATAAGGCAGCACATGAAAGTAGTTTATTACCTCAAAAGTGACACATATAGTGAAAAGCTGTGGAGAAGCTACAGTGCATGCCTATACTGGTTCAGTATGGTGGATAGGTCTTCTTCAAAATCTTCCTTCTCTTATTTTCGTTCCCAGCCTTTACATAATGTACTGTGTTAAAGTTACCAGACAGCTTTTAGATATTAGTTTATTCATGTCTGTTTCCATAACTTATTTTACTGTTATGATTACTGTGCCAATATTGTTTAGAGGCATAGCATGCTAATGTAGCCATACAAATGTTAGAATATCCAATGCTCAAGTTACCATCAATTTGAATATGGTGCCAGGAAAGTCATAATTATCTTCCCTCCAGGGAAGAAGCACAGATCATAGTTCATAGATTCACATTTTATTAGGAAACACCAGGCACAGCTTTGTATTTTGTTTTGAATGATCCAGTGTATCACATTGCTGTGATAGTAGAGTATTAGTGGCCCTAAGCAATGGTTTTATACTCACAACCAAAGCAACGAATCTACGGTCCAAGTCTACTGATTTAAACCATGTTTCTGTTACTGACACTGCACTGTGGTGTTGTGTATGTTGCCTGTTTACCTCACCTGCTGCGTGCCTGTGGAAATGACTTGGTCATCCCTCATCATTTGCAGTAATCTCTATGCATCCTGTAATAAATGTTCCACTGTCACAGCTTTACATTATTTAAAGTGTCCTTTAGCACACATGCTGGGTCAGATGCACTTAGTCAATTTTTTATGCCCAAGTTTTGGTCCAGGCTAGAGGCCACTATGGTACCCAGGCAATAAGGTAGGAACCATGGTGTCTCCTTGTATGTACATTTCCTGAAATTGAAAAGGCACTTCAATTTGTATTGGAGGGGAGCTAATTTCCTTATAGCTGTCTCATCTACCTTGCTATGTGGCCTGCTGATATAACTCCAAGTTATAACACACAGTTTAACATTATTGACATGCTACTTCTCATTTACAGTGGAAATCTGAAGGTTGTTGAAATACATTAACAACATCAAATGGTGGAAAAAAAGATCATACAGCACAATAAATTACTTTTACAGCAAACACAGCCTTAGCGATTTAACAGTATGGCCTGTTTTTTAACTTACCAAACACTGCCAGCAATAATTCTAATAATTCTACCATTAATTGTATTTGATTGGAAAAAAAAAAAAAAAAAAAAAAAAAAAAAAAAAAAAAAAAAAAAAAAAAAAAAAAACCTTCAGCAACTGTAAAAACATCAGCATTCATTTTATATAACCCTGACTGCAACTTTTTAAAAGTAATTTTTGCAAAAAGAACATTACAAAAATTATTGTAACATAAATCAGTACTGGTATTCTAGAAATTCACACCACTGAATTCATTGATTGATGCTGATTCAGCATAGTTCTGAAGAGTTTGGAAAAGAAACAGCACACTGAGGTCTGACACACTGCAGTGAAACTGAGCAATGTTCAGGGCTGTTTTAAGAAATGGATGCCAGCAAAGCAGCTGTCTGCCAGCACACAGCTGGAAGAAAGGGATTTTTTTTTTCCTACTATTGAGTGCTACCAGTTAAGCCATCTTTATTTAATTGCCTTTAGAACTACTAACAAATGATTTTAATGTGAAGTGAATTAAATGCAGCTTTTTTTTTTTTAAAATAAAAATTCCTAAATATAATTACAGTACCGGTATATGCTAATTAAGCCATAAAAAACAAGAAGTGTACTTCCTTTTCTTTCTTTATACTTTATAAATATAAGATTTTGAGCTTGGTTTTGATTTATTTCTTATGATAAAAAAGAAAAAACAAAAAAAACAAAATACATTCATGTGAGGAACTTTCACATGTGCAAACACACATATGCACACACACTTTACCGTAAGTCATGAATCCTGCAAAGCCTAGTATTGAGCAACGGGGGAATGAACTTAGTATACATTCCCGAACATATCAAGGAAATTCTGACTTAAATAAATCACCCAGACCTGGATGAACACCCCTATGAACATCCCTGTAAAGCAGACCTACTGTAGCAAGTACAGTGTAACAGAGAACAAGCCTTCTGATGCAAATGGGGTTAAAGCCTCTTCAGGCTTTACTTTGATTTGAATTGGTGACCCACTAAGATCAGAGTTACAATGACAAGCTGGACATGTTTTGCAGATCATAATTGTTATGGTCCTTGCCTTCCATTAGTTAAACCAATTACAAAAACATTTACACAAAACAGAAAATGTACAAAGCAACTCGCTTTTTCCTGTGGTTTATTCCATAATGGATGGGTGGTTTATTTTGTATGATATGGACTAATTGGGTATATGAAGGAAATGTCCAGGAATTATGATTGTCTGCAGGACTCCAGACCTTGCCTCACTTCTGCTGCACAAGTCTTAATGGATGGCTACTATGTCCTATTGTACCAGGAATACACAGTGTAGCAGAAGGCTGAAGACATGCATACTTCTCAAATATAATATAGGTTATATTATATTGTACAGGCAGCTCCCCAAACATACAAAAAAGGAAGGGAGGCTTAACTTACTTGGGTCAATTGAAAGTTAATACATACTGGACTCACTGATGTACAGTATAATACATACATTAATGTACAATTTGGTTTTTATTTATTTAATCACAATTGGCTTAGGTAAAGCTCTTGTCATTCACAATTATAACATACATGGCAGGTTTGAATCAATCTATTAAAATAAGTTGTGTAGACTGCTACATGCACATAAAGTTTATTTTGTACACAGCAGCAACGGTAAGATGTGCTGTCAGTCAATTAAACACGTATTACATTCACAGAACTTGTTGTAGTAACTTTTCATTAACGTTCAGAATGTACTACGTGTTTAATTGCCTGACATCACGTTGCTACTGTGTACAAAATAAACGTTAATGGAAAGTTACTATAACAATCTACTTAGGAGCTGTTTGTCTGGCAAATACTTGACATGACATTCGGCTCATTGTTGTTCACTTAGTTTAGATAACTCGTAAATGTAATAAGCAGCAGAGGCGTTTTAATTTAGACAACGTGTAAATCAATTTTATATCTGCTATAAACACCAGCCGTTTTTACTGCAAAAAATAAAAAGGTTGCATTTAATTAAACGTGCTTTGAATGACACTGCAAGAACAAATAAACAAACAAACAAAAACATCTTCGTTGTTTAAAATTCTTCATAAAGCATGATAAATAAAGTATTTTATCAGAGATTTTGTCTATTATGCTGGATATTGGCTTTATTACTAGTCTCATGAACTGCAACGCATCACCAACTCAACTAACTGGTGGTGCTGCAGTCAGCTCTAATCTGAATGCTGAGAATGCTGCATTTACTCATTGATTGTAAATGTTAGTACATTTGAAGAAATACAATTACGTCCCATGGCTCTATTATAAAACATTTTATGTGACACAATAAAGTTTTATTTAACTTACCCAAACTGTGAGCGCACACGCTGTTCTGCAAAAGTCCAACGTCTTTCAGCTACTGCAACTGCTTCTCTGGTCATAAACTGCGCTTCACTCTAAAACCGTGCAGCCCAAGGAGGGGGAAAAAAAAAAAAAAAAAAAAAAAACATTTTTGGGATCTTTTGCCCCCACGACAGAAATATGCACGATTTCGTGTTTGCGTTACCATCGACCTTATTAGGAAATGTTTTGATCCTCTTTTTTTTTTTTTTTTTTTTTTTTTGCTGCTAAGTTTCAAAGCTGGCTGGCGTGAAACTATTTTGACAACAAACACTTGTGACCTATCAGAGCTCGGTTAACGCGAACCAAGTGAAGGAGGAAATTCGGAGGTTTGCAGGAATCTCACCTACTGTATAACACAGTGCACAGGGTGACCTATGCACCCACCCTGGGAGGGGTGGGGGGGGGGGGGGACCCCCTGGGACAATTTGGTATATTACATTAAAAAAAAAATAGAATGCATGTTTTAAATGTGTATGTTCTCTTTTGTGTGTGTTTTGTTTGTTTGGTTTTTATTTGTATTGTATATCTCTACAGTAACCCCCACAAACTAGGACAGGGTAGTATAACGAAGCAGGCATGTCAAATGTCAGACAAATCGTAGGGTTATTCCCATCTGTGATATCTAGACTTTGCTACTGAGTCACTTGTAATGTCTTGATGCATGCTCAGTTAAGAGTCAGTTGTTCATGTTATCAAATATCATCATGGGCAATACAAAACTGCTTACTAAGGGTTAAAAGTGCTACACAGCTGTAAATTAGTACACTGGACACTCAGACAAACAAAGCAGGTTTAAATATCTCTGAGGTCCTGAAGCTGCAGGCAGAATAATGTCTTGTGTTTATGAATATGGCAGGCACTGCTGGTAAAAGGGTATGTAAGTCTTAAATATGTCCCAAAGAAATGTTTAGTTCTACACTGAAATATAATTCATTAATGTCGGTTGATGTCGGTTTAGTGTCTTCTAATATATGTATCCAATCCCTATACAGTATAATAAGAAATAAATCCAGTTTCTTGGCATTCCCCAAACGTTTTCTCAGCTTTCCTGTTGTCCACAGCAGTCAGCAGGACTGTCCTCTCTGCTTTTGTTAATTGATCCCCTGGGAGCACAAGGATTGCAGAGAAGCTTTCTAATCTTTTTTATAACATAAAACAAAAGCAAAACTGAATTGGGTTCATTTAAAGTAAACAGTACAGTTTATTTAGAGCAGGACTTTGCAGCTCTTATCATTCTTAATTACATGCTTTCTAGTTTGGAACAAATGGCAAGAATCAGTTCAGTTACTGTAAACCAGTCATTGTCAAATGTTGGCAACTCTCCTAGATCAATCAGTCATCATAACCTATAGGTAAACAGAAGGAGAAATAACCAACTGCACTCTGCTCAATGCCTTTAGTTTCAGTTTTTACCAAGACATTCCTAAGTTTTACAAAAGTGTACCTGCAATGTAAATAATAAATTAACAATACAGGGCTGTCTGTTTGTTGTACTCTTCTACTGAAAAATGGAAATCAATCACTCAGTTGTTAGTATTCACAGACAATAGAAGCTAGTGAGCTGATTCCCCATCTGACCCCCAACATGAATGCAATATTTAACCAGCAAACTGAAACATCCTCAGGAAATGTTATAAAAAATTAAAATAAGCTTTAGTATAGCCTTTAGAAGTTTTTCAAGCTTACTGTATGAGAGGCCCAGGAGCTTTAATTGGTTTAATGTTTTTGTATTAGCAGGCCCTTCATGTCTTGGACATGTCAAACAGAATGGAATTTAGTTAGCTGGCACTAGTAAACCTACAACCTTCTGATCTTAATCAGAACTGAGCACCTGGCTGGAACAACCAGGAGTCTGAACCCAGTGATTATCAAGCATGGAGTTAATAAGCAATAGAAGCATGTCTCAGACATCCATTTTCAGAAATACTTAAACAACGTTTGAGGGTTTATTTATGCTTATATGATATGTACAGTATTATTGTTATATATATATATATATATATATATATATATATATATATATATATATATATATATATATTTTAATATACTTTTCACTGAAAAGTGACGTCTCTAAAAAAGAATTTTTATGGTGGTACACCTGTCTCGTATTAACCGAAGAAGTTCTTATATCAGTTTCATCAGAAAGAAATCATAATTAACTCACTTGCTGAGCAATTTACTAAGCTTTACAAACTTGTAAGAAAAAAACGAGGGATCTGCTCAAAATGAATATGAACGCTTTTACATTTTTAAGATGATTGGCACAAATTTAGATTATTAATTATTATAAAATATTATAAAATGTGATACTCATAAAACATTATTTTAAATAATAATGAAAACTTTACGAATAGAGCCCAACACCAACAATACATCAGAACAACATAAACCTGCCCTTCTGTTCTCGTCATGGTTTTGCTGTGAAGACAAAAACTGTGTTGCCTTTTGTCTTGAGACCAAGACACAGATGAATCTAGCTTGATGTGGACAAGTCACGGCAGGCTTTAACTTTGACTCAGGAAAGATTTAAAACTTCAGATCTCTCTTTTATATAAATATATTAAAATGGTTTTAAATGAGGTATTTAGCAGTACAGCATATGGTTTGGTCATTTTGTCTGTAATATGGGATTTGAGTCGAGTCTGGATGATTGAAACACTTGCCAAATCTCCTGGCTGTCACTAAATCCAACATAATGTATTTATTGGCTTGTAGCAGCACACAAATCCAGGCCTGTCAACGGTAACTGATGGTTGAATACAATTTAGGGAAGGTTAGAAAAATGTAAGGCTGTTGATGTGCTGTATAATACAATGCCATTCAAATGAAGGTATTCCATCTCTTACACAATAAGAAATTTTAACTGTTTCTCATAAGTTTGCAGTTTGTCTGAAATGCTCTCTCTCTCTCTCTCTCTCTCTCTCTCTCTCTCTCTCTCTCTCTCTCTCTCTCTCTCTCTATATATATATATATATATATATATATATATATATATATATATATATATATATATATCTATACACACACACACACGTACATTCACATATGAGTTGGAAAGGGTAAGTAGTAAGACAAAGACAACTACAGTTAATTGTGTCGATTGTATTAGTCCAAAATGTATAATTCACTTAAAGATGTTTTTTTTTTTTCTGTTTTTATTATAGAAAAGTTAAAAGAAAATTAAAAAGTGTTTTTTTCTCCTTTTTAAATAATAAAAAAGGAGTACATTACAATCTGAAATGAAATGACTCAGGTCACAGTCTCCAATAAATGCTACTTAATAGCAACCAGGTCTGATAAGAAAAAAAGTAAGAGGTACATTAGCATGCACAGTAATCACAATCCCCAGACAAAGTTTAAAGGCATAATGGTAATAAAAAGATTTCTATTCGTACTAAGCACACATTGGGATTTAACATGCTTGACAACCTAACAAGGCTGTGTGCTACTCCCCTAATACATCATCAGTGTAAGTAGTCAGTGGACAGCTGCAGATCATTGCGCTGCGGCTTTACATATTTTTCATTCTGCAAATTAACATCCTCCCCCCTCCTAGCCACGCACAAGCTCTTAGGTGTGACAGCGTGTACTCAATGCACAACAACACCCCCCTCTCCTGGTTGAAGAGAAATCATTTTTTTATAATTTGTAGATGTTAAAAAAAAAAAAAAAAAGAATGCATCCGGTCTAACATTTGTCATTGGCGCCTTATAGTTCAATAGAAATACCAGTATGTCTTTACAGCCTAGCCCTTCAGTGCCAGAGAAAGCACATCAAAGTATCTAATTGAAGGCAGTGCTCACCAATCAAGTTGTCAGGTCAGCTACGCAATGGTCAGTGGTTGGTGAGAGAGAGAGAGAGAGAGAGAGAGAGAGAGAGAGAGAGAGAGAGAGAGAGAGAGAGAGAGAGAGAGAGAGAGAGAGAGAGAGAGAGAGAGAGAGCAAACTGATGAGTGACAGTTCCAGTTCTCTAAGAGATTGAATACTTTCATTTGAATGGCATTGTATCATACAACACATCAACAGCTTTACATTTTTCTAACCTTCCGTAAATAGAGAGAGATCAGTTGTTTCCTTGTCTGGTCCTTTATTTAAGGAGTTTTCCAAACAGTGTTTTTCTGCAAACTTTCCAAACAGACAACTGTATTGAATTAGTTGCATAAACAGAAAATATCTTTGTGGCCCAGAATTCTGTCCATAAAAGGAAAAGTTTAATAAAAAGAAGCGATCTGAATTTCAAGTGGGCCAAAATTCCAGTTTTCATTTCAGATCAAAACGAATGCCTTTTTATCAACTATGCAGTACTTGAAAAATGGTTGATAAATATTTTATCTTTATAGATTTGTTTTTCTTAGCATAGGGTCAAGTTTACTTCTAGAATTTGGCAAAAGCAGTTGTGGTTATTTATTAATTTTTTAAAATGTAAACAGGTTACTGAAACTGGGGCTGTCAGGATATTATAGGGATAGATAAGACCACCACTGTTGTAGTATACTGAAGCTCATTCATGTTTCAAGGTACTAACAAAATTAGTGTCTGAGTTATCCTGAGTGTGAAAGCTCAATTTAAAACAAAAAGAGACACCCTATACACAACATGCTACATTTAACAACTACAAAAACATTCACTTCAGTACCTGTAGAGTCCCAGGACGTCATGGAAACATGTCAATAATACAAAAAGACATGCCAAAAAAACTGTAATGACTGCCAACAGCCCCCCCATTTGCATAGAGTCACTACAGAATATCTGACCAGTTTAACTTTTTTTTTAAATATACAAATGGGGAAAAATTGATAATCCAAAATGTTAGAGATACAGTAATTTATCCAGGCAGCATGTGCAAATAGCTGAAGTGAGATGTTTACTTTGTATCCATGCACACTGTAAGTTCACGTTCATGCAGATGGTATCAGACCAGACTAACTTTGGAATCTCTGGTATTTGATGAGGTATTTGATCAAATCTTTCTTTTGACTCAAGTGAAAATGTATTGTGTTCTACTTCTGATAACCTGGTAATCTGATTTGCAAGGTTGACATTTTCAGATCAAAAAATGGCAGCTGCGGAAACAGGTTTCACATTTAAATATGATAGTGTTTTCGCATTTTCTATATATTAAAAAAAAAAAAAAAAAAAAAAAAAAAAAAACTTGATTAGTCTTGTTTTACAATTGGATTTCAAATGGTGGCTTTACTGCTGTAGCTGAAAATGAAGAAAACATGTCACTCAAAATTACAGTTCTGAATTTGCTCTGCTGATTTCAGACAGTGATGAAGGCACCAAGCATATTGAAGGGTAAATGGGTGTGCCCTGCATTGGTATTGGTTTATCGTGCAGTGACTGGCTTGCAATGTGGTCCTGGTTCCAACAAAAAGGAATGGCATTCCACCTCACCACCAGCTTGCTGTTGTGTGGAGAACAAATGTGTCTCCCAAGTTTGTCCCGCACAAGGTGACATCTACAAAAAGGGTAATATTGGGGCGAACTTGACCACTTGGTTTTGTTTTTTGCAGCAGGAATTGTTACACCAACATGAATACAAATAGAAACACAATCTTTATATGGCTAATCCTGTTATTCTAACTTGACTGTTTCATGCATATAAATATTTTTGGTCAGATTTTACTTCTTCCTGTATCCACCAGCTTTTATAACTCCCAGTAGCCATTGTGGTAACTAAACATTATATTAAAAGCATGAACATTTTTTTGTGTGTGTTATAAATGCTACAGGGTTAAAAAAACAAAAAACAAAACCCTAATTCATATCAATCCCAGTGAGTATGCCAGTTCATCGTTTCACTCCTAACTTAACAATAACATTTTGTTTTGCATATTGTGTTCAAATAATTGGAATACCCAAGTTTAACCATAAAGTCCTGTATAGAGTTATCATTGTGAACGTCCGCTTGTCACGAATTATTACATTGTACATTGTATATACTACTGTAATGGCAGGTTCTGAGACAGGCTGGTGAGATGGGTGGGGCTGGCACGCTGGATTGAAACGGAGAACTCAACCTGTACTTTTCCATCCAGCGATATTACCCGTGGTCAGGCTGGGGCACCTCCCCCTTTCATCAAGAGTGTTCCAATCCCCAGACTGAGACACCTGGGCTGGGGGATTTCCACACAGCTGCCATTCTGGAACCTTCCAGCAGGGTGAGGTGTCCGTTTTTGATTGGCTGGAATGGGCACCGCCTCCCTTCATGACAAACACTGACTCCACCCTTCAATGTTTCTGTAGTTTGAATACAGACCATTGCAGTAGACACACACGCAATCAGTGTCTTCATCTGATCCGCGGTTGTCATCCACCTTGAATGCAACCAAACGAAGAACTTCCTTCGGTTTCTTTGCTGCTGGTGCTTTGTCTCCTCAGAATTTTTGCAACATTTGGTTTTTAATCATAAGTTAACAGATTTACTCACTAGTCCCACCGGGGTTCTGCAATTCTGCGATCACAGAAATGAATACAGAATTCAAATGAAATAAATACAAATGTGATACAAATGTGTAACATCTGCATATAAAATATAAAGGATATTTCCACTGTTAAATATATATTTTTTCAAAAGCTTTCCAACCTCTCCGGGACCCTCTAAGCGCGTGGGCCCCTGTGCAGTTGTAGCTGCTGCATCGGCTATTTCTCCACCACTGCATGCAGGTAACAAGTTATACCTATATTCCGTTTTACCCATTCCCATGCCACCGTATTCCAACAGAATCTCCTATGCAACTGTGTAACCCTAAGCCCAAACACCACCCGAGCGCTATTTATTAACTTGTTTGTAATCCCTTGTTCTCTCACTATTTATAAACACAGACACTACATTTGCAGACACATCTTTTTACCCTGCAAAAATCAAACAAACTCACCTCGGTTACACACAACGTGTTTCATAAGCAAGCCACCATGAGGGAATGGTCACATGGGGAGGCTGTATCATTTACACACACTGCTGGCAGATGGCTGCAGTTTGCAGGGGAGAAAACATTGCTGACCCGTTTTACCTGAGTATCCCGTTTTAGTAAAATAATGAGATGTGTATTTAAGTGTTGCATATCATTGCCAAGCTTTTATGTGTTGGATTGATATGTGTTGGCGGGTCAGTGGAGCTTGAATTTGTCTGTAGCTGTGGTGGTCAAAGAGGTTACTTCTCATGCAGCTGTAGTTCTTACAATGGCTTGGGCCATCTTGTTCTTTCTGTCCTTCTTCAGCTGCATTGCTGTTATAGGGGTGATACAACTCAATTATCAAAGGGGTATGTATGTATTTGTTATGCATTTAAATACCTTGCAAAAAAGAGAGCCGAATCTTTATCAGGTATTCACCCCCCCCCCCCCCCCCCCCCAACTATTTCCGAAAATAGTTATTTATTTACACTATTTACATTTTGACACTTGCACTATAAGCCTTTGTGTACACATTCAGATTTCCATTACATGAGAGTAGGTGTTAAAACTTCATGCTGATATTGGACTCTAGCCAAGATAAACACCAACTAAGACGAAGCTTCTTTTACTGTAAACTATGTGATGCATCTGCGTTTCCTTCCATCTGATGATGCAGATATCCTTCTCCCTGGTGTTGATGGCTGAAGTGTAATGTTGGCTCCAGGGATCATACACAGTGAGGCCTCCCTAGGGAATCCACATGGCAACCGTCTGGACTGAGCGGTGTAGGGTACTTCTCTGGTGTCTTCAAGTGGGCGCCTTCCATTCTTGGTGTGTACACATTCAGATGTATATTTCGTTCTGTCCTGCAATATACAGTGCAGACAAACTATTTAAATGCTGACATGGGTGATTTTTACAGGCCATAACAAAGGTAGTGCTCACTATTTGCGGTTGATTATACCAACCGAAAATATTTTGTTATATAGTGTTTATACCAACCGAAAATATTTTGTTATATAGTGTGCCCATGTTATGTGATACATTGTCCACCAGCATAATTTTTAGGTTCTGTTCGATTGCTTTTAAGAACCAATCTCGGTATTTTTTTAATTTTATTTATTTATTTATTTTAGCTTTCTTCAACAGTTTAGTTACCATGTGAATCACCATCACTGTGGGGATAGGGTTGGACTATTTGCCTACTTTCATATAGGTGTAATAAATTAAACTCTTCCTTTATTATAATGCATATGAAAGAGTTCCTTATATACAGGCATATACAAAAAGTGCAGAATGATACATTTTTGACATGCCAGCATGAACTACCTAGGAATTTCTAAGAAGAGTAAATGTAAACAGGATTGCTGTGGGTGGAGGTACCACAAAATCCTGACTTATTCCTGCATTAATTACTTTGATATGCAACATGCTGAATCTGTAAAATAATACTCTGGAATGAAGGTACTTTTTTGAAAGAACAAACAGTCTTGGGAGAGCAGCAGATAAAACTGAAGCCTTCAACTAAAATACTTGTAGGTTCACAGGGTGTTTGTTGAGGCTGTAAGGATAGAGCAGAGGAAGCAGAAACAAACTTGTTAGTGGGACAGAGGTGGACAAAGAGAGCCCAGACTTAGCTTAGAAGGAGAGCAGGTGGCCCAGACTCAAAGATGAATAGGTAGGGTTTGAAGAGTGGATGAGGATGCTGAGGGAACCAGATGATGGGATTGTGATATCTTCTGATTTCCTTCTGAATATTTGAAGAGAGTGGAGGCTGATAGTGGAGGTTGAATGGGACCAGATGCCATTGTAGATGAGAGATTGTATTTGGGGGATTTTAAAAGTGGGGACTGAGGTACCGGAAGTGGAAGCAACTGCAGGACTGGAAATCAGAGTGAAAGTAGGAATGGATGCCATTGTTGTTGTTTGGCTTTCGAGATTGGCCTTGATGGTTGAAATCGAGCTTGTGATAGGCTGGATCAGATCTTCTAAATAATTGAAAACGGTCTGGTGAAGATGAAGGAGGGGATGCTCTGCGGAAGCAAAGAATCGAGTCGGCTCTGAAGGAACCGATGCAGTGTGTGGAACGGGGGTCATCTATCTGCCGCTGCTTGCAGGCGAGCAGGGAAGACAGGCTGTATTGTATAAACTGTATTGACATTCTGACAGTAAAATCCCCCAAAAATCTTGAAAATGAAAACGTACAGAATGTTGTGTACAAATTCAATTAAGCCAATAATTTCTGTTCTTGTGAAAATGCACACACACACACACACACAACAGCAGTGGACAACTGTACAATGGCAAGCTATTCTTACATGAGAATCTCTGAAATTGTGTTTTTCTTTCTTTCCCTTCCTCACAGTTTTGTGGTGCCATGGATTAATTCAATACCACTGTTGGAAAAGCAGTCCCAAGTTGCTGCTGTCCAGAGCCATGCCAAAGATAACATTCATCTTTCAGGCAAGCATTGTTGTATTGTAATGTGTCTTTCAATCCAGTTAGGACTTATTTGAAAAGCTTTTTAGTTGTGTCAACACCCAGAGGTGCTCATACTGCATCAGCACAGCATCCTGTATCAATGTGAACTGCCCTGTGATATAATGATACTGAACACTATTTACTGAAACAGTGGAGAAGTATCCCTTTTCAGAAAACTATACTAATACATGCTGGCACTGTTTGTTTCTTTTTAAAAAATTTTGTTTGGAAATCATTTTTATAATGGTATTTTCACGCTCCAGGCTTTTTGCTATGAGGTAACCCTCTAGTGAAGCTTTATGCCAACTTTACTGACAGCCTTCCATTATAGGCTCTAGAAAGCCATCTCCAGGATGTAACACAACAGCAATCTGGCACCTGCATTATAGTTTTTATTGCTGCTGTATTTAAACAGAATAGGGTGTATAATACCTGACCATGTTTTATAGTGATTATTCACCCAGCTAACTTTTAACATTAAAAAATGCTTTAGTAAGGCAATGTTTTAGTGCTCCTATTATAAGTACTAAGCACATTATTTGGTTACATCATAATTCACATAAGAACTGGGTAATTCAGCATTTTTGTTGTGGTTCAGGAGTTAAATATATTTGAATCCATTCACAGGGATGTATTATAAATCACAGTGCTATTCATGGAGGAGCGGGGTTGGTTTGGGTATTGCACAGGTAAGAATTTTGTAATGCAATTTGCATCTGTGCTGTAATTTTTTAAATGCCAAAAGTTTATTTGTTTTAGTACATGTGCTACTATTGGATGTTTTAGTAGTTATGGGTTCAATTTTCTATTAACATCTATAAAACCTACTAATTCTTGATTTTCCTATTTTCTTACTGCATATTCTTCTAACAGACTATGAAGAACTGTGATCTTTTTTCCTGCGTGTTCAGGTCTATTTTGCATTACATTTGTCTCCCAATGACAGTTATTGAACAAGAGAGCTCAGATTTTTAAACACCAAAAACAAATACTGTGTGTGGAAGTTAACAGTATACGTAGTGTAATATAAATAACACTTTTTGAAAGCTGAAATATTTGTTGACAAGCTTTTTTTTGTAGAGAATTCTAACACAGGTTAGTTGACATTGTACATCCACCTGACATTTAAATACTGTATAAAGAATACTTAAAACAAACTCAACTGTAAATAAATGTTAATCTAATAAAGTGACTGCACTTTGTATATTATACTTGATACACAAACTAGTGTTTGTCATTAACACCAGTGAGTAAACACAACTTTGTATTCACACTAAAAAGCCTTTTCTACAGCCGTGCCCTGGACTGTTTTAACATAAAATGCATTAATCTGACCAGTGTCTTTGCCTGTATATTTGAGCAAATCTTCTCTTGAGCACTTTGAGTGGTAGAATTTTGTTGGTCAGGGTTTTTTTTTTTTTTTTTTTTTGGTGCACAAGACTCTAACAAAATACAGGAAGTTGTACCGTTAGAATCTTTATTTGTTCTATACAGTGTAAAAGTCCCATTTTTGGATAAAAAGGGGTGTTTTCTTATCTACAGTGGATTAAATACCAGACATTAGGACATGCCTGTGGTTTATTCATTCCTTTGATTGCTCACTCCAAATTTGGAAATCTGGAGTACCAAGATATCAAATGCATTTTCCTATTTTTAGAAAGAGAATATGATTTAATTTTGAGTTTAGTACGAGCAAACTTAGCCGTATTCAGTTAATAACAAAACAGAAGGCTTTTTATTCCCCACCTGTAAATAACATTGACGATTATGGTATACAGCTATAGGTATTTGGTCGATGAAATATTTTACCATTTATACTGTTTTTTTTTTTTTTTTTCATACCGTTAAGTGTAATTCTAACAGCACACCAGAGTTTAGTTGTCTTGTAATAAACAAATTAATATAACAGTTTTTTTTGTAAAACAAAGTCATAATAATTCTAATAAAGGCTTGTGCCAGCATTTGTATAACAATAACTTACAAGAGGAATTCCTGCTTTAAAATAATCATACTGAATATTTTGTTTGTGTGTGTGTGTCCACCACAAAAGTTGTAATATCTTGTTGCCCAGGAGTGGGATATTAATTGCCCACTGATCCCATTCCGGTCTCTTTACTAAACATCTTTGTATTCCTGACTTACATAACCATTTCCTCTTCCAAAACAGAAAAGAGATTTTAATAATCAAGATGCCCCTCAAGTGCATTAACATCCCAAATGGTTACTGGCAAGACAGGACTGTTGTACCGGTCTTGAAAGTTACTGTTGCCGAAACCAATTCAAATGCACCAAAGACAACTAAAAAATGGGGTTACAGTACTGAAGCAATAACAGGTACCACAAGTAATATTGTTGTATGGAATGTTTTCCTGTAGTGTTCATCGGGTAATGCAAAAGCATCAAAACATCAGTCTGGAATTACATTCTAAATGTAATACAAACAAAAAAAAAAAGTGAAAGTTACAAAGATGTGCTACACAACATTTAACTTTATTATATAGATTTTTCCATAATTAAATTAATCATAAAACACTGATTGTTGCACTTTTTCATACAAAAACAAATATATCCACACTACAAACCTTACTGCTCAAAATTGATTTCTCTACATTCCTTACGAAAAAAAAATTAAAATCATGTTATCTCTTGAGATCAGTCTGTATAGTTTTTTGTAAGTTAGCTATACTGGCATCCAGAGCTGCAAGTCCATTTCTGAAGTCCTGTTCGTCACCAGTGTTAAATGTGGATGCAGACATCAGGCTCCAGTCTGAATTTACTGACTCTCCAGCAAAGGTTGAAAAAGTTGAGTCAACTGCTGATGTTCTGCTTTTGTACATCTGCCCTACGTTTCTTTGAAGCGGCAAAGAGCTACGAGACCATTTATTTATCTGAGGCATATCTCTCTTGTTTTCCGTGATGCTGGTACGAAAAATGTCCATTGTACCTAAAGGTCTTACTGGAATCGAACCTTCAATGCTGCTTGCAACTTGACTTGAAGTTTCTGGTGCATTTGATTCACCTGATATGTATGAAAAAGGCTCGATTCTGGAAAAGGTTAACTTCTCAAAGGCATTAGTTAAGGGTTTTGATTCATCACATTGAACTGATTCAAATGCATGGATTTCATTACCATAATTAAATCTTTTTAAAACGCTGTCAGATTGCAAAGGAGGGGTTTTCTTCCACACCTCGAGGGCCTGTTTCTTTGAACTGCTGATAACTGGAACATATGTGGTCTCATCCAGTTTTGGTTTATCACATAAAGTAAAGGAAGCATCACTTTCAGATTCTGCAACTTGCCTTTTGATACTGCCTTGGTTGCTTGGTGAGAATCTTTCAGAGGAGGATATAGTGCTGCCCTTGTTCCATGATGTGCCTGCAGGTCCACTGGAATGACAATAAATACTTTCCAAGTTTGAGTTTTTGTTTGACGATGCGGTGTTGATTGGTGATGAACCCCACTGGTCAGTCTCTAATGTGTTGAGGAACAGTTGTACTGAATTTGTGACAGGATCTGATGCTAAGCCAACCTTTTGTTGGTTTTCATAGAGTTCCAGAATAGTTTTAGTAAGGCAAGATCCTGCTTTGGATCTGGTATTGTCCGTACTGAGTTCTGAAAGAAGTCTGGTCATACTGCCCTGCAAAGTTCTGTTAAGGTAAGTGAACAGGCAGAAAAGAATGTTTGTTATGTGCACATAAATAAACACAAAAGTATAAACACATTTTTTTAAAAGCCCACAAAAACAAAACTAAATAAATAAATATCTATATATATATATATATATATATATATATATATATATATATATATATATATATATATATATATATTTGTAAGGTAGCAGGGAGCGGGTTAAAATCCTTCCCTGCTAAAACATGTGAAAATGCACATTTGGGTGTTATTGAACTAATTGTTTAATTGTTTATTGCTTAACTGTGTTGTTGTTTAGTAATCCCTGGCACCTGGTGGTAGTTGTAAATTAGAGCCAGGTGCAGGGTATTTAAGAGAGACAGGCAGTTTGTTCAGGGCTGCTGTGCGTAGCGAGGCAGAAGGTGTGGTCTGCTTCCAAGCAGTCAAGGTAAAGTGCTGTAGGAAACCTGTGTAAGTTTTTTATGTTTTGGGTACTGGTAAACAGCTTAGCTGTCCGGGATAATAGTGAGGGAATCCTATGTGTAACAGTTAGTGCTCCAAAGGAGATAGGTGTTTGTTTTGTTTAATTGATTGGTGTTTATTAAAAGTGCACGTCAGCGCTTAAATCAATTCCATTTCTGTGTCCTGGGCCTATTTTAAAAGGGGCAACGAACCGTGGGAGTTGCACAATCTTTCACTATATATATATATATATATATATATATAGATATAGATATAGATATATATATATATATATATATATATATATATATATATATTGATATAGATATTAATGATAGTGCCCCCTAGTGGTCAATTTAATGCTATTCTTTTTACTGTAACCCTCATCAGGATATGATCAGTAAACACTGCGTAAAGACCCTTGTTAAAAAAGTGACCACACCGTGATGTTTCTTTACTTATTTCTAAATGATAATGTAATATTAGCATGCAGGTAAAATGCAGTGATTGAGCTGCATGATTAGAATACCAGAATCTCTCACCTGGTTAACTCTTGCAGTCTGCTGACCTCAGCATCACGCTGTTGAAGACTTGTACTTAAAATTTGATTTTCCTTTTCCGATGCCTCAAATTTAAACTGAAAACTCTTCATTTTTGACAAAGCTTCATCCACATCTACAATGAAAACAAACAACAAAATACAAATTTGTCATTAATGCTTAGCGAAATGCAGAAAGAACAGACATCTATGAAGCTGACCCCGTACCTATCCTGACCCTGGTTGTGTCCACCTCGTACTGCTGTCTGTTCTGCAGCAGCACTTCTTTTTCCTGCATCACTGTCAACAGGTGTTTATTCTTCTCTCTCTGATCATCAATCACTTTAAGCAGCTCTTCATTCTGTTTCTGTAGCAGTTCCACACTCCTGTGGGCCTCCTTTAGCTGGGTCTGCAGTGTCATGTTCATGGACTGCAGTGAAATAACTAAAAAGAGAAGACTATGTATGTTACTGTTAATAAGACATGTCAGCACTAACAAAATAACCTATAAATAAAATGCATACCTGTTAGTAAACAGGTACAACTCAATTAATCTAGTTTAGAAAATGTTAGCAGAAATGTACTTATCTTTAAAATTATGACTACTGGCAAAATAAATATACAGGTACTATATGTTCTTATTTAAATGAAACAGTTTTATAGTATTCCTCAACAATTAATATTACAATACACAGTAATAAGCGTTATCGTAAAGGCATATAACTTACTCTCAAAATTGCAGTCCATAGACCTGGATTCTTTTTCTGCTCTCTCTCTCTCCTTTAACTGCTGATTAACTATTCTCAGTCGTCTACAGAAATACAAATGTTAGTTCAGACATTGCTGTATCGTCGATTGCTACTTTTCACCCACAAAACTAAAAACAGTGGATGTTGTCATGCTTCTAAACTCTGCAGTAAAGAGTTCAGCTGGTCTTGTAACCTGACCAGCAAGGGTAAATGAGGCAAACCAACCCATCTGATATTCCTTCCCTAGCCAGCCAAATGCCAATCCCAGTGGGCTTGAGCGAAGATCAACCACACTGCAAAACCGGGATTCAACATTGAACTAAACTGGAGAATACACTCCAAAACTTCTGCAATAACTGAATATGTAAGGCATACAAGTAATCACTGCTAACTGATCAAGAACTGTAACTGCATTTGGGACATTTCATATATTAAGGATCTATGTTCCTGGAAATGCTATATTGCAAACAGGCATTGGCTCCAACAAAGTCAGTTTCCAAAGTCACACAGCAGCTACTGTAGTTTTGTTCTTAAGTGTGGCACTGACCTGCGCAACTGTGCATTCTCACTTCGCTGGGGCTGCAGAGCCAAAGCTATTTCTGCCTGCACGTTTGTACTTCCAACCATGGTAGGTAGCAAAGACACACTCTCCTCCACCTCTGTTATCAGCCGGTGAACTTCAGAGTCAGCTGGTAAGAATAAGGGAATGTTGCTACTGAAATCTAAAATTTGCTTTTCATTTTTATAATTCAGATAAGTCAACAGGAATTATGCAATTTTTATCTGATCCGATTAGGTTTAGGGTTACAAAACAAATAATTGCACTGTAAGTTTTGGAATAGTGGCCACTGAGGATCAAGCAGAGACCACCTTTTAAGCTACTCTGAGCAAAAAATAAATACAACACCTTGATCAGCAACAAGTGCCTTTAGTTCTCCTAAGAGATATTTTACAGTCGTAACTTTCTTCCTAGTCTGCTCCGGGCTCATCTTCTTAGTCCTTAGAAGCCTCTGGTTATCAAAGCTGGTTTGACAGCTTGTGTCTTTCACTGGTGTGATATCTACACAGTCCAGGTCATCATCTTCGCTTGTGGTTCCTTCACTGTGCTCAGATTCGGATTCGCCACACGAAAGCTGGATCCGAGTTTGTGAATTAATAGGCACAGCAGGTTGACGGTTATCTGCCTCTTGCTGTCGAAGATGGGAAAGATGTCTAAACAACGCCTGCTCCTTTAACAGCTGATGGTTTGACTGCCCCAAGCCTGCTTCAGTGCCATACAGTTGCTGGGGTACACCCTGCACTTCATTTCCACTAGAGACAGCAGGTGGTGGGAATGTAAACACAGCTGGAGCTGTATGGGCAGGCTGCATTGATGGGACCGCTGTAGTTGGACCTGCATATACAGGAAAGTAGTTGATCCCTCCTTTTGGAGATCCATGGCTGTGTATATCACTGGACGCACTCTATAAAATTTAAAGAAGACATGAAATAGGTGGAAGTTTAAAACATTCCAAGAGACAGAACTGTAATATTTTTTTTATTGGTTAGGAAGTCTGTGAGTAATTTTTGCACCAAGAAACTATGCAGTGGAAGCAACAAATGATTGGTAACAAGATTCTACTACCATAGGTCATAATGATAGATCAAACAACTTGACCTGCTTAATATGACCACCAATTATCATGAGGAAGGGTTTCTTTTTTTAGATAATCTAACTTTTCTTCTTTTAAAGCACATTGAGCATTTTCACTGATGCACACCACATATTGACAGATGGTGTCCTCCAATTTTCTTATCAGTGTCCATCTGCATTCATTATCAAAACAAACTAAACTATTCTTTGATACTTACAGTCGGAATACACAGTGGATTAACTGAATGTTGTGGTGACAAAGCAGGTGTGGAAGTTGTCAAGCGACGGTTAAATACAGTTGAATTTTGTTTTCCTAAATGGGGGAACAAAATAATAATAAAAAAATGATTATGTTTAAATGCCTCACCTTATTTTAAATAATTCAGACATATAATTATATACCTGGATCTGCACCTGCATATACTGGTTGAGTAGGGGGAGCACCATGTATTGCAGCCTGGCAGTTCAGTAAAGACATCTGTGTTTGAACATCATCAGACAGGGCTGGTTGAGCCTCAGGAGAGGGCTGAGGGACCGGGATGCACACTGAAGGACCATTTGGAGACTGTGCTGTATTTAAACCGCGCTTTTCTTTCATTACAGGGTTTGTACTGGAAAACAGGTTAACCTTTTCCACTGCAACAACAAAAGGGTCCACGTTATTCTTTTTTTTTTTTTTTTTTTAAATCAGATTTTTTCATCAAGTTTAGTTTGTACTATATACTTTAACAAACCCAAAAGTTTGTGCTGTTGTATAAAAGTAGACTATATAATAGTCACTTGAATGGGCTTTAGTTTGTAGAACTTTATATAAGGATACCAAAATAATCAAAAACGAGCTACAGCTTACTAATATCAATCTGCTTTTGTGTAAGAGTACTTGTAATATTAACATTGAAATTAGTAATAATGCACATCTGCACTACATACCTGCTCCCTTCCGAGTTACAGAACCAGTTTTGTCTTTCCTTCTACCATTCTCTCCTATACCAAATGTTACTTTTGTTTTGAGTTTTGAAGCAGTTACCTTTCCTGGTTTTGAACATGAAGGCTTTACATCTCAAAAAACAAAAACAAAAAAAGTTGTTTTTTATAAATGGATATATATTATATATATATATATATACACACACACACACACACACACACACAGCTGCTAATAAAATAACCTTACCAGATTTTTCAGTCTGCAGAATGCCTTGTAATAAAGCAGCACAGCGGTCAAGTCCTTTATGTATAGTTGTAACCTGAAAGGATACATTATTGATTAAATTCAGGTTCCTGCAGTAATACACAGCCGCATCATGATTTGGTACTGTGCCTTGAAATGTTGTTATTATGCTATGTAATAACGACCTGGTCTTCGGAGTCTGTGGAGTACAGAGAGTAACCAGAATCTACAGAGGCGGCAGAGGGTTTTCTCCCAACCACCCTGTAAACAGAGAAGCTTATTTTAATATTTGAGCTAAAAACAAAAATAAATACAATAAATAAATGAATAAATACAATAAATAAATAATCAATCTTCTCACTTTGCTAGCATCAGGATAATATTTTAACGGCAAAGTTACCAAAATACCATGTTATCAATATTAAACTGTCAGTTATTCAAGTAAAAAAATATGGTTATTCGTATTTAAAAACATGAATAAAAAAACGAATGTACTACAGATCGAGATCAACGACATGCTTACCTTCTGTTTCCTACTGGTGCCTTGGCAGAGCCAACAAGCCTCCCTGAAGACACTACCTGTCAGTAGAAACCAATGTGAGTGTTCTTTTATTTCTTCCAATTCATATTTACAATAGACAGTCTAGCTTTTTTGGACTTGAATTTAAAATGATGCAATTACATAGATTCGGTTTTGTAAGAGAATAAAACACTTGTTAATGCAGTTATATGTAACGACTATACTTAGCGATTTTTTTTATTGATCTTGCACGGCACTATGAGCTCGCAGTACACGTAATAATAATAATAATAATAATAATAATAATAATAATAATAATAATAATAATAACAACAACAACAACTACGGAACCCAAGAAGTTACGATACACTTACCTTGTGATGTTTATTAATTCCTTGTCTTGCCATTTTATTTTCTTATTTAAAAAAAAAAAAAAAAAAAAAACGCCAACAAAACTTGGAATAAAACTAAAGTGTACCCTTTTTTTTAAATAGGGTTACATTAACATTACTTTCAGGTTCTTGCTTCTGTAAGAATCGCAGTTTTCCACGTCGGTCGATTTAAAAAAAAAAAAAGTTTCAAATATCACCGCCGGTAAAGGAACCAGTCATGATGACTCGCAGTGACAAATATGTGTACGGTAATTACGCATTAAGCAACACATTTATCACAGAAACAACTGACACAATTTGTGCATTTTAGCCAAGAACAACACTTCTAATTTCTATATATAATAGACACTGCGGCGCTTCACTTAATTTTTTTTTCTTAACTAAACGGAAGTAACGTTTAAACCTTTAAACCAATCATCATACAGCAATTCTGACGCTCCTTTAATATAACTGGTCAGCAGGACGACAAGTTGACAACAAATCTAGCAGTCTGATTGCTGGAATTAGAGAAAAACCCGCCTCCACAGGAAAGCCCTGGTCCTGGTCAAATGATTGGTGCTGAAGCTTTACATTTCGTTTGAAAGCAAAAGGATTCTGCGTTACATAAAGCCAATGGTAGTTGTGACCCCACGCTCATCATGTGGTAAGCAACGTAACTATGGAGACAGCTTATTGTTATGCTGTATACATTTTTTTTAAAAAACCGTTGGTTCGCGGCTTCGTTCCAGTTGTCCCGCTGCGTAGAAAGCAAGCGTGAAACAGTAAGTACAGCAACAACATTGAACTGTTCAGTTATGTTCTGTAAAATCACTGCAGTTGTAGTATGTACTACATATGTATTGTGATTCACAGTCTGTGAAACTTCTGTCAGTCAATCGGATGGTGGGTGTTTTGCACAGACAGTAGGTCATTATCCTGATAAAACCCTGATACCAGGTCTCCTTTGCAGTGGTGTCCTGACACAAAACATTACAATGGTATATACGATACATTACAACAATCGGAAACAAAAACAACAGAACAACTAATATACAGGACGATATTCAAGACAAGGCTAGACAAAGTTAAAACAGAACATTAGTGTTGGCAGGTACAGTTATTTCAATCAAATGTGATGTACTGCATAGCAGTTGCATTCATTGCAGATTTTTATACGAGATTGATTAGCCACAGTGTATTTTAGGTAATAACAAGCATGCATGTCTGATTACATTTCTAATAAAAGGAATGGATCAAACTGCTTTGCAACGGGAGTCTTATTTCCATTACTGGAGTTTTCTGCTTTGGTTAGCCCAGTCTAAGTTAAAACATGTCTTCCCTAACCAAACAATAATAATAATAATAATAATAATAATAATAATAATAATAATCAGCAACTACAGTATAATCCTCGCCAGACTTTTCATAGACGGGTTTTTGTGTATGGTATAAGTCAGAAGTTTTTACTGCACAGTAGTTGAGAACGAGTTGATTCATGAAAGGCCAATCTCCTGAAACTATGGATGCTGTGGTACATCAATTGATACATATGGGGTTTGTCAGCTACTGACAATACAAATGTGATTTGCTGTATTTAATGATGAATGCACATTTTAACAGTCGAATTTAAATATTTTGTATTGTGTTGCTTTGATGTTTCTACCATTCTTTCTACTCATTGTTCACTTTAAATTTTTAGTTTTGTAACATTACAAAATAAAATTCTGTTTCATTATTTTCATCAAGTTTATTAAAATGAAAGAAAGACAACACATGCTTAACAACATCTTTTAACAGCATGTAAAAGTGATTTTATCCTGATGAGTTCATGGTCTTCTAACTTGCTGTTACTGGATAAGAATTACCCCAATCGCATTCTTGGATTGTTGACAAAATCGCTCACGCTAACAAACCCTTCAGTACCAACACTATAGAAAATGGAAGACAAAACAAAAAACAGTTAATATTCATTATATTAAAGAAACAGGCTTATAACCAGAAGATCCCTGGTTCAAATCCCAGCTCAACCACTGATTCATTGTAACTTAAGTCACTTAACCTCCTTATATATATATATATATATATATATATATATATATATATATATATATATATATATATATATATATGGCCAATTATGCGGTGAGGAATTCTGGTAAAACACATTTGTATAAATATTGTTTTCTATGCATTATTGTATGATTTGAAGTATTTTACTTTTAAAACTATGTTTACTTACACTTCCTTCTCCAAATAAGTTAATGCACGGTTAATGTGGTCCTGAGAAATCTCTCCATCAATGTCTGCTAAGTAAGTATAAAGAAACCTGAAAACGTGGTAAGGAATACAGGCTTCTTCGATTGGGCAGTTAGGATCCGAGGTCAATATACAACAGGCACATTTAATGGCATGTGTAATAGTCTGTTAAAGTCAAATGTGAAAAAAAAGATGTGGTTAAAAAGCAAGACAAACATACTTGTATAGCACATATTCTCAGAAAAACATGTTTTTTTTATATATTTGATTTTTTGTAACAAATGTATATTTATAGAGAAAGTGTCAACACTTTTTAAGCAAACAACAAATCATGGTAAGGTTTATGAGATTCACTTGGATGATTCGTTACAATTAGGGTGTTGAGCAATAAAAAAAAAAAAAAAATTGTGATTAATCTTAAGATTTAAAAAATGAATCTCAGTTAATCAGGGCTCACAGTGTTTAGCATGCAGATGGTACAGAAAACTAGATGCACTCCTGTGATACTGGAACTCACTTTGACAGTAGATAGAAGTAACCCACTTTCTGTCCAATGAACCATAAAAGTAAAAAATAAATAAACGTCCCATTCACAAGTCTTTCAGTTCGAGTGCTTCGCTATATAATGCGGTTCTGTGACTATTTTTATATTTAAACGATGACTTCACTCATTCAATCCATAGAAAATGAATTCTGGTATGATAAGAACGTGTGATTTAACATGGGTTATATATATATATATATATATATATATATATATATATATATATATATATATATATAGTATATATATAATCTATATATATATATATATATCCCAAAGGGTTTTTTACTCACACAATTAGGTGGGTTTTGTTTTTGGGCATAATTCAACAATCACGCAATATATTAACTTAATAATAATTAGTTTTTGGCATACTTCAAAGGAAATGGTGTCTACTGATTATCCTCTTGCTGAGGAATTATCATACTTAAATGCTGGAAGTGTTTGTCCATGTTAAGCTGCACCTTTAGAGACTTTATTTTCCAAACAAGGAAAAATGCCAGAGAGTAGCCTACACAGTACATATAAAATCACATTAGACAAGTACAAGTGCATATTAACAGACAAAAAAGTAAACAATAGTGCTTATAGCTTCCTAATTTACATTTTCTAGACCAAACTTACCCCACCAAGAGCACTGCAAGCTAAAGCAATAAATTTTAGCCAATCAACTTCTTCGCCAATGTTTCCCACAGTCATGATATCTCTTAAGAGTTTCTCTGGTAGATTGAGTTCCTTCCACTTTTGTGCAAGTTCTTCTGGGTATACTGAACATCTTGATCCAAACTTAAAAGTATTATGAAAAAAAAAATATATATATATATATATATATATATATATATATATATATATATATATATATATATATATATATATATATATATATATAGCATGCTGTGTTCAAAATTATTTTGTAATTACTGAATTTCTGCTGCATTCTGCAATGTATAAATGCGTAAACTGTAATATACACATTACCTCTGGAAAGTTTTTTTGTGGAAACATGGCTACGTGATATCTCATAAATGTTTACCATAAAACCTACTTTTATATTTTTTATGGTAAGTGATGGTAAGTGTTCAGTGAGGTAAATATTCTAATAAATTACAATACATCTAGACAATTTTGATATTAAATTGTCTCTGCATTCAATGTGGCATGTTATGTGACCCACAACCTATTTTCACTGTGGCAAAGTATGGAGAAGCATAACTGTGCCTGCACAACTAGCTAGTGCCACAACACAGCGTTAACCAATGGTTCCATCAAGACATTCCCTCTGAGTGTTCCTGGAATGACAACATTTGCAGAAAAGCACTGCTGGTAAGCACAACCCATTTGCAATCAGGCCACATGAATGAAGTGTATTGTGACAAGAAAAAGTAACAGTGGCCCAAATCATACTGGACAAGACGCATCTGATCCCATAAGAAAAATGCACTGGAGTGGGCTTCAGTAGCAGGCTATTCAAATGTTTTGTCCAGACAGTATATTATGTGACACTATTGTGTTATTGCACTACACTCCCAGCTGCACTCATAGCTTTGTATAACTCTCCATAGAGTTTGAATGGTGTGACATCATGAGTTTCATCATAACTGGATAACCACTACTGTATGTCCCTTTTCTGGGGATATTCACTCCACCTTTAATGGTAGATGCCACTGATCATAATATATACTGATATATAACTGATCATATATAAGCTAATCAAAATGTAAAATGCTCAATATGTCTGTAATTTGTAATTGCTGCTATAACTACAGTTACTGATGAAACTGCCACCAATAATACATATAATCCTGTGAATTGAACCATGTGTACAAGTGGCTATCCTGGATACAGTTCAAATAAAACCTACCTTTTCATGAAGGGTTTTTAGATGATCTATTGAAAACTTGTCATGGCTTGTTGATGCAAGCCTTTCAGATTTTATTGGTGGAGGCTGTCCATTGGCTAAAGCAGTAAAGTACCTGCCAAAGTAAAATAGATAAGTAGCAGCAGAGACTACAATAACATTTCACATTATCTTTTCTTGGTCTGTTTATTGGGTTCAGTTTTGTAATCACTTTAGTACTGTGCAACTTCGGGTACATTTTGGCCAATGTGAACTTTAAAGTTATAGACCTTCTTGATTCCCTGCCAGCCCAGGCAACTTTAGGCACTAAAGCACACTGACAACTCAGTGTTGAACAGTGTGTTATATTCCCTGGTTCGTTCCAGCTACAGCTGCCATACTGTACATGGGATTTAAATACTAATATTTTCTCAAGATTAATAGACATCCTTATTTTTTTCACAAGTTTTGTTGTAATATTGCAAGAGGCTAAATAACTTACAGAGCAGACCAACGAACAATATCTGCAGGCTGGGTCCTAATAGCAGCTTTTGTAAAGGCTTTCAGGATTTCTGGCAGTTCCTCAGGGATGGCAACTTGTTTACCTGGTGGAGGCATTTTCTCACCAAATCTATTGAATCACACAGAAAAAGAACACTAAGGCTTACATGACTTTAAATAATACTCTGCTTACTACAGGCTGCTGAGTTATGCTGCTCTTATTTATTTATTTATTTATTCATAAATCCTTGTGTCTTCTCAGAATTGTTGTGTGTGCTTGCATGATCTCAAAGGTGTACTATTGATATTGGGGTGGGGATTGCAGTATTAACAAAAGAATTGTATTTGTATTGGAAAGGATTTCCATTGTATTATACAGATTAAAATATAGACTACATGCGTTTAAATGAAAATGAAACCTATTAAGACAACGTTTGCTATATATGCAAGTGCTAAAATACAACCATGCTAACCAATATATTTAAAAAAAAAAAAAAACTAAAAAACAAAAAACGAGGTGCTGCTAATAAAATTTGAGCGGGAAAACTTGACCTTCTGCTGGAGTACCGACGGCACTGTAGCCCTACCTTCGTAGTTTCTGAACTTTGCCCCTTCTTTTGCAGTTGTTTTAGATCAGCCGGTTTTACTGGTTAAGCATATTGTTATAACCTGGAGTTCTGTACTTGTACTGCTATGTTTTTTTAGCAGCAAATTGTGGTTTCCATGTAACCATATTACGACATGTATTCATACTGCCTATCATTGTGAGGTAGCTATGACCAAATATTGCTGTCATACATTATTCAAACATTCTGTCTATGGCCTATGTAACTTTTAAAATACTGATACACGTTGCAATAACGAGGAGTATCTCGGTGGACGAATGGTAAATATCAGTTTTGTAAACAGATTTTTTTGCGGTGGCAAAACAACTAGCACAGAGCTAAGAAAACATTTTATTTGCACGGTCTTATATTTGCATTTCCAATCTGCCATGTGATCAATTAGCATTTGTATTCTAAACCTGTAGGGCGCCACCGTTTTTTCAGCACCTGAACTATTTTGATCAGACGCGCTTGATGGAAAAAACCGAACACTATAGAAATGGCCAGGTTCTTAGGACACTGATCTTTTCACAAGATCAATCACTCGCTTCAGGGAACCCAGGCTGTACAAGCCAGTCACTGATTGCTGTCCAAACAAAGATCGGTCTAAATGTAAATCAGCAATTATATGTAAGTTTATGGTGAAAACGAGTCCTCCAAAATATGTTATCTTCACGTTCAAGTGGAACCGTGTTATAGCATTTGCTCACCAAGTAGACTAATTGTCTAGGTTGCTTAGAGGCTAGATGTTATACATTTTAAATAATATGATTGTTACTCTATTATAACGTAACTGGTATTAGGAATTAAAAAATAAATAAATAAATAGAAGTACCAGCAGTTAAACAAAATATGTGTGGGGTTATAAGCAGAAGCACGCACTGCTTAGTCTCAAATATCAGGTATGTAGTTACTGACAGCTACCAAATTTATCGTTTTGTTCTCCTCTTGTGTGATTAATACATGTTGTGGGTTATATATACATCTTTTCTCCTTTGAATTGATACATCACAACACATCAAACAACTGTGGCGGTCGTAATATACAGTATAAACACATATCTCAGTTGTGCGTGTTTAGACTAAATGAAGACAAAAAATGTTAAACTATGGTAATCTACAAAGTCGCAATTAATTTAATCTTTCCAGTCAACTAATGCTTAATTATAGCCAGTGAATTTACACGTGCAGAGGAGCTTGCTTCATTGCATGTACAGCATATATTTCACTCGACATAACAATGAATTATACCAACTTTTAAACATCAGACCGGAATTCAATATAACTATAATATTATTAATAATACGTATATTACTATAGCTGATATAATTAAACTACCACGAATAATAATGCACCACATGTCATTCAGAATAGTCGGGGCTGGGGGGCAGCAGAGGACAACAACTGAAGAATAATTGCAGGCTGAGCATTGCAAGTGTAGTGATTTGAGAAATATAAAAGGATAGCTGTGCGCTCTTAATGATGCCGCAACATTGTACTATATGGTTGTTGGCTGGCAATATAAAGGTAATACATTCAAGCTAATATGGCTTCTGACTCATCTTGAGAATCCTGAGTATGACATCTGGGCCAGATAGCTGGTTTCAGCATAACAACAACAACAACAACAATAAATAAATAACCGCGAGTCTGCATGAATTAATTCCTTTATGGAACAAACATATATTTTGCATGAATTAATTCCTTTATGGAACAAACATATATTTAATTTATGGTAGAAAAGTATGATCCTTATAATTTTGGTATATAGAAATTGGCACCTTTGGTAGAAAAGTATTATCCTTATTTTTTTTTAAGTATAAAAAGTATAGGGGAATTATATATATATATATATATATATATATAGGATATATATATATATATATATATATATATATATATATATATATTAAATAGATATTATATTTCAAATTTAAATGAAATCAGACATTAGGTATATAAATAAAATTTTATACGCCTTATGTCTGAAATTATATAAATTTTAGATAGGATTTAATATATATATATATATATATATATATATATATATATATATATATATATATATATATATATATTATATATGATATGATATATATGATGGAAGATAAATATGAAGAAAAAAAAAGATAATACTTTTCTACCATAAACTAAATTACATGGCCATGCCATCACTTCATCAACCTGTGGGTGAATGATTGTGGGATTTCTGGTATGACTCACCTACGTACTGTCATTTGTGTACCAGGGATTCGCTAGGCAGAGATGGGGTCAAAGCTGGAGCAGGACATAGGAAAACGGAGTGCACTAGTCATGTTTCCTGTCAAAATGTAGACAAATATGAAATGCATTAAAAAAGGGGGATTTCAACTAACAAACCAACCCAGTTTATCCTGTTAGATAGAGAAATATGTTTAGAAACACACGCAGTATTGTGTGCTGTGTATGTTTGTGGAGGGGGGTTGTTAGGGAGTGGCGCACACAGACGCGCATTACACCAACTCTCCGCCTTGGTTTGTGAGATGAAGAAAAGCTATGATATTAAACACGCAAAACCCTTTCACACTGCACAGGCTGCTAGTGCATTTTTTTCATACAGTACAATAACTCTACAATTGTTCTTCAATAGATGAGCGTTGGAACAATTGAATTGCAGTGTATTATGTTTGGGACCACCAGGAGAATGAACCCTATGCTTCACACCAGCCACTTACATGCAGATTGTTATGACATCACTGAATCACACTACCAACTGGAACGCATCAAGTGAAGGATCTCTACTCTGGTGCTTCATACTATAACTAATATGGAGTATGCTTCAGTTATATATATTTTGAAAATGTATCAAAATTAACAGTTACTGTTATGTATCATCACATTGTTCCATGGGTATAACTGCATCTCCCTGTGTGTCACATGTGCCGTGGATTGCTTTTGTGGCGCCGGAGCTGTTAGAAAGAGGAGGGTGAGATCTAGACAATAGAGTATTGCAGGGCTGTTCTTTGTAATAACACGGACGGAAACCCACGACTGCAAAACGAACAGCGGCGACTAGGAACACCAGAATATGGAGGAAATCGTGCACTGATTTTTGTAAAAATCATCCCCTGGATATACTTTGCGTTACCCTTTTTCTGAAATCAACAGGGGGAAAGATGAATTTGGCAGAAGCAGCCGAGGAAGGGCTGAATGACTCGGACACAGACGCGTTTTTTAAAGCAGGTAAGACTATTTTCTGTTATATCACATACATAACTGGAAGGAAATGATTTTGCAGCATCCTGTGTAGGCAACAGTGTTGTATAGATGTTTGCATTGTGTGCTATTGAAAATGGTGTAAGCTCAACGGGGAAACGTATTCTCAAAGATTCACGCATCACTGTATTAACCTAGCTTTTAGGGTACGTATGTTTCATAGTACGGTTTACAAAAATCTTTCGACAGAATACAAAAAATAAATTTGTATCTGCAATGACCGGGGATGGAGAGATGTACTGGGATCTGCCAATACATTCTAGCTGTACGTTGTACATAGGCTTACCTTACATGTATCTCCATGTGCTTACTCAACAACGTGTTTGCATTAGTATTTGGTTCTAATTTGGAAGCTGTGGCTTGGAGGAAAATAAATCTCTCTCTCTCTCTCTCTCTCTCTCTCTCTCTCTCTCTCTCTCTCTCTCTCTCTCTCTCTTTCTTTCTCTCCCTCTGTGTCTCTCTCTCTCGCACACACACCGAATCTGATAACAATGCATGTATGTAGCCTATTAATAATTATCCCATGAATGTAAATGCCACATTTCCACCTAATCTCATATGAAATGTTTTGTTTTTACTGAATTTGACAAATGCAATTGTTCATTAATCAATGTATTTGTTATTGCAAGTACCAAGCAGCTGTTAGTCACAAACCCTTGACAACTGCAAGCTAATCACGCCTTCAGTCTAGTTTGCAGCGTAGTATTAACAGAGACAAAAGGGTGAACTAGCCGTTTGAACATGGCACACCAATAACGAAATAACCACTACAATTAAAATGGATGATAAACATGATTGGGATTGGATAACACCATTTTATTTCTGTTGGTCATCCTAAGTTTTTATTTGCTGCTGACACTGTTCTGCGCCCCCTGCTGGTAGTTCTGATATAGCTTCAACCACCCTGTTGCGATTGGTTAGTTTATATACTGTACAGTTGCTCTGTCACAAAGAATACGATATGCCTGCAGTTATGTTTTCACTCGATCATTTCTTTTCAACATTCATTGATATTCTTTGATTCTTCGATTCTCTATTCTTTGATAGTTAAACTAATAGATTGAATCTATTCTAATAAAGCAATCACCGGTACGTTATTAAAAGATTTAAATGGCTTATCAATAATCTTTTTAAAATTTCAATGTCATCAATGTTAAAAAGATATACTCAAAATATCCGAAATTTAACTTTATTTAAATAAACTTTTAGAAAAAAATAAAAAAGTTAAACATGAACACCATGCTAGTTCCCGAATAAAATATGTTGAACATTCTGGCACAGTCCTGGACAAAATATGTTAGACATTCTGGCACACAGCACAACTACTACTTAGACCATTCTTATGGTGCACCCTTAGATAAAAAAATAAAAAAAAAAGGCTTCCGGGACATTTTATATGAAATATGATTCTCTGCAGTTTTCTCTGCAAACCTACTTGTGTTTGATACCGTCCCAGTTCTATTTGCTGTTGTTCAGCATATAATAACAGTAATAGTTCTGTACAGAACCTGAACAGATGTGAACGTCTGTACTTGAAGACATCTAGAAAACTATATATATATATATATATATATATATATATATATATATATATATATATATATATATATATATATATTATACCCAGGAACCCTAGTTTCTAAAGGTGTTCTTGTAAGATTTTAAAGCCTGACCTTTCTGCTTTTATTAGACCCAGTGGTTGACATGTGCTCTGCGGTATGAAAATGAAAGAATGATGCCAAGTATTCTATCTTGAAACCACCAGACAATTCCACTCACTTGCACTGTTGGCTGTTTGCTGAAAGACAAAGGCCTGGTGATTGAAATACCTTCTCACTACAGCGATTGATCCCTCCGTGGCAGAGATGAGACCCAGCGACAGTGCAGCTCAGAGGAGACCTGGCCCTTCACTGTCCAATATTCTGAGGACAGAAAAAGCTGTAAGCAGTAGGACCGATCTATCAATAGTGCAGGGAAACGGCAGTTCATGAGGAAAAAAGGATATTATGTGTCTGTAAGACATGATTTAAAATTTGACTCATGATCTACCTAATTTTTGTGCAAATAAGGGTTAATTATTGCATTTCCAGGACTATCTTAGTTGGTATTGCCCTCTCTGTATGCATGGATCAGTTTCTGTACTGTAGATTCCATTTGGTTTAACATTCAATTGAAGGCATGAGATGCTCACAAAGCAGATTCCATGTTCTTGGTGGCCTCGAAGTGAATACAGTATACTTACTGATTGCCACATATCCGCATGCATTTAGATTGTTTTCTGAAAGGAATAGCCTTCTACAGCAGAGCATCGTTTAATATCTGTGAACAGTGCCCGTTCTGCTTGACTTGTTTTGATGCTCACCCCTTCAAATGCAATATCATGCTGTTACACAACTGGGCTGGTATCCTGGTAATCTGCAAATCCATTATTATTTTACATTTGAGGAATAACACTAGATTATCAAATGGAATAGATGTTCCTGTTACACTTCTGTTGTGAAATGGTAAAATGGAAATAAAAATAAAATACTTAACTGTTGCTTGTGCTTTTTCACAAAACAGACTTGCTTATTTGAATGTCTTTTGTTAAAAGGAGCATATGTCTGTACAACAGCATAAAATAGTACTTTTAGTCCAGATGTATCCCAGAAAGTACCAACAAGAAATATGTACCAAGGTTCTGTAGTAAAATGTTGCAGCACATCAGTGTAGTATCATTTTAGAGAATTTTATATAAAAAAAAGAAAGTGGCTCACAGATGGAAAATTCAATTTATTAAAATGTAACTGTACAATTGCTACATTTTAAATGTATGCTGTCATTGAACTTGCATCAGTTGTAGTTTTCCACAGCACCATTAGTTTACATTGATACATTGTGACATTCCATATCCTGAGGCAGTGAGGGCAACAAAAAGGCATGTTTTCCATGTTTGAACCAAATTCAATACATCTTTACACTAAGATAGAAAGGCATTATTTGCCTGGTTAAGCTTGACAATAGTAGGCCTTTCTAACATGCACACAGCAAAGCCTGCACTTCTTCAGCAGCCATATATTTGGAGTTGCAAACCACTAGAATATAGATTCTATTTGACGATAAATGTTTACATACCAGCAATATCTGTGCACAACGGTGTCTGAATGTCAAATATATTTCCACGGACCCAGGTCATTCTAATATAGTTTTTTTTCTTCTGAAAACATATTACTTACTCACTAAGAGTAGGCATTTAAATGAAAATAAATGTAATCTCCTATGTTGCTGTACACAACTGAATATCCCTTTGTGTAGTCTTTATATTGCATTGTTTTTTCCACAGTGAAATGACTGTCACTAATCTAGCTAATAACTACAAATGATTGGCAGCAGCAGGTTTGTGGATCAATATTAGTACTGGAGTTTAGCTAGAAATAGTTCCTGTTGACTGAAATACAGTAGCCAAGATGCTGGCAGTACAACTACTTCAATTGATTGAGCCTCTCACTCACTGATAGTGTCGCACACAATCTGTAAAAGGCTTTTGAACCTAATGAATTCATTACAACAGTGCACCTGTGGCTATAAAAACAGAATTTGGAACTAAGCAAAGGTTATTTTTAAAACAATAGCTTAATTTCTGGGAGGGGGGTATTAGGAGGCTGGTTTTTCAATGTTGGGAGCAGGGTAGGAAATGAGTACATCGTGCCTATAGATCAACCTACACAAATGTGTTTTTGCAGCTGCTTTGACTCTTATGCCTTGAGGAACTGTGATATAAATATCTAGTGGCCTCAATTCTCCACATGATACAGTAAACTCAAGCTTAATATTAAAGATTCACACCATGACAAAATCTGCTGTAAGAACACATTCGCTTTGCAGTTGGTTGCAATGAAGATTGGTGCAGGTTTGCAGTACTATAGTCTGGTTTGTTTAATCTTTGTAAGTTTCAAAGCAGCCTAGTTTACAGTAGGTTAATTTGGCTAAACGTCAGGATTCAACTGCTGCTGTTGCTCACAACAACTAGCACATGGTCACCTGCTCTTACAGTTTGTAACATATAGAAGGACCTAATGCTTCTTCTGACATGCGTCTGGAGGAATCACAATGATCTGCAGGCTCAATTTAAAATAAGGATCTGGAAACCAAGTCAAGTGTGCTTAAAGTTTTTCCATTATTAGTGGGAAGGGGTTTTAGAAAAAAAAAAAAAAAATCACTAAAAAATAATGGTTATTAGTGCAAATCTCAGTATTGCAAATTTGATTACATTTCTTGTGATTACTAGGCTCCGTCTAAAATATTGTTTGGCATCCATCCCACATCACAGGAGGACCTCTAGTACCCTGCTGGCTGATCACACATGGCGGCTATACTCTGTGTAACATCATGAATCGAGAACAATGGGGTGTGATTCGTGATTGTCAGATGGAACAACGGCCCTGCTGATGGGATGTTGTTGTCTCCACTGATGGGAGTGTGATGCATTTGTACAGCAATACAGGCATGGCAGATGGCTAATTGGACAAGATAAACCACTTCGGTAACAGGGAGAGTAAAAGAAGATTTGCAGGGATTATTGAATCATGATCTGATGTGGAAAATGAAGGAAGTTCCCTTAAAAGCAGCAGGCTTGATCTTTTTGCCTGACCATATGTCACTTAAGGAGTAATTGTTTGTCTATGAGGATAGATGGGATCTCATTAGCTGAAATAACCATCTCTTTAGCTGCTGTATGTATTGCCTTATCTAATAATGAGTTTTTTGAACAAATCTTGCCAATTCTTACAGGCGTTTAGGCCCCAGGGTGTAAAACGTACACTGAACACTATGTGGTATCACAGTTTGCCAAAGAACCCACACACATGTTCAGCAGCTACACTAAGTATTTTCTTTATTTTAATAAAACCAAATAATGTTCCATACAGTAGCAAAGCAGCCTTTTATGTTTCTCTCAAAACTATTTAAAACATATTCACTCTGCTGTCTTAATAAGTCACCTTGGAATTGGGTGTGTTTCTTTTCGAGCTTCAGTTTGCAGAACCTTGTCTAATGAAATCCAATAACATTGGGAAAAAACAGAATAGTTCCAGTGCAGCAATGCTAACTGGTCTAAGAGCTCACAAGGTGACTTTGGGGTATTCCTATTTACATATTGTATGTATTGCCAGAGCAGGTTTAATAAGTGTTGTGACTTTTTATCCTTATTGAAAATTATAGATCCAGCCTGCTTTATTTTAACAGAATTGATTTAGCTTTGAATTAAAGGAAAGTATTTGAAAGTTCAAACTAAATATGAATGTGGCTAGTCTTCTAACCATTAACAGTGTAGACACATACTGGACACCCTTTTCATCTTCTGACATATTCGTATCTTTGCTTGTGTTTTATACTTAAACTTGGACTATGTTGTTCAAAGTCACTCAGGTGGTTTGGCTGCAATAAGTCCATATGAACTACAGCACAGGTTTCAGGATGCAGTTTTTTTTAAGTTTTTTTTATAAATTTAGTAATCGGCCATTGATTTTTACCCCGTTTTTCTCCCAATTTAAATAGCCAATAGCTCAGATCACCGCTCTGACTTCTGAGCGGCGAAGTATGCCATCAGCCGACCGCTTCTTTTCCCTCTGCAGGCCCGCCATGCAGCCACCTCAGAGCTACAGCGTCAGAGATCAACGCAGCTCTGGGCAGCTTACAGGCAAGCCCACAGTCCCCGGCCAGTCTACAGGGGTCGCTGGTGCGTGGTGTGCTGAGGACAACCTGGCCGACCTAAGCCCTCCCCACCCGGGCGACGCTCGGCCAATTGTGCGCTGCCCCCTGGGAACTCTTGTCCACAGTCGGCAGTAGAATAGCCTGGACTCGAACCGATGACCTCCAGGCAATAGGGAGCATCCTGCAGTCCATTCGAGGATGCAGATGTTCATCTAAAATATGAACTAAAACAAGCAGAGAACCAGCAGATTGTTAGGACAGTTAAAGTGGGAACAGTAATAATCTTGATCCATCTAATATGGTGCAACAAAATGAATTTCATGCATTGTATTGGTTATCACTCCTTTACAAAAGGTAGAACATATGCTGGTAACTAGGCTCATGCACAAGTTCACACTACTGAGAGTACAATCTGCTTCTGTCTGCAGGAAAACCATCCTACCGTTTAGTAGAAATCTCAGCATATACAGTTGATTCAAGACTAAGTAAACCATGGAAATCAGTACTTAACTATGTGATTCACTTACCCAAAATATGTACATGCTTACTCCCTTGCATACGTGGAATTTGGATAGCATAAGGTTATGTAAGTCCACTTTCCAGAATTTTTATTTTAGTGACTTGTGTAGATTCCTTCTCTCTGTACAGTATTTATGGTATCATTCCTTTGGAATGCACTCCAGACTTGCACATTGTTTTCCATATTTAACTTGTTTAGTTTTCAGCCTCATGTAATTAACCATTACTCATTAAATGAGTCAGTCCATATTTTTTGGTTACTAATTACTTCAGCTTTACAGAGACATTTTGATCAGTAAACTCTTCTGACCTACAGATTCATCTATAACAATGGTTAAAGACTTCACACTTTATTAATTGCTAAACCCTATCAGTAAAAGTTTACTTGTGTTAGTTATGCCAGAATAAATAAATGAAATATAATGTGTTTAATCTGTTGAGTGGGAATCATAATACATTTGTTTCTGTTTGGCCTTAAATAGTGCTGCCAAAGAGTGCTGACATGGTTCAACCTCCTCTTTGATTTGTATCCATACAGTATCCTATTGAATGTTATGCAGGATTTTAATGGCTGTATATTATTTAAAAACTCAATGCAGTGGAAAATGATCACATTTTCAAAAATTTTGAAATGTGCACATTTTATTTACTAACAGTGGTTTCTCAGCTTTGTTCATGTAATTTGGAAATGAACATGTTTAGACTTTGAATCCCTTTGGGTATTGCATGGTTTAGTCAACTCAGATTGATGTGGCGTGCAGTTTAAATGGCCAGACTGCATTGCATTTCATCGAAGATTTGAGCTAAAAGTGAAAAACAAAACAATATTTGTCTGAAAACACAAAATCAACCGTGAAACAAGACTATCACCATACATGATGTGGAGTTATACTGCATCTGCAGTAATGTATTTTAAAACAGTTGGCAATTTCATATAAAAAATGTTGCAAACAACGTTGTCATGGAAACTATTTTATTCTGATTTCAGTTCTGTATAACAAATGTAACACTTGTCTTACTATATGCATATCCTAATAATTAAGCAGTTACAGTTTGTATTTGAAAATAGTTCAAATATAATACAACTTATCTGGTTGGAATAGAGTAACATTTTGGCACAATTAATGTCATTTGTGGAAACATTCCGAGTCTGACATTGCAGTGCATCGTACTGTAAGTAGATACACACTTTACACCCATTAGCTCCCATACACTTTACACCCATAGCTCAGGTAAAACAGTAATACCAACATTTTATCAGGCAAAACATTTTCTTTAGGCCAGAATTATCTTGACACTATTTCCTCATTTCATGTACTACATACACTATTTCAAAACCATATTTTCTGAATTACAGTAAGGAATTACAACATTTTGTGTAGGATAACACTATTGTTGTATGCTCAGTGGTGTGTCTCCTTGATACCCTATATATATATAATATATATATATTATATATATATTAGCCTATATATAATCTATATATAATACGTATAATATATATTTTTTTTTTTTTTTTTTTTTTTTTTAATGTGACAAATAAAGTTGGGAACTCAACCCTATAATGAGACCTGTTAATTTAATAGCTGCATCTGTTTGACTAGATACGATATGCCTGGTTAAGGTTTTTGTGACCAGCTGGCCCGAAGACTGGAGATCACAAAGAGATTATTTGTGACTGGAATGAAAGTGTCTTAAACAATTGCTGTTAATTATTCCAATGCAATAATATGTTTTCCATATTTTCTGGTTAGTATGTTTATGATTACCTTAATATTTAAACAAGATTCTTACAGAATGTACCTTTCTCTTGTTAATCTATTGGTATTTCCATGCCATCATGTAAGAAGATAAAGTGCTTTGGAGATAGAGTCATCATTTGTACACACAAATGTTCAATTGGGAGACCAGACCTTCCTCATCATAAGTGTCATTCATCAGCAGTGAAAAATAAGTCATTTGTGCTCCAATGGCAACTGCTAAAGAGCACACAGCGCTATGTTTTGCATTGCTTTGCATTCCGGAAACATGCTTTCCTATGCATGTGGTCTTATGTCTTTATGAAACAGACAAAGGATGTTTCCAAAGCAGCTAAACCTTATTGGATCAGCTTCTGTAAGGAGTTTTGTCCCAATTCTGATGCATTGGAAGTTTGTACTCTGAAAGTCAGTACTCTGTTTTGCTGTAGCCTAGTATTCTCAGTTTCTAAGATGAACATATTAAAATCAAATGGCATTTAATACCTGGATTATACAACAGATTAGTCAATTTTTGTTGGCATTTAATAATGGCTGCACAGAGCAATTCTGCTGAGCATTTATAAATTGATTTTGTCCCCTTTCTGGTTTATATCAGATGAATAATTTATAAGATATTCTGGACAGAATTGCATAAAACCCAAAGCATCTGAAATTAGGTATACAGTATAAGTCTTCACTGCATCATGACAAATGGGAGCATTTCGAATAATGTAACAATTAATATCAAATATGACATTAGCTTTTAGTACTTTCAATAATAGCAGACAGCACAATGGACAAATACATTAAACTGTATGGACAAAAGCTTTTTACTTTAACTTTTAGGACAGCTTTCTTAGAAAGGAAAAAATACACTCAATAAAGATACTAAACCTGAAATAAGAATGCAGACATTTTATCTAGGAGCTTGTAAATGGTCTTAAGTGGTGTCTTATTAGTTTTAGAATTTGAATTAGGTTTTTTTTTAATTAGCTTTGTGAACCTTTCTTCTGGACTTCTGTGTTGATGACTAAAATATTCTATGTATTTTTTAAATCTGTTCAGTCACCTTGTTTTCATTGTACTTTCCTTAGCCTTCACAGAAAATATACAAACTACAGTAAGTAAATCTGTCTTCAATGTGTATTTTAGGTAGACTTATTCAATAAACACTTCGAGAGGTGTAGTCTTAATCTCAAAAATGTCTTGGTATAGGCTTACCTCCACCTTGTGTTTTGTTTACCCTTGGGCCTGAACTCGGTCTGCCCAGGAACCCAGACCTTTCTGGTTAGAGCTTCTCGTTTTTTGAAAATGGCAAGACTTCTGTAAATAATGGATGAATGTCGATAGCAGATGTGCAGGACATATTTAGCCACCCATTAAGCCTCAACCATCAGAGTACTTTTCTTTTTGTATAAATGCATGTTTTAAATAACATTTTGGAGGTACAGCGACTGCCCAAGGATATCTTTTTCCCTCATTAGCTTTGCTAATCACCATCCAAATTAGAACAAATTAGAAAAAAGAACAATTTAATTATGCCAACATAAAAGCACCAGTGATAAAATAATGTAGCACAAATGTCTGTTATTTCTCGACTGGGTTTTCTTAAATTAGAGCACAGCAGAGTGCAGTATCTCAAGCTCTCTGTCTTTCAACATATCCTCTCAGATATTACTCATCTTACTCCATTGCTACATTCCCCACATGGTCAAGTCCCAGCAAATCTTTTGTTTCTTCTTCATAACTGGCACAGACACGGTATTGGGTGCTGTGCAATCAACACGTCTGAAGCTAACAGTGTACAGTAATTGCTTTCCAATTGTTTCCTTAATTGCGCATGTTATTTTGTACTGTGATTCATCTCAACCTGTTAAAGTGCTGAACATTCATATCCCTTTGCCTTGTTATAATGTTTTCCCATTGTTCTTCCTTGGTGTTCTGCATCTCTTTGATGCATGCAGATGTGAATCAGTTCTTCAGCTGCCTGGGCACAGACAGTGATTTACCTGTGGGCGCATGTGGGAGAGGGAGTGCGTTTGCAATAGTAGGAGGATGTGGCTACTGTATGGGACTTTTTATGTTTAACAATTAATCAGTTTATTTGTTATAAATTCATACTTTAAACAAAAAAACAATATTATTTCATATTGCATCATATCATAGAGCCCTCTCTCAGAAATACACTGACAGTAATTTTCTTGAAATCAATAAATGTTTAAGGGTGTGACACAAACTCACATAAACATGCACCTCAAACAACTGCTGACCGAATAGGTTACTTCAAGTAACCTATTTGGGTACTGTATTCAAGATTTGCATTTATTGAGGAATAATACACAGGTTGTTGTTTGATTGAATCTACCCCTGAATGAAGGAATTTACACATATTAATAAACACTTTCATGCTTCAGGTGTCAATTTGAATTTGTCAAGATAGCGCTTTTAAGACATTTTTGATTATGTGTAACAGGATATATGTATATAAAGATACATTTGTTTAGAAAAGGATTATAACACAGAACATGTGTAACCAACACATAATGAATAGTGCTGACTGTACAATAATGAAAGGACTCTTCTCACTTAAACCAGTTGTGCTTTTTGATGTTGCAATTATAAAGCTAATTAGAAAGTGCTAAAAATGATATCCTTATTTTAATTTATTTTGCTTTTTTCTTTTTTTTGTGGATCACAAGATCAAAGAGACCATAAGTGGTTACTACCCCTACATACACTTTCCACACTGGTCTGGTCTTTTGCAACATGAAAATGAGACTTTGCCAGAACAGGAAAAACATTTATTTTAAATTGTGGCATAGGGCATACAATGTAAATATTTCTATGATTCTGGCAAATCATATTTTTGAATGCGTGAGTTTTTTTTTTTTTTTTTTCATTATTATTATGAGTAAGTATGGATAATAACACTAAAGACCACCAGATGTTCATACTGCCTGTTTTTATGGCCAGACAGTCTGCAGGTATGACTAATACAGGACACAGATGAAATACAGTATGACTAATGTCATCATTTGACACAGGTGTCATTAAATGACCATGATCCTGATGCAGAAAAACTCTGTCTTCCCAGTCTGCTTAAATTGTCCAGCAGCTGAGTAACACAATGCCAATGCTTTGTTTAACTTGTAGCCTTGCTGTGAGAGCACAGTAGTCCCTAATAGTTTTTTTTTTAATTTCAGCAGGTTGTTCCAATATATTGTAGAGATTAAAATCAATACTAAAACAGCATAAAACTCAATGCTCCTGATGTCTGCCACTGATCTGGTTGATAGGGCCCTAAAAAGGAAATGAAAGGTAGAGTATGTGAGATATTGCTTTTGGAAAGCAGAGCAAAATCACCAGTGAGGCATGCTGGGAGCAGCCTAATGGAAATCTGCAGGCTGCCATTTAGCTGCTACCTGCCTGGCCTGCACTTGCTCCTGCAGCAGCAAATTATTAACTCAGCAGGTAACAACTGCCCCCCCACCGACAAGTAAACCGAATGATTCCTTTTCTAGGGTTATTCAAACAGGAACATCTCAGGTGGTTCACCCTGGTGTTTTCTTTATCCTTATCTTCGCTTCCCTTCATGTTTAACTTTGAAACCTTGAGGTATTTAATTATTGTTAAGGTAGTTTTTATATAGAGTAACACAATCTTTTCAAATTCAAGTCACATTCTACAGTATGGCAAATCCATATGAAGATTTGCAGACATTTGTGCACACAAGTTCAGCATATGTTATAGATAAAGTCAAAGAAATAGCATACCAGTACTAAGCTGTCCATATTTAACCAAATTGCCCGTAATTCAATTGCTAACCTACCAACCCCATATAAATTGGATTAGGGTGCGGGTTCAATTAAAAAAGATTTTAATATGACCTGCATTGTTTCCCTATATGGCTCTATTCAATCACATTTCCAGACCCAGACAGCTCCTTAGTAAAACAAAAACAAAAATAAATATATACAGTGTTGATCAATGTTGCCAAATACAGCTGAATAACGTTAACATAGGCTTTAGTACATTATTTCTACGGAATTCACCCTCCAGGTGATGGAACCCATGCTTATTGGACTATAAATATTTTCAGACGTAACTTTGACTGGATTGAAAAAAATAAAAACATACAGTCCGTGTAATCTGTTTAAATCAGGATTTATTTGAACTCCACTAAGCAGTTTAGTAATACTGTCTCAGCTATTGTTCTAACACAGTAAAGCCTCATGGCTGAGTATGATCTGTCACTATCATATTCTGTGTTAAACCATGTGTTAAATCTGTGTTTTTATGAATAGCACCTTGTGTACAAAAGTAGACAATATGTAGAGCTTCTGCAATACTCCACAGAAGTGACTCATCAGGAAACACATGTTATTGTTTTGTATAAGTTACAGATAACTGTTACTATATTGTAGGTCTTATTGCACGTTGACAAATCCTTTTAAATATACTTCATCTGGTTATAAAGACTGCCAGTAACAGTCTAAACCTGTGCAGTATTTGCATACATGCCTTATATATTAATTTTAGTGGAGTTTAGATCACGTTATTAACATGTTATGTTCTGAAACCTTTTCCTTCTACTATTCCCTTTACTCCCTCCTATTATTGGGATTCCATTGTGGTTTGAGATATGCTAGGAAAATAGTGCACAGCGAGGCAAATGAAAGCGCATTCTTTGATTCTGTTTTATATCTGTTAAGTGAATATGAATTGTTCAGTGGAACATGCACAGCTACTGAATATACTAGGAGTGTAAAATTGGTTGTGTGTAGCTGAAAAAACAAAGTCAATGTACAGTATAGGGTTTCAAAGGATAGACAGCAAACTAAAAAGGAGGTACAATTTGGGTCTCTTGGGATACATGCTGGCTAGTAATTAATGATGACAATTTTAATTTCAGAAAAAAAAAAAGGTTTCAGGTTGACAGCAGTAGAAATGTGTACACGTCAAAAAAACCCAATAATTTCCAATTTAGTCAAGTTGTGTTTCCAACATTGCAATTTCAGAATGCCTCTTTTTAAAACATATTTCACTGGGGAAATAAGTATGTAATTGTAAGTGCACAGAATCCATTTTAAGAAAATGACTTAAATTCACTACGTGTCTAGTGAATTCAATAACTAATTTTGCCATTTGTTTTGTTTTAATCAAGACCAACATAACATAAATAAAACATCATCAATCATTAATCTCTCTCTCTCTCTCTCTCTCTCTCTCTCTCTCTCTCTCTCTCTCTCTCTCTCTCTCTCTCTCTCTCTCTCTCTCTCTCTCTCTATATCTATATATATATATATATATCTATATATACTATATATATAGAGAAGAGAGAGAGAGAGAGAGAGAGAGAGAGAGAGAGAGAGAGAGAGAGATAGAGAAATTTATTTGAATATAGATTATTGGTTTTGGAATCCATTAAACAGTTGCATATTGACTCCAATAGCAAACTCCAATAGCAAAAGTACTGGAGATAGTTGTACAGAATTTCTTCTGTAGCATTCCAAAGGCTAAAACTGGCTATGCTTTCATTTGATTAGACATAAGTCTTATGGTTTAAGACACAAACAAGAAAGGAGTTACCAGAGGATTTCATGTTGAGTGTAATTTAAAAGTTAACTTTGCAACATCTACAAGAAATAAGTTATTGTTGGCAACACAGTCTGAGGGTCATGGGGTCACATGGGCTCATGTAGCCCGAAGTGGGCCTGTGAACTTCAATGCCCACCCGCTATGTTCTGAAAAAATGACAACTTGAAGTAATCCAATTAATTTCTATCAGAGTCAACAGAGCTCACTTCTATTTCATTCTAGTTGTTGAAGATATGTGATTTTCCCTCAATTATCACCACTTTTAATTCCTTCAGAGAAGTTGGTTGTGTAAGTTTGTTCACCATATTGGCCCATCAAGTTCTCAATTTTAAGACTGCTCCTTGAGAAAAACCTGCCACTTGTAATCTTCAATACAGAAGCACCAGGTGAGTGACTACTATCAGTCATTTATGAAAGACTGTCAGCTTTGCTTTGACTGAAAACAAGCCTGTGACATGTTTTACATAAACATGTCAGGGATGCATTTGTATATCAAATTCATTGGTGAAGTGAGGGACAGTACAATAAAGGTTGCACTAAATTCTTCTTTTTTCTTTTGGTATCACATGTGTGCTTGCTTCAGTGCTCTGCCTAATGTTTAAATCACAATGACTGATTTGCAAAGCAGGAACTGTTCCAATAGATACATTTAAAAAGAATACAAAGAAATAAGTGCAAATTGCTCTATATGTGTTTATTGTGTGTATGTGATCCCTTGGAAAAGTCATACTGTGCCATGCAACTCCTCAAACACTCCAGAGGAAATCATAGATTAATTAATAAGTAATCTGTTTTAAAATATAACACGTGTCTAATCAGGTCAAATGAGAGAAACTTGTTTTCTTTTAGTTAAACACAGAAGATAAAACTCAAGGGTTCTGTCATGTTCTATTCATGTTTTATGATGTTTATATGAAGATTGAATCTTGTTCTGTCACTTCAGTCATGGTTGCCCTTGACAACTGCTGCTAATGATGACCAGGTCATAACTACTGAACATTCCAAGCACACTGTTCCTGTCATTTATGTCCCCAGGAAGTATTTCCTCATGGACTCTGAACACTTCAGGAGATTACAAGAGAGACATTATTTCAGAGTGTTGTGTGTGTGTGTGTGTGTAAGAGATCTTTTAGTTACTTATTAGAATGGCAAATTTTCTTTTGCACTCTTCTGCAGCATCTGGCTGTTAAAAAAACAAAAAAAACCCCAAAAAACCAAAAAAAAAAAAAACAATGAAGGCTGGTGGAATCTTAGACTGTCAATGTTACAAATTATACTTGAATCATGTACAATCTCATTTATAGCACTTATTTTAAGGGTCAACAGAGCTGTCCTTTATTTAGAATAACGCTATTGTATTCAATTTCAAACCTAAGAAAGTATTGTGCACTCCAATGGTCATGCATTTGCATGTACAGTAAATACATATTTTGTAGTATTCAAGAAGCCAGGTGTGTAATAAAATACCCCACAAGTTTGAACATCACCCCCTTTATTTCAATTTACATTCAATTTAGATAGCATGTAATTAAATGTAAGTTATTATGCATTTATGTAACAGTTTGCCTCCCACCTTCAAATGGGTTCAGTTGAAACAGCCTATAGTCTCCACAGCTGAACTATGTATTGTAAAGGTAATTTAACAAGAGACATTGGCGCGTGGGACATATGTATTCATCTGTCTCAGAATAATTTAATTGTGCGCCCTGACAACATTCTTGTGCCAAACAAATTGGGTTTCTATATGAAATAGATTATCCTAGTAATATTTAAAAGGTCAAGATTTTGTTACAATACATTTTAAATGTCTCTTGCGTCTTCACAAACAGAGTACAGAATACTAACAATTTTCAACACTTTGAAACAAAATGCAATGAACCTGTTTTAATGGATGTTTATGCATTATGTTTTAGATCTTGTTTGTTTGAGTTTTTATGACTAATCTACTCTTGCTGACAGCACAATGCAGGAAGTGAGATTCCAAGTCTCAGAAAGCAGACGAGCATAAATATTTAATGTAAAATATAACCGTAATGACTCTGTAATGTGGATGACAAACCACAAGTGTAAAATTGATGGTTGTTGTTTTTTTTTTTCTCTCCAAGATTTCAAATGACCACCACAATTCAAGCACCACCACAATTAATTTGGAAACAACTTGCCCTTTAGTTTAAAGTTTACATTGAAAATTGGATGTTTGATTGAATAGTGCCATAGTACAGAGAAATAATATAAGTCATAAAGCACTGAGATACCTGCTTGTTAAGAAGTATGTATTTGCAATAACAGCAGTCAAGCCAACCCCTGTCAGATGTGTGCTTGACAGAAGAGCTCAGCATCATTTCACTCTTCCATTCTCCAGATACCACTCTCACAAAACGAAAGAAATAAATCCTTTCCACAAAAGATCACCTGAGAGAATTCTTGTAGAGCTGAGAAAACAGCGTTTCTCCTCCCTGCAAGAAGATTAAAATGTTTGAAAGCAAAAAGTGAAATTAATCATTTATAATGATTTGACAATATTGCAGAGGCTTTCAGTGATAGCATAAAGAAATGCTGAAAACCATTAAAGATTCACAACTAAAGCCTTGTTAAATAAAATAAAAGCACTGCATAGCTGTTTTTGTGCCGCTTGCAGTTGAAACAATCAGAGACTGCGCCTGAACCGACAAGCGTTTTAGTCACTGTACAATGAAGCCAGGTTAAAGAGCTTTTCAACTATTCTAAGCCTCAACTTGCAAAGTTTTTGTTGCGCCCCATTTTAGATCAAACTGTTAAGTGTATAATTTATTTATTTGGTTCGATATTGAGTGTGTGTGTGTGTGTGAGTGGCTGTTTCAAAGGTTGTCAGTTGATACAAAGTGACCACCACACACTTTGTATAAACATTGATCTCACCTGCTGGTATCAGAGCCTTTCAAGCTAGTGCACCATACAATTCTGCTCCCCCTTAACCTTACACAATATTAAACTATAGAAGAGCACGGTGGCTGTAGTGGTACATTAAAGTCATTAATGCCATTCATTACAATATTACAAAGTTACCATATAGCCAGTAACACAAGAAGGAGCCCTGATACATCTGCTCTATGCTCATTTTTGCAACAGGTTTGCAAAGTACAGTAATCCTGTCACATATCTGCCCTAACCATTTATCCACCATGAGCAACTTCTTCAGCGAGGTTAGTTATTATTGAACAGAGAAGATTAGTTCAGATTTTGTAGATCCTACCAAAGTTGTCGTAACTATGTTGTATGTGCTCCGTGCGCTGCCGTTGTCACATGAGCTGTTCAGTATGTTGAGATGTACATAAATCCTGTTCGCCTGCGGGGGGGAGTATCAACGTCAACCTCCGTCTTGATCTCCTGCCTGTCACTCAGCAGCAAATGCACGCACCCACACGGCAGACGGCTACTCTGTCACAAGCATTAATACCCTGTGTCTTTCTCAACAAGGGATTTAGAGGCGCTCCCTAATAAAAGCTGAATCTCAAAAAAATAATTGTGTTTATATAGTAATTGTTACAGCTGTGTACAATGGTATAAAACAGGATCCATTCATCTGCCTTTTTACATATCCACCCTTATCTGGTTCCACCTCAGTCGTATACGAGACGGATTACTGTAACACCTTTGGTTTGCTATCCCAAAATTGCTATCTATTAAGACAGAAAACTGTGCAAGAAATCAAGAAAGGAAAGTTTGTGTTAGTTTCTCTTAACAGTATTGACAAGTCTGAGAAATGGTGCCAGCTATTTAACAGAAGGACACATTTTTAATTTAAATGTATTTGCAGCAGTATCTTGTATGGGTGGACTCGGTTAAGCTTTTTAATTCTCTCTTAATAAGTCAGCCCTTAAGAAAAGGGATCAAATACAAAAGGTTTTGAAGTGTCTTTGCTATAAAGGAGTTCATGTACATTTATAATGTTTTCAGATTTATTTATTGCTATGAATCTATTTGTAGAAGTAGATTGAAATTGCTGTTACAGTAAATTATGAGGAATTTAAAAGGTCTGTTACCAGGGAATTTGAAAACAGCAGATGCAGTCCATTAATAGGCCCTTGTATGTATCGTTTGTTTTTTAACATGTACTATGCTCTGTACCTTATAAAATTATATATAGTAACAAGGCAGGTAGGGCGGTGTGTATATTATACCACACATATGGCTTATATGTGTGGTATAAAGTGTCCTACTACATGTTGACTGTTAATTGTACAACTACTCTTATCCAACATTGAAAATGTCGATACTATGGAAAGGTTGTAACTTTGGTGAATATACACACACACACACACACACACACACACACACACACACATATATACATATATATATATATATATATATATATATATATATATATATATATGTGTGTTGTGTGTGTGTGTGTATATTCACCAAAGGTATCAGCTGTAAAGTTACAACCTATTCTCATCAACATTTTAATTGTCACTTTACATCATCCTGTAAGCCAATATGGATATCCTCCTTGTAAACTACCAAAACAACACCTCAAGCAAAAATAAATAAACTGTGTTTTTATTACACTGGAAAATATTTTCTATAGAACTGACATTATCACCAAAAATAGTCATAAACAAAGCGATTTTAGAATATTGACCTCTAACTGCAGTATGACTCTATTTAGTGTGCCATTACTGTATATCTTCATTGTGTTTGGATGCACCATGGGTTGGGGAGGCATGCTAGGAAATGTGATTTGCTCTGAAAGTTTAAATGCCAATCCCCCATTTCTAATGGCAGCTAAAGACACGTCTCGGTGCTGCTTCTGGATGGGAGAGCCTCCTAGGCATCTAAGCCCTGTGTTCTTCTGCCCACAAAGGGAACGCTGTGATTGGCTGATTGTGAACTAGCATTGACAGATGGGGTCAAAAGTAACCTACTGTCTTGGGCACTTCTTCCCTGTTGAAAAGTTTGAAGACAATGAGTGGACTTCAAGGAATTTAGCACAGCTGTAGTTTAATTTTAAAGGGTTGTAATATAATGTGTACATACCGAGTATTTTGCTACAGTGTTCTTTTTTTGGTTTAAAACAGTTTTAGCCTAGAGCTGATTATTAAGTAGTTTGGGAGACTAACTTTGGCAAACGTGTCAAATGTAATTTAATTGTGATTAGGTATTTTTAATTTTTAAAGAAACAGACGGTTTACATAATATGTACATCTGTATGGCTGTTTGTTAGCATAACCTTACACATAAAGTCACAGAAACAGTAGTCCTTTGTATGAAAATAAGTTTCCATGCACATAATGATTTGCTCATTAGGCCAGGAACTGAAAAGGTAAATGCTGGAAAAAAATCAACAAGGTATTTTTGGAACCTATTTCCGAAACAGCTAAAGGATACCCTTTGTGCTGTGGAGGAACAGAAGTGCTTTGTGCTGCCACTCACTGTATCTAATTGCAGAAAGATAACAAAAGCCAGGCATTTTGGATGATACTGGAAAGCCTACCACAGATTTGGTGTGCACATGCAGGGGGAATAACACTCCTGATGTTGCTGAACAAGGGGATAGAAGCCTGATGATTTGTTTTTTAACCTTAGAACATAGTCCTTTATTGCCATGTTCTGTTAATCTGGCTGCCTGTCTGTTCAAATAAATATTTATATGTAACATATTGTATATGTCCTTCTTTTGGCCTTTTCTCTCTGTTGCATTCGTTGATGTTTTTATAGTTCTCCTCCTTCGTTGCGGATTGCAGTTTTAAGATTCCCCAGTGTTACCTAAATACCTTCCAGTGTTGGCTGTTTCCCACTAGAGACCCCATTGTCCCCAAGTCAGGGCCTCTCTAGACCACAATATGCTATTTGTACTGAACTGTTGGTGGCTGAGTTGTGGTGTGGTGGACACGTTACTGTATCTATGGTCGGTCTTCCCCTTTCCTTTACATCCATCACTGTTTAAATTCTCTGTCTCCAAATGGACAGCTGGATTGATCTTCACTCTGTCTACCCCACCCTCCCCCCCAGTTATACTGCTACACACACCTCCTTTCTGCAGCCATAGCCTCACTTTTTACCCATGGTGAGACACTTCATTTTGCGAGATGCCTTGCTAGTCAGAAATAATGAGAAGCTACTAACCTCTAACAATTCTACATAATGCAATTATTATAGAAAATACACAGCAGTCTATTTAATTGAAATAAACATTGGCAGTTGTAAATATTTCCGTAATTTAGATAATTAAAATAGGTCCCTTTGTGTACCAAGGTTATGAAAAACAACTCTCTGTGTTTTCAGTTTGGAACATACACTTCTTGAACTGGTATTGTAGATTCTCATTCAGCTATTTAGACATATAACACAATAATCTTTACATATGTATTTATTTTACACAATCTCCCTTTTATTGTAAGGCTTTTCGTTGAGGTACTTTTTAATGTCATTTCATTTCCTGTTATCAGTTGTGAATAATTCATTCTGCCTTGGGCAACTGACCTCTCTTCATGCACCCTCCTGTCATTTAAAAACATTATTGATACTATGATTCAAAGAAAAGTATAGAAATATATTTTCATTACTCCAATCCTGTAGGACATCTCTGAGAACCAGGCAGCACCATTTAAAGATATTGCAATTCTGTAAAGTACTCTAACTGAAGTTCTGTACAGATTAATGACAGTGTGCATTACTTACAGAGGTTTCAAAGGGACCAAAGTCCCAGTGTCAGAAAAAGACCATTCGTTATGCAAGAACACACTGTCAGGATCAGAAATAGACCATTCAAGAGTAATAGAGGGCAAACAAGAATGTAAACTTTTACAAGAAGATATACAGCTATGGCCAAAAGTTTTGCATCACCCTATAGAATTAACACAAATAAAAAAATAAAACCTGCTGAATAATGTTATGCTAATGTATTGAATTACATACCAATTTGTAATTTTCCATATTCTGTACTTAACGGACCCCCCCCCCCCCAAAAAAAAAACATAAAAGATGTGTTGAAATACTACATCAAGCACTGACTTTGATTAAAGAAGCAGAATGATTAGAACTATGATCTCTACATACTGAATACTGCTAGTGTGAAGAATTGGTTCACCTAGTTTGTAACCTACATAACTCTTACATACATGTAGTTTATGTTTCAGAATAATCAGTTTGCACAGTGATCACATAATTTGAGCTTCTGAACATTATAAGCACAGGCTTTAGCTGAATGTTTAAAGCGTGCGTTTACAATGGGTGCAGGAATTTCACACCAGTAATCCTGTTTCAAGTAACATTCCTTTTTTGTTTTAAAAGAGCAATATTATGAGCTTTTACATGTTGGATATATGCAGATTACTTTTAATGTATCAAAAGATCAAAAGGGAACAGTGTTATTTAATCTCAGTGTAAATATTCACTAACAAGAGGATACCAACAACTTAAACAAAGCATAACCTGCATGATTAATGAGTACTAACTTCTTATGTTGAAGATGTATTTATTTATTTTTATTTTACTTCATACTTCAATTTGGCATATGCAAATATTTTAAAGATAATACTAGATGAAAAGTTGCTGCAGCTTCATGTTACCTAACTTCTTCATGTGTTAGAATGCAAAATGACTTCTGTAGCTGCTACAGCAAAGGTAACTGGATGCAGCAGTTTATCTGTAGCACTGCATTTCAAACGCTGGCCTATCCTGAAGCTAAGAGGAGAACTAAATGATTTTCAACAACAAGGTAACAAAAAATAATGTCAAAAAAGCTAGTTTGAGGTAATAATTCATTTTTTAGACAATGGAAAGCACATTAACATGGGTACTTTAGAGTTAAAAAGTTGCATGATAAAGGAATACAAAATTAAGTAGTGCTAATCTGGGACATCAGCTGCTCCAATTTCTACAAATTAAAATATTGCTGTGCTTCTGAAACACATAATTACCTCCGAATCTCTATTACCATAACAATATGAAACATTTTATGATCAAGTTAACACAGCACACCAACAAGCCATTGTTCTGACATTCTGATATCTTCGGATGTAGTGTCAAGATTATTATTATTATTATTATTATTATTATTATTATTATTATTATTATTTTTTTTTTTTTTTTTTATTTTTTTACGGACTAACTAGTTAATCCTCACTTAGATATAGAGCAGTATCTGTTTGTAATGCTTAAGAGAGCGTTTTAACGTAGTGTGTACAAGATAATTGATTAATTGATTTCCTTAATCATATATTTCTTGATAACTCTTGGTTCTCAGTGAACACAAAAAGTGACCTTTAAAGGGCAATATTGATGGGCTACCACATGTCCATTTTTTGTTTGAATATATTGACCAGATGGCCTTGCCATGGCAGGAAGTTAGATAAGGACCCTCATCAGTCTTCACAAGTTTGGATAAACGACAGTATATCTCAGTGTATTTTGATAATGGTGTTTTTTTTTTTATTTTTGTGTCATTTGCCATTTTCTACAGAAACAACTAAAGCATGTACCATATTAAAACCGATCATTAACAAAAACACATTCATTTATATATTTAAACGAATTTGCTTGACCGTTATTTTAAATGTACTTATTACGACCAAAGCAAAATATCTAAGGAAAACTGAACTGACTTGTGTAAAGCTTCTGTGACACCACTGGTAATGGTGTCTTACAATGAAAGAAGCTGGAGCAGTTAATATAGTTTATCAAACTATTTACTAATAATTCTATACACAGTATTAATTCTATACACAGTTACAGGATAGGAGAAATACAGTATATCTCTATTGTCTTTCAGTAACTACCGTGGCAACTCTGCCCCTTGAAAAAGAAATGTATCCAATATAGCGTCCTCTTTAACTACTCTACTCAGGCACATTGGTTCTGGATACAATAATGCTGTGCCTATCATCACAACTGGGACAACAATTTTATGCATATTGTATAAAAACTATTTTAACAACAGTAAATTGTAATCAAGTGCAATGTCAGGGCAATGCTATTGTCAGAGAAATACATGTAATTTGAAGAGGAAATCCACAGTACAAAATAAAAAGGCCAGAAAATAACATTTTCTTTTCAAATGTATTCAGCAATAAATGTAGAGATGCTGATAAGAAACTTACATTGTGAAGGACTGTTTTTTTTTTAGTTTTTTTTTTTTTTATGAGGAAGCAGCTTGGAAAGTCTCTGCAGTTAATAACTGACTAGCCTCTTCCCTGAGTCCCAGTGCGGTGCAAGTGGCAGAATGTTGCCATGGGTGAGCCTGTGGCTCCTTCTGCCCCACTTTTCTAGTCTGCAAAAGACTACAGGGACAAATCACAAATACTTGCAGTTGCACACAGAGAATATGCTCAGAACTACAGCAGTGACATGTTGAAAATGTTCACTTCAACAGCCGTTCATGGTTATTATTTGTATAGGAAGATTTAAAAGGAAGATTGTTGTTAAACCCACAACTTACATTTCATCTAAAGACCAACAATAATGAATGTTTTTATTAGTGCCAGCAATGTGTCTCTTATTACATCAAACCAGGGCAGCGCTGATGGGACTCTTGTGCTAATGAAAGGTTTCCTTGCCAATCACAGACAATACATGACATTGATCTGTTTGTAATTTGCAAATATCTAGGTACAATACTGTTGGTGTATTATTTAAACTTGGTGCAAATTGGTTTCTGCAATTCAAAACTTTCTTGTGTTGTTTACGATTCAGTACCAGACAAGGCAGCCTGCTAGGGAACTGGGAAAATGTTAATTTTAATATTATATTGTTAATAAAAATAAAAGACTTCCAGTTCCTTGCCTAACAAAACTAATGCTGACATACAAAATCACAACGCTTCACACGTGCTTCCTTTTTCGCTTGATGAAACAGCTGCACAATTCTCCAGTTCCAAAGCACAACAGGAGGGTAGTCCAGCACAGAGCCTGGGTCCATAGCTCTCAGGGGTAATCTGTGTATCACCTTACACTTAAAGAGGTATATCTTATTGATCATTTCTTTTCAGATGAATGGCTTCCCGCTGTGTTGTAAGGGAGTCATGTTCTGCCATCATGATGTTCTCCATTTAATTGTAATTTACATACTGTTTTTTGGAGGTTGACAGTTGTGGTATTATTTTTGCCAAGATATTCGGAACACTGCATGTATATTGTCTAAACCCTTAAATCCCACATTGAATCTACTTCTTCTTTGTTAAAATGAAATGCAGGCCATTCACCAGCTCTTTGGTGGGTGGAGTGTAGCCTGTAATGCATAGATCAGCTGCTACAGTGGCACATGGAGTTGTGCTGCAGGCTGAGCAAGGATGCAGATATCTAGATTATGATGCATAGTAAACCCTGTATTTGGAATTGTATGGTGTATTTTGCATAGGGCTACATATATTAAGGGCTTTCCCATAATGTTAAGAATATGTATAAAACATTTTCAGCTATCAGATGTATAGTAAATCACCCTGCTGTATGCAATATACATGATATAATTAAAACATGTATAGCAATTTGAACCATTAAAGCTTTTAGTGAAGGAATAATATGAAAATAGACACAGACCAGAATTAGACATTGCATTCCTATTGTGTACAGGCTCCTTACAATTAAAGCGCACAAGAAAATCTGGAATGGCTCAAATGCAACTGCATAATTTATTATGTTTAGATCATGCAGAAAGGATGTTACTGCCCTAATTGTTGGTCCTCCTACCATGTCTCAACATGCTAATCAAGGACTCTGGTCTTAATAAATATGGGACAGATATCCAAATAGACACATGATTTTAACAGCAGATTAAAGAACAGCCAGTAAACTTACTTGTTATCAAAGAACATTGAGTTACTTTTACTATAAGCCAATAACCATGTATATGATGTCTGAAGTAATTGGAATTACTGTAATGAATAAATCGTTTTTTAGAAGCATATACTCAATTTCACGTTTTCCATAATGCTGCTTCCTGCCAGCAGAATTTAAGGCATGTGCCCTTTTCATTATTATCAGTCAGTCTCTTTTGTTTAGTATCCCAGCTATTGTTCCCTGACAATGTGAAAGAGTCCTTCAAATGTTGTATTGTTTTGAATAAATAAATAGGATGACCATGCAATGAAAAAGGTTGCACTGCGACCACCAGCGTTTTTTTTTTATTTTTTTTTTTTTATTTTTTAATAATGTTTGTAAGTGTAATAATCTCGGTTCCTGCAGGCAGGCGCATCACACAGGGCGAGGCAATCCACGCACCGGTGGAGGGCGGGCACGAACCCTGGATCTCTCGCACTAAAGCATAGAGCCGATACCGCTGTGCAAAAGAGCAAGGAGCGTATATCGGGCTTATGTCATTGTATGTGATTAAGTCACCTAACAGCCCTGCTGCTGCCTTTGCCTGTGCATGCCACGGAAGCCCTGTCTACAAATCCTTATAGTGTCCAGTGTTTCTATGAACTTTGGGTTGCCTTGACAACCTATTCATCATGTGGGTGGAAGGTTTGAACACTGATTGATTTTGGGTGGGGTGAGGTGGGGGAAGCATAGCCCCAGGGAAAGTCCAGAGCCAGTTGTGCAGTTCTGCAATTCATTATCAATATTATGGATACAGTGGCCCACAATGGGATACACAAGGTGCCACATACTCAAGACAGGGATTGCTGTGACACGGAAACAGGAACAAACATTTTCTATTTTTCATTTTCTATGTTACATACATATAAATACTATGTACATTTACATTTCAGTCAAAGCTATTTTAGTATAGTGGTTTTTATTTTATTTTTATTTTTAAGAACAATTATTAAGTAAAAAAAAAAAAAGAAAAAGAAAAGCATAGTACTATGTTGATATTACTGTGCCATTAGGATTCATAGCAGTATTTCTATCAGTAACTCAAATAAAGGATGGTACAGCTTTCAGATATTGGAAGATTTTTCATTTTTTTCAAAAACCCAGTTCAATAGACATAAGCGGCACATTTAAGCAGCTCAATTTCCATGATGATTAATTCATACTGTCAAATAATTAAATGACTTTTCCCAGAGAGCTTTCATGACGTCAGTGTGCTACTAAATAAACCCTTTCTCTTCCAAATAACTATTTTTTCTTAAACGGTCACATCTATTAAGCAGGTCTAAAATAATGAATCCCTTCACCTTCAGATATGTTATGACTAGAATTACGCACCCAAAGAGCATTCTTAAATGTGTCAGTAAAAATTGGCTCAGAGTTTGTTTTAAATAGTTTTACTGTGTTATTGTAGCTGCATTGAAGATATAGAGGAAACATATAAGTTATTGAACATAACGTGTAAAGAAACCTGACATTAAAGCCCCTACAGGTTTATTTATTTTTTCAGGTTAATCTAACATACACACACCTCCTTGGCAGTTAAACAGCAAGGAAATATTGTATAATCACAAGGCATGTGACCTCATAGTAACCCATAATGCATGATTAATTATAGCACAATATTCAATATTAGAGTCAATATTAGTAATACATTTGGTCAAGCTTTATATTGACTGGGCAATAGTAACCAATAATTACAGACTAATTAACAAGGTAATTATCCTATTATTATTACACAGTTAATAATGATTGAACAGATTACAGTTAGGACTGGAGCTTGGGTAGTGTTTTTTCAGTGGCTCTGAATATATATGGGTTCCACCAAAAGCTGCTTTCAGCAGAATATGTAAAAAAAAAAAAAAAAAAAAAAGCCTCTTACATAATGAAGCAGAACGCCATTATATACAATTGTAAATTGCACTTGATATCAAGAAAGACTTCAAGTCAAAATGTTTGTGAAAGAATTTGTATTTTTTTTTTTTTTAGTACTACATGTTCTTGTGACTGACAGTCTCACTTCAAAAAGCTGCTGTGCATTTAATTATCCACAGTCATTTCCAATATACAGTAGCACAAAAAATAATAATGCAGCCAAGCATTCAGATCTCTTTTTCTCTGATCCTTTACATTTTCTAATTCATGATCAAAGCTGCAACCATTTTTAACGTTTCTGGGAAGGTTGTAAAGTATGAATATTCAAATCAAAGACATCAGTGTTAATGGTTAGTGTTAGAATAAAATGTCAGGCCTTTAAGCTTAGGTGGCACTGACTTGCCAAGAATAATTTTGAAGTGTTGTGTTATAAAGACAATTATTATGGATTTGGTCAGTCTTCTAAAAGAGTGGCTTAACAGTAACGTAGATTTTTCTGTCCTGAAGGGCTAATGCAGTAATACTGTTTATAATGTCAGTAAAGGTCATGCAATTACATTCTGCACCTTTACGAACTGTGCATGTGGATGGCTTCCTTTACATTTTAGATTTACCGGTTCTATTAAATATAGAATTTTGAGATAAAAGCAGATGTGCTGTACATGCAGCTATTTATAAAATATATTTATATCAGATATTATTTGCATAACACACACAGGGAAATGCCCACAAAATGTGCTATTGTTTTTATAAGCAAGATCCCAAACAAATCTGTTGTGTGGTAGCTACCCTTATAAAGGTTTACCATAGTAAAAGCATAGAAAAGCGTAATAAAAGCATATTGAAAGTATGGCAAAGCATAGGAAAGCAATGTACAGTACAGCATATTAATAAACATGGTAAACCAGGGTTAATTTGTCAATTATGAAAAACATTGTCAATTATGAAAAAAATAATTGAAACATTGTCAATTATCAAAAAACCTAGTTTCCAGCAAGTGTACTCAAACTTTTGACTGGTACTGTATATATATATATATATATATATATATATATATATATATATATATATATATATATATATATATATATATATATACATTCTGATGATTCTTGGGACTAGCTGATTGCAACGTGCTTTGGAATCATTAAAATGTATAGTTGCTGTGTTTTATTTATTATTTTTCATATACACCAATAAAGACAGATAATCTAATTTAAAGGTCGTCATAGTGAACTAAATCTGTTCAGCAATTGGAAGCGTATGTGTCTCCCTTCAGTTCCATTCAAGAGAATACATAGGGGGCACGGAGGACCACACAGGAGCAGATTCAACCCCAGTGCAGTGAGATGTGTTTAGTGAGTGATGGAAGAACCACAGGTCTCACTCCTGCTACTTCCATTATGTCATTTTGTTAGCATTTTATATGTTCTCCAATTCATCCAGCTTAGACTGTCCTTTGTGTTGTTTTAAAGGATTAAGTGATAGAGTACATGGCTATTTTGTGAGTGATGTTAAACAGTATCCCTAATGGGATAGATAATCCCTTCTTTCCAGAAACCTTTGCTAGAAGTGCATACAAGCTCCAGCCTACTTTAAATATAAAAATGCCTACAATCTCAGGTGGTAGACCTACATACAATTTTAGTAAGCACTTCTGAAATCTACATGTTTCTACTTTGTTTGGCATTTAATTTAAAAAAAAATGTAGGCAATGATTTACGTATTAAAAATAAACAAACAAAAAGAAGAAGTTTTATTTCTCTACTATGGATGGCCAGTAACAGTATCATTACTTTGATTTATACAGTTGTATAGAGTGCTGTTAATCCACACAGAACTGCTGATTTGTATTAAAATGAAAGAGAAACAAGTGCTAAGTTGCTCACACTAATACGAAGTATGCTATTGTCGATAACCATTACTGTCTAATAAAACCACAGTTGAATTTATGTTATTGTATAACAAGCTTTCAATATTACTGAAATGGAGGCAGCCACCTTCCTATCTTAGTCTTTGTTTCTCTTTGGCTTTTCATTTCCTATTTTGGCAGCCTCTGAAATGTGTCTGTTGAGGAATGTATAGAGCTGCCCGATGTTGGAGGCTCGTCTTGCAGGAGGAATTTCCTATTTTTCATCAAAATTTAAAAATATGTTTCCGATATTGGAAACATAGATTTTGTTTCTATAGTACAAGCACTGCAGGAAATTCAGGGCTCAGTAATAATATAAAATGACTTAGTGACTGCAGTTGGAGGGGAGTTCAAGACTGGGACAGAAACATGGACTGCAGCCACATGCATTCCACTTGGTGATAGGAATGGACAAGAAAACATTAGCAGACCGGAAGAACCTGGCTGAAAAAAATCAAAATACTTTACATGGAAAATACTTTGTAGTGTTGTAGATAAAACTAAATTGCTCATGAGCTAAGAGGATAAAAGTATTACACATTCTTGGCAATATGTTACTGTAATTAAACATGGAACAGTTTCATGCTGTTAATTTCTAAAGCAATGTCTTGCACTGTGGAATTTATCAGCACCCATGAGAGGGATTTGATCTGTATATATTTAGGTTGTTTTGTCTTTGCCTTTATAAGAATGTGGGCTTTGACCTACTATGTTAATTATGGTACACTACCTAAAACTGTTATAATGGGAACAAAGAATGAGACATGCCAAAATGTTCAGAGTTTTTTTTTTTTTTTTGTGAGTCTTATAGGACAGGGGGCACTAGTTCATAATACAGTAATGGTGTTTATGATTTATAATTAAAAAACCCTCATTTGAAGTAAAAATGCTACTGTATCAGTACTGAGCCACCACATTCCCTGCCAAGGTCTTGCTTCTATTAATACTATAGAGGCAAGCAGTGAGTCAGAGGCTAAGTTGAGATTTGATACCAGTATCTGCAGGATTTCAGTCTTTTGCTTAAACCACAAAACCACTCTATTGGAATGAGCTAACTAAAAAATCATTGGTGTTTGCTCAGTTCCGTTACCATGTAGTAGACACCCCAGTTTAGGGGTGGTTTAGAGTACTCTAGTACTTGACTATTTGTAATTATAATTACTTGAGCACTAATTTATTACTTGAGTACTCTAAAAATATTTAAATAATATCTCTTCATAAGAATGTAAGTTCAACATATTGCAGTGACCCGGTTAGTTCAGGTTGGCAGACTTTTGTTTCATCCCCCCAGAGAGTAGTGGTCTGCTCTCTTCTCCATGTGTGAGGGGACATATAGAGCCGAAGCCTGTGTGTGTGTGTATGTAGAGCGAGCGAGAGAGAAAGTGAGAGAATTTTTAAGATGGAGACATGAGGAAGGATTTATTGTTTTTGTGGTGTGGTCCTGACCCAAACACGGACCATGTTTAATTAATAAAGTAGTTTTGTTAGCGCCTAAATCCCATCTCTGTCTCCTGCTTTGATCCTCAAGACCAAGGGAAGTCATGAAGTCATTTTGATGGGTTGAGGGTTTCAAATTTAAATGACTCTGTGTGTCTGAAAGTTATGTGGTTGTCCGTTTATGACTTTTCCTAAATAAATACCCCGACGGCATTTGAAAGGCAGGTTCACAAAAAAAAGAAAGTTATAAGCCCACCCATCTATCAATAAAGCTGTAATTTTGACTGACTTTAATACATGTTTTTATTTTGAATATAACCTACAATATTCTTTATCTATCTATCTATCTATCTATCTATCTATCTATCTATCTATCTATCTATCTATCTATCTATCTATCTATCTATCTATCTATCTATCTATCCAATCCTGTTATTTCTACTGGACCTGGCAGCCATCAATTCCATTGTTTTGTACAAGGAATGCACCAGGGAAAATATCAGTAGGAGAGATTTCATCTTGAAGCTAGCAACAGCGCTTCAGCAGAAACATTTCGATCAGAAAACGTCAAAGCTGCAGGCAGCAGCAGCTCACTGGATTCAGTGCTGCACCGAATGACACAAGCAAGAGCTACTTTCGTTTTAAATTAAAAACTACTTTCGTTTTTACAGTTTTGTATGTACATATACCTGTTTATACACTAGTTTCCTTTAAAATGTTTATTTTATTATTTTTTAAATCATTTTTTGAAGTACGGTAGTGCTTTATATGTTGTAAGTTAGAAAATAAACCTTTTTATGTTTAATTGTTCATTTAAATATGGCGTTTCGGCAGTGCAGATTTTTGATATGATGTGCTTGAATAAAACTTTTGAGTTGTATGGGATAGTTGTCTTTCATTTTAATATTGATGTTGTTTAAAATATACCGTCATAATGACAACAGGTGTTCTGAAAACCTGTGCCTTCCCTACAAATGAGCTACCTTCACAAACTGCATAAGCCTACTCATGCTTAAATCAAATTTTTGACATCATATAACACACAGTTTACATGACAAAGTACAATCATTTGCAATCGTTGTTGTGCATGTTATATTACTCCGCTTAGGATAATACTGAAAAAAATCACTTTTTTTTGTTAACAGACTCCTTTTCAAACCTGTTAATAATCATGGACCCCCAACTGAGAAACTCATTGACGAAAGTAGCTATATAATGTAGGCCTGCGTGGGGGTTCTGATTTTCAGGTAATTTTATTTTATTTTTGAAATCTTTTTTTAATTTTTAATTTTTTTTTAATCAAGAAGAATTATTTAATGAAAAAAAAAAAAAAAGTGAAAATTTCTAACTATAGCTTTAGTGGATTAAAACCTGTACATTCTATCACAACACAGGAAGTCATTCCTGCTTCTCCAAAACAGCTTCCTCGTACTGTTCTATTAGGGAGCTCATTTGGAGGGGAGGTGCTATATACCATACTAGTCTGAAAACCTGTGCTACGGGAGGTGCATTTGGAAGGGGAGGCTCAGATTGTAATAACACCGGCATGCGTTTTAGGTATGAGTATAACCGTGGCAGCTCTAGTGTTAACGTGGTAATTTTTGTGGCGCATATGTAGAATAATATTAGCTGGCATTAGGTTTGAGTACTCAAGCACTAAATTACTCGAAATTCCCACCCACCCCCCCCCCCCCCCCAAACCACCCCACCCCAGTTTAGAATAATAGTGTATACAATATAGACATCCACTGCAGCAAACACAGTGAGAGCCCTAACATTTTTAAAAAAAGTTAGCTCTTCCCATATCTCTTTCAGGTTTTCAGTGACGAGAAGTGAGACTTCTTGGGAAGGATAAATATTGGTCTTGAAACTCAATCACTTTTTTTGACATGTGCTTAGCACTTTTAGAGTTCATTTCACAAACATTAAGACCTTTAGCGGGACCATAGGACAGTCTGCTCAGACATTGTCTTAAGACAATAAATAAACAAATCCTGGTTGAATGATATTTGTGGGTATGGGTACTTTGGTTGCATACTATAGTTAAATATTAATAATGTCTCTATTTTAAATCAATTAAATCAAGGGTAATTCCTGCCTGCAGTTAAAAAAAAAAAAAGTCTATAAAAGTGTGCATAAGGCTCTGCGTTTCTGTCTGTAAAAGTATATATAACTGCAGGATTTATGATTTATATTTGCCAACTATGTCTGAATCAAGTAGAGGAGATTATTTTCCACTTGGACATTTATAATGGATATTGCAGTAGTTTATGAAAAGCTCTAGCAAAAGCTCTTCTTGGAATATGATTATCAACTTAATGAGTTGTGAATGAAGAGCTTTGAGTAAGCATAAAATAAGACCAGAAACACCACTACAATCTGTTATTTTTTTGTTACTTTACGCTTTAACTCTAGTCTAGGCAACCACTGAGAAAGATAAAGGGATATACGCATTAATGTTGGTGAACATTGTTAAATTTTCCCTATAAATGTGATTGATGAAAAGAAATGCAATCTGATACTACATTATAGGATTATCCAGACCTAGGCAATGTTTAATGCCACCAGAAATCTATCAGCAGGGAGTATTAAATCTATGAACCGGATAGGTGTGAAAAGCTGATGAATTTTATTTATTTTGATGGGTTTTGTGATTTTCTTGTTCACCAGGCAGCTGATTCTGATATGACTGCTCCAGAGTGGAGGAATAAACACTTGTAGATCTGACCCCTGTGGGAGCCATTACAGAGACGACAAATTCATACCAGATTAATCAGTGGGAGGTTATCCCGTGTCTTATCTCTCAAATCTCACTGACAGCCTTGACACCGAGGTGAACTAAAAAAGTTAACGCGCCATTAACCTCACTTGATCAACAGGCATGTCCCTGATTTACAGGCAGGTACTGTATGTAACATGTACCAAAAAAAAAAAAAAATCTATTTTGCAACATCTGTGTGGAATGACTGTTAAGTGCTGTTCATATTCTTTCTCCAATGTTATTATATTTCTAGTGGCAGTATTTGAGGACATTTTTTTTTTTTTTAAAAAACAGCATGAGAATGAGATGTTTCCCAGCAAACCATTTTACCATTGTGTGTGTGATTTTTTTTAAATAAAGCTAGACAGATTGTGGGGGCATGAGGCAAAGACATGAACCAGGTGGAAGCCATTGTGGTAGTTTATTATGATTGCAAACCCCAGACAGTAGGAACATAGGAATTGAAAACATAAGGATCCTGACACCCAAGCAGCGCACAAGTGCATATTTTGCAGGTTTCTGATTTATGACTTCCTTACTTCGAAGCTGTAAATGATGCCCTTTCAGTTAACATTCAAAACTTGTATTATTATGCCACCTGGGAGGGAAAACACAATTTCTGTACCTAATAAGAACATAACGAAACAATCCCCAGTTCATTGAATGATAATATATTATTACTGAAAACATTATACGTTTTGTAATGTGATTTACAATATCTGCTTTTCTACTGATGGATTTTTTATAACTGTCACATAGTTCAAACACAAGAACTGTTTTTAGTATCCCGACTTTAGAATGTGCCTTTATTAGATGAGGTGAGAGGAATGGACTACATCTGTCATGACATTAGGAGCTCCTTTGGCTCTAAACAGATGATTACTACAGTACTATTCAAATCGACATACCAAACAGAAACAACTTCAACATAATGGGGGACCTGCAACTAATATAAAACATGGCTGAAAAATGATATTAAAGTTGGCCAAAGTGTTTAACTGAATGCACAACTGTAGTTAACATTTTTAATCATTTTAATAAAGGAGTAATTTAATTTCAATTATCAATTTTATATTTGAACATTTAATAGAGTGCTTTTGTTGCACTGTGATGTCAAGTTAAATGCTGTTTTAAAATCAACTTAGCAGTTATAACCATTTCTTGCAAGTAAAACTCCAGTTTCCTGTGTGTGGTTTACCACAGTCTTAATTTTTCTTAAATTCTGGCATTCTGTGCTAAAGCAGTAACATTTTAAACATGGACCAGAATTGGGGTAACTGTTAACCAACATTTAAAAACAAAAAAGCACAGACTTGGTTAGAGATAATTATTAAATATCGTCCCGACAAACAATTCTTCATTTAAAACATTTACTGACTAAATAAATGACTAAAATTCAACTTGTAATGTGATCCTCTTTTGTATTAATATGGCTGCATACTTTTGCAATTTGTTTTGTTTATGTGTGTGGAAGCGAAGTCAGATTGGATTACAGTCAATGAAATGTGCTGAGAACCGACCGAGCCACCTGACTGTCAAGAGATGTAATGCGTTAATGGGCGATCTCATTTATATTCACAGATTCGAATATCTGGTCCTGATGAGAGCCATCCGTTTCAGAAGAGAGTATCAGAGTACCACTTATAGAATAGCAGGGGGTTCTCTGCTGAGAATGATATCGATGTCCATTGTTTAACATGGAGCCATTTTGTTGTGTCTATAGACCCATAACTTCAAACACCTAATTATATTATACCAATCTATTGTACTGTATATCTCACTCGTTCTTATGTGACTAGGCCTTCAAATAACAGTACCTTAAAGCTAAGTGGTGGCTTCTAAAAGAAAAACTTTGGAAATATGTACAAAGAATCAATCTAAAGTAATTTCATAGTGATAATCAATGTCAAACAAGGAAAAAAGGGCAACTTTTTTGTGACCACAAAAACATCTGCTAATAATTGTCTCAAGTTTGAGAAATGAATCAGTAGAGGGCCTGGCTCAATCTCCCAGTTCTTCAGATGAAATGCAGTTGGTAGTACAGAATGTGTAGCCACAACGTTCAGTAAATCTTTAATTAAATTATATTATAATGTCAATGAAAGAATGCTGATTGGATGCAGTACAGATGGGTTTTATCTTTCTTTTCTGTTCCTAGTAAACAGCTTTGTTTAGGAAAATGAAAACTGTTGAAGCTGATTATATGTTTGAGTTATAATTGTTTTGTTGACAAGGCCAACATTCATTTATTTTGTGGAGCCCAGTCATTATTGAAGATATATTCAACTATATTTTTAGCTCTTTGAGATTATGTTTAATCAGGCGCGTATATATGGCATGTACCAAATAGTTCTGAAAGTGATTTACAAGTTATGTGTATTAAAATGGCATTTGCGTAGAACATATAATCCCTGGTAAGAAATGTAAAGCCTGGGAAAGGGGTAGCAAAAGAGGCTGAAGACTCAGGTAGCGAGGGCTTTTGGACTGCCTTACTACCCTGATCTTCCAATGAAATGTTGGGAGCTTACAGGAGTCAAGTAAAGAATAAGTTTTTAATCACCAAAAGAGGTGTATACACATCCTGGGCCAGAAAATCTCATCAAAATATCTGCTCTGTGCCAATAGTTTCTGTCTTTTCAGGTTAGACCATTGCAGTCCCATCTGGCCTGCTCTTCAGTGGGGAATGGATGGACTGTATATCCCACAAAACACGTACATTTTTCTTTAGTCCAAGGCCAGTGAACATGAAAAACAATTGAGCTTATCTTAGTCAATTTGCAAACTGAGCTCAAACAGAGTGTTGAATTTAACATTCCCTGGAGACTTTCTGAAGGTCTAGTTAGTTATTCTTGGAGCAAACTACCTAATCTGTCAGGATTTTGAGTTATAATTAAAAAAGAAAAAAAAAAGTAATACACTGCATACAAGGCATTGTGTAACAAATACTGTATACCAAGGACATCAGGTAGAATAGCGTGCTTGTGGCTGAGAAGATTTTGGCAGGGCTACAAGGTGTTTATTTGATATACTAATGCTAAATGTGCTTTTTGTAAGTGAAACTAAAAAAAAAAACTGAAGATGTTTCAGAATTTGACTTAAACAACCCAGATTGTTAATATAGTGGCCTCTACACATCTGCTGTAAGTTGATATTGTCAATTACATTTTTTTTTTCCCACTATGTAAAAGTGGAGCAAGCTTTTCATTGGACTAAAAGCAGTAGTAAATTTGGCCCAACATTCTTCTTTATATCGCTCACATCTTTTTTAGTGAAAAACAGGCAGCATACATACAGTATACTCAACATTAGGTATCATCTTAAATTTTCCAGTAGGGACTATCGTTCGGTTTTTTAAGCCAATGTTCGCCTGTTTTTTTTTTACTATTGTTAGATTTGTGGCTAAAACTCTTAAAGGTTCCAAGTAGATATCATACATTAATATACACACACTAGGTTTCCATAAAAAAAGTAAAATATTCTGAAACTCACCCTGTTCAATGCAGATAACAAAAACCACAGAAAAAGAGTGACACAGGGCCAGGTCATCGGTGGGATAGTTAGCATTGGGAGGACCCTATAGAGTTAAACAATACAAATGTAATATATACCCTTGGAGAATTGGTTGAGTACAAGTAATCGGAACATTTTTCTTTAAAAATCAAATAACGGTTTTAAAACAATGTCTTTCATATAGGAAAAGGAAATTAAAGGTTGAAGTAATGGACTATTTAATTAACAATATAGCTTTATATTTTTGTATGTATACCTCACATTTTATTGGATTACTGTTGCACAAAATGCATCTTAATGTGAGAGGTTAAATGTGCGTAGAATTATGATGGAACACGAGGAACTACTTTGAACAGGCTGCATAACATGATGATGGTTTTTCATAATGACTGACTTCTTTCCCCGTAGATCTAGCTGTAAAGTGTAATAAAATTACTGTGGTTGGAATAAGTTTACCTAATGCCCTAGGAACAGAACATTAGAAATAGTTTTCAGTTCGTTTAGAAACATTTGTCACTGACATTAGGCTACGCTATTAACAGTGTTTAAATAATCGGCATGTGTTTTTTTTTTTTTTTTCCCCCTGGTTCTTTTTAATTCAATGCAACACTTCTAGCAGGCTGTGCTATTCATATTGTTTTCCTTTTAAATCTTTTGAAGCAGTCTTAACAGTAAACACTGCAAGGTTGATGTAATTAGATCACTCTGTCAGAGTGGTTGCTTTGGTTAAAAGACTGTTTGCCATTTTACTTTTGCCATCATACTATTCGTACTCAGTTTAATTGAGGTGTGTTGTGTGGGTGCCTTGAGATGAAACTGTTGTCTGTGTATGCCAATCAATGGGAAATGTGCTCCAGCATGTCAAAACACATTTGCACCTTTAATCATTTTATCTCACTTTATTATACTCATTGCTTGAACAGATTGGCTTCCTGAGTAGGAAGACATATTGGACTGTTTTACGCTACCTTTATAAACTGGCAGCAAAGCTTAACAGATGGTTGGAAGTTTATCCTAATAGGAAGGGGTTTGCCTGACAAATCTTTTCTTCCTCAGAATATTATACTACTGCTTTGTACTGCATGTGGTAGGGATCCCACTTTCTTTTACAGAATATTTCTCCTGCTTCAGTTTCATATATGTACCAGTATCCTAAAACACATGCGACGTTAGTGCTTGACACAGTTTAAATGGCAAACAAGTTTTAACAGAGCAGTTTTTCACTTTAACCCTGTACCTTTTTGAAAATGAATCAACAGAAATTGCTGCCCCATTGGAAATAATTTTGTCAGAATTAACTTCTATGGGGTTGTCAGAAATCGTCGTTATGTTTCTGTGTGATCTAAAGCTTTAAAAACTGAATTGTAAAACAAAATAAATAAATATTTGAACACCATGAAAATAAGTTTGACAAATTGTTTAATTAATGTTTAGGAGGAAATATTGAAAAAATAGTTCTATAGAGGATAATATCACCAGCTGGTGAAATGCGATCACTGGTGATGTGAAACCTTGGATCGGGTCGAAACATGTCTTATTTTAAAAAGGTTTCATGATGAAAGCAAGTACATTACATTAGTAGTTGGTGAGTGAGACGTGCTAGCTGTTTTTTTTTTTTTTTTTTTTTTTGCCACTTACAGCTAGCAACAGTATAATCTGCAGTATACTGTAGTGCAATAAAATGGCTTTGGTGTAATGGAGGGCCACCTACTTCTGAGAAACATTTTAATTCCCTGTTTTTGTGATGTGCAGAAAGGCTAACCCAGTTGCTATAGAAACAATTTGAATAAGCAGAGTGAGAAAGATTGGCATACCAGCATGGTTGAATGGATCTAGGCTGGATCAAGGCAGAGGCTGATAGATAGTAGAGGTGATACAGGAATATGGTGCTGAAGGAAATTGATTTTGAAATTTCACTGGGTGACATTTCAAGCATTTCTTAATTTTTTACCTCCTTAATAAGCAGGTTGCTGCATGCATGATGCTGTAGAGAATACTGTAGCAATCAAAGCATCAGATCTAAACCAAAATGATGCATTTCTTGTAGCAGCTTTAACCATGGCTGAACCAAACTAAGATATAGAAACACCTGCTATATGTAGCACAGGCCTGCTTAATCTTGTATGCATTTAATTGCTTTCAGGTGTGATGACTCTATGGGCAATTATTGAAGCTTTGCTGCAGAGTTCCACCCCAACATTATTAGAAGGTTATAATTTGTAGCAAACAAATTGATCATATATTGACCAGAGAATATTCATAGTCCTTGACCAAATTGAACCTACACAGCATTTTTTTTTTTTTCCAGCCCATGAGTAAATACTTACCAAAAGCTGAGTGTAATCTTATGTGAAACTCTGTAAAGAGAATTATGAGGCTATTCTCCTAAGGTTTAAACAGATGTTGAAAATAATCAATTGCACGTTTTAAAGTGGTCAGTCGGTCTACACGCTTTTCGTTCAGAGGAAACCTCAAAGGATAGGCACATTCTGCATGTGCAAAAACATCGACCAGTCCAGCTAATTACCAGTGTATGATTTAGAGTCACTTGCATTCCTTGCAGAGTATAATCTTGAGCACTTGCCAAAGTATGATAAATAACCAGAAGCAGAAATTGATTGTTGCCAGTCAGATAATTAATATGATTTCGTATATGGAGAAAGACCATGACTGGAAATAGTCATTAACCTATTTAGTCAATTTTTTTTAAATTACATGTTTTATTGATTTGTTGCAATTCCAAAAAACAAAGATATCTGTTGCTATGCGTTTGTTGCCATGGACACAACATATTCTGCTTGTATCTTAATTGTTGTGGATTGCATGCAGATGTCATGGCTTCAGCTGTACATGGTGGATTGAAGCCAGCTGTTCTTGTAAAATTGTAACACCTGGCTTCAACTTACCATATTGAGGATTTTAGTTCTAATCTGATTTCTGAATGGAATTCATAATAATAGTGAGACAATCTCAAAAGCTCAGTGGACTGTATTCACATCCTCAAAATGATTAGCTGCTGAACTGCAAGGAAAAATAGAGCTAAGAAATAACAGCTTCCCTCTCACCTATCTTAAACTATTTTTCACCCTGCAGCACTTCAAGATGACACCTCTTGCTGCAACTAAAAATGGTCTACATTACTCTGGTACCTCACTGTGAATGAGTTTAGAAGTCACCTTACCTCGCCAGTCTCCTTCATAGATACTCTTTACTCTGTATGACTGGTTTACAGTACATAGGAAGGTACCCTTCAACATCTATGATAATGTAACTAATATTATTATTTTGTTGTATAAGTCATTGTTTTGCTGCCATATCATATCATAACCGTTGTGAAAAACCTCAATGTGTAAACATTGTGCATTCATTTTTTGACCTGCCATTTGCTGTAGCAAGCCCTGCAGTATCCAAAGCCTGCAGCTTTTCTACCTGACCTTGGTAACAGCCTTGCAAATAGAGCAGGCATGTCATGATGTTTGTTTATGAGTCTGGATCACTGCCTTCACCATGGCGCTTGACACACTGTATCTCAGTCAACAGCTCCTGTAGCCTACTGTTGTGAAGTAATTAAGGAGCAAATGGCTTGTGCAGCTGAGAGTCATAAATGTAATTGTGATGCCTTTGTGTTTGACACTGAGCCACTTCCTTCACTCTCATTTGTTGATTTGACAAAGAAACAAGCACTTGGTGTCTGTCCCCGGGAAGAAATAAAAATACAAAGCAGAAATGAATAGATTGCTTGTGATGTAGACTGTGGGGAGTCTGGGGATTCATTTATTTTTGTTGGGTGGGGTGGTAAATAACAGTATTGGTATTTTAAGTCTTTATTCAATTTTGCTTTCTGAGAAAGCTTCTTTATTGCTGTTAATGAACGAAAATGTCACAGCATATTAAACAACTGTCTTGTGAATGTGTTGAAGATACCCGTTAGCCTACAGTGTAAGGTTAGGGAGAAATAATCAGTTCCCATAGCCTTTTGTTATTAACATAACAGTGTATTCAATTAAATGTTACACTATATCCCCCCATAAGCTATGAATGAATTAGATGTGTTACATATCCTCCAGTAGTGACAAGTTGATAATACTGATATCTTAATGGCAGTAAAGTATCCACTGCATTATTGTTTACTTAAAGACTGCCTCACTTTATACAACATTGGCTGCCTTCCCATTGAAATTGTGGATTTTTCTGCTGGAGCCAGGAGAGGTAATATGTTTTCAAGGCTATAATTCTTACAGAATATCTGATGAGTCTTGCTGAGTTTCCCTTTTTTTAATGGAGGAGGAAGTTGAGGATAGCACGTCATGACTGCAGACAGCGTTTACTTTTTCTTGGCTCTGCTTCTTGAGTTTCCGTATTTCTACGTATTTCTACGTGTTTACGTAGTTCTCCGTATTCTCCAGTTCCCACTGGGAATTTCATATTCATGTAGGTAGCCTGGCATCCTTCCCATAAACTATGACAATGCACTTATAAAAGATAGGGATTAAAAGTTTTGGTATTTCTTTTTTTTCCTTGCACAGGGTTAGTAGAATCATATTTGTAAGACATGCCTTCTAAGGTGTTATGCAAGTGTGCAGATATCTTTGCTGAACAGAGTACAGCAGAATCATATAGGCAAATGTGTGAATTATCAGATGAAACCCTGTGAAGATCCTTCATTGTTACTGTAATGTTCTCCAATGCTGTTTTAACAGATTAAATAAGACACAAACCTTTGACTCAGTAGATATACTAAGCATTCTTTCTTTCTTTCTTTCTTTCTTTCTTTCTTTCTTTCTTTCCTTCTTTTGGGTAAAAATCTGTTGCTGTATTTCTCTAATCAGAAGTAACTTGCTGTTTCTTGCCTTATAGCTACAGTATAAGATAATTTTCTATACTATCAACAAGATGGAAAGGTTAAGGTCAGTAAAGGTGTCTTTAAACTGAGCGATTGCGATGATTCCTGCCAAGGGGATTGGTCACTCTTGAGTGAAGTCTTTCAGAAAGTGTTTTTATGGACCATTATGGTCTTCAGATAATTAACAAATCCAATTTAAGGACCTGGATAAAGTAAGGAGGGAATACAGAAGGTATTCAGTCGCTCATGATATTCCCTGATAACATTACTGATTTCCATGCATTTTACAATTTAAAACCATTACCAGTGTTTTATTTTTGTATTTTTATTTGAATACAACAATGATTACTGTTAAGTACAGCTCATTTAGTAATGAATCAGTCTGGTAGAACCTTACAATAATTGTTTACAGAATCTTTTTAAGATGGTTGCTGTAGCAACACTTACACTGATGGTTCTTGCAAGACATTGTAATTCATAGAGTGATATTAGGAACACAAATCCTTTGTTCAGGATCAGAATATGCTTTGTAGTTACTTATGGATGACATCACTGCAGAGCAAAAGTCCTTACTGTAGCTGTATTACAACAAATTAACTACACTACACCTGACATTTCTTAGATAAGCATTCCTTTCAGAAAGCTTACCTTTGTTGGAAATAGCTCAAGGTCTATCTCAATCAGACAAGTAATGAATGAGCCTCACTAATTGCATGTCTGGCGACACATTGAGGTCATTCTTCTTTTTTCCCCTTTGACTCTGGTGATAGGTAGAACATATGTGGTATCCCTTTATTTAGTTTGATTTTTACATTTAAAAAAATCACGATTGCATAAATTACTTATAGATGTCAAAATCACTTACAGACTCTTATGTGGCTGCATGAAGTTAAGCATTCAGTTATTCTTTGTATGTATGTTTGTATCACTCCTCCCTCCCATAGCAAGAGGATTCCGCTACTAAGAAATGCCTTTAGTAAGGAGATTTAAAGAGTTGTGTCTTTCAGGATAAACTGCACTTGAAAAAAAAAAGCGAAAGGAGCTTGTGATAACTTTTTTTTTTTCTTTTTCGATTGACAGTGCCAGCTTTCCAAAAATATCTGAGGAGCAACCCATTTCTGTATGTGGTGTGATGTCTGTACGAATGAAATGCCTGTTGGTTCTGAAAGGCTGAGACCGCACTGACAGTGCCTCTGCACAGATGCAGTATTGCATATATCACACTAGAAGGACTGCAGGTTTACTGTGTTTCCTATCTGTAAATCTAATCAGTTCAAATCCATTTCACTCCCACTGGAGTGCTGAGCATTCGAGCATCCAGCCATGCATGAATGCATTACATGCACCTCAAACATCATGAAGTTACATCCTGTGGGAATGGCTGAAAAAGTAGTTTAATACTAATGCATATGCTTATAAATGCTTTGCTTCGTTTCACATTTACTAGCTGCTTCATTTCACATTAACTGATTTTGTTATTGCTTTGAATTGAATGTATTTGAGCGTTAACACTGAAAAGCAAGGCACATTATACTGTAGGTCCTGAGTTGTTTCTTTCTGCCTGTTATCTAATATATAGCTGTTATATAAGAACCATTTCCTTCCTATTGTTGTGAAATCCCATAATTCTAGGTAATTGGATCATCCAGGCCCAAGGCCATTCCTCATACTACTGCAGTCTGGTTTCTGTATGCATTTGCCAGTGTGCTGAGAAGTATCAGCAGCCTGATTGGATGGGGTAGTTGCTCATCAGTGTGCCCGTCATAGATTTACCACAGAATTGTGAAGTGGCAGCTCACAATTGAACATCTGTTTACGGGGACATCAAAGTGGCATGCTGGCTAGCTTTTTTATGACTCTGAGAAAGACAGGTATGTATTGTGATGAGATAAGTAGCTTTAAACAGTTTTCTATCAGCTGAAGACTATGACTCCTGTACTGTGATATTACAAATGGTAACCTTTATTACATTATCATAGAAAAATAGTTCAAGATAAATGGAAATTGTTTATGGTTTTATGAAACTGTACAGCAAATTGTATTTTTTTAAATCTTTACTGTACAGTGTTTGCTTTTTATCTGTTTGAATAGAAACAGAACTTAATAAATTCTGCATTGCTATCAAACTTTTTCAATAACCAATGTCTTACATATTTACAAATCAAACAGTACAAACAATGCATGAATAATTTATACAAATTGTACCAATTAGTCATTTTAGTTTCTGTTGATATTGCTCTTAAATGTATTTGTGAAATAATTGGGAGGTTTAACTGGCTGTGCTAATTGACATTAAATAAACCATACATTTCTGTATCAGAGGGGACCCTGATTGTTACATAGTTGTAGGTGGCGAAGAAAACAAAATTAGTTGCTAACAAATGACTTTATATTCTAATAAAGTACAGATGTATTTGGATGAGCTGGTCCTGCTGTGGGAGCTGCAGTAATTATTAGGTGGTTACTGGTATCTGGGTTGGAAAGTAATTGGATAACAAAAAGTGTTTGTGGAAGTGATCCAAGAAGTTTTGACAAGAAACATTTACTTGTTTTGTTTTATTTTTGTGCTTATCGTTGTCAAATAAATATTTCTCTTGGTTAGCCTATATATTGATGAAACAGCCTAGATCAGTTTATGAATATCAAATCTTATTTTCTCAAGTAATGCAATTTTAAAGACATTCTTTAATAACTCACATAGTTTTGTGAACCAGGCTCGGTATGTCCTCTTGTGTTATTAAATGTGTTTTTGGAGATATTATGTAAAAAAAATAAAATAAAAAATCCTATTTATCAGAAGACGAGATTGAACATTTGATTTCTGGTGTGCTAAAGTATCTTTGTTGAAAGACACCTGATACTTGGAACAACTTGCAAAATGTTTTTTTGGCAAATAAAAGTGGATTTTTGCAAAGAACATTGAAAACTGATTATTCAGTAGATTATACATGCTTGAAGTTTTGGACTTAATAATAATCCAGTAAGTTAAAATGTTATGTTTTTGTTATGATGCATATCATTGTTAATACAGCACAAAGCACAACATGATTGAAGTAGTGTAATTAGGATGCTGAGTCTAAAACATCAGCATTTCCTACTCAATCTTTTGAAAAATGTCCGGAACTGCAGGAATGAAACCGCTATCCTGATTTTATGAAAGTCCTCTCTATTGATCAAAACAGTATTTCAAGGCTAATTACTGGTAGATTTCCCAGCAACAGTACCTCAGGGACTATGTGATGAAGAGATAAAGATCTGTTTTTTACCACCTCAATTGTTCTCTCTTTTTTCAAATATTGATGTAGTTTTAGCAACCACCGTTTGGTGATCATCTTGTCATGGTCCATGTAGCAATCTGTAATAACTACTTTTGACAACCAATGAATCAGCTCACAGTTACTACTAAATGCTCCAGCAAGCAGCCAGCAAACACTGTTTCTGATATGATTCTTGGTGTTAGGCAATTGAAAGCAGCCTTTCTTTTTAAGAGCATTTCCCTTCATTGTATCAATTCTAAAGACAAAAGAGGAGTGACACACTTTTAATAATTCTGATAATGAAACAGAGGCAGAACCCTCATAAAACTAGAAAAGCTCATCAAATAAAATGTATTTAATTGTTCACAGGTTAAGCATTACAACCATGAACCTATTTTTAGTCAAATATAATTTGGAGATATTATACCTAAAAAATGACCTGTACTTGACTGAAATAATGTGGTTTTGGTATTTGAAAGAGTATTTGAAAAAAAATAGGCAGCTAGCAAAGGAATAAAAAAGTGTTCTTTACATAACTGGTGCAGTTGTAAGTCTACAGTAGAAAAACAAGCCTTCTCCAAATTTAAATTGAGGCAGTGCAGTGCTAGAGGTGAGTAATGGTCCCTTGTTGATCATTTTCTATTTTTATATGCAGCTTCTATTTATGTTATTTCTTGGCTTTTGCTAAGCTTAATAGCTTGACTATGCTTTTGGTTAAAAAATTACTTCTGTTGTTACTGCACAAGGACTCGGTCATTATAGTGCTAGATCTTCAGTTAGCAGATTAGCTTGTTAGGGGTATTGGTTTGGACTTATTTAAGTGTTTGGCCTGGTTTTAAAAAAGTTAATAACACCTATTCAAAACTTACTCCAATGCCTTTTGAAAGACAGTTATCCCGTTTTATATGAGTATCACTGTGTGTTATCTCTGAAGCCAACCATTCACTAAATGCTAATTTTAGCTGCGTTCTCTCTGCCAGTTTCTTTCATTTGAATAGGGCTAGATACTGTGAGCCAGCAAGAGATGTCTCCAGGGAAATTGCTGTAAGATTTTCGTGGGATCTAATCAACTCGGTAATACATTATGATCTTCATTTGCATACCAAAGAATATAGTGGGAGTTGATGTGTTTTCTTTAACAGATGCTGTTCATGGAATTCATGTTATGTCATAAGGCTACAATTGTGTCATTTTTAATTTAAGGAAATACTCGCTATTAAAATGTACACAATGTGTGGGATCTTTTTAAAGTAAGCTACAGTCCAGTCTTTTGCGAAATGTATAATCAACGCATCATGTTTCCTAAAACAAATAGAAAACACCAATTGCCTAAATCACCACCCTAACTGTCTATGGGACAGCTGGGTTACTGTTTCTAATAGGGTAGCCCTGAAAGGCTGGCTGCACCATTTTCTCATCTGTCCATTGTGTGCTTTTTATATGACTCCGGTGCCCTCCAGTGCCCTCTGGGTTTGTTTCTGCTGTCTGTTAGCTACAGCTGGTTGGCATGCTCCATTTAGTAGAATTACAGTAGGCAGAATATGTGTAATGCAGATTTGAGAATGAGAAGATAAAGAACGGGTTTATATGACTTAAACATGATTCCTGTACAAGAGATCTATTTGTAATGTATAAAATTAATTAAAAAAAAAAAAAACAATTCCTGCAGCATCCGTATTGGCAATGCTTCACTGCTTTCACACTTCTCTGATTCTCAAACTGCCCGGAGCTGAATTCAAGCAGGAGCAGGCTGGTATAGTATATTCTATATGGCTGCCTGGAGCCATGGCAGGTTGTACAGAAAATGGCGTGGAAGACATTTACCTCAGTATTCATTGCAGCAGCACAGAATACCCACAGGAACACCACGTAACGGCTAGTTTGATCGAAAGACAAGGCAAAGCCAACATTTACAACATCTTTCTTTTTTTATCCAATTTTTTATATTTAATTCAGGTTCTTTGGTTTAAAAAAAAAAAAAATACAACTAGCAAAAAAATAAATAACACTGGCCCTTCTTGATTGAATCTGCAGAGTTTTGAATACCCAGTATGACAGAATTACAGTAATGTACAGTGTACAAAAACATGTGGACTCCAATCTCTTTAAAAATCACACATGTGCTTGTAAAGTAAAGCAATCTCTGCTGTTAAAGGTTGCTCAGTGGACCATCAACGAGTGGTCTTTATAGAAAAGGTGGTCCCACCATACAGTAATAATGATTGAAAATAATAAGCATCCTTTCAAAGTGGTCCTTCTGTACAGGTGGTCTATAATGTAGGTTTAACATTACTGCATATGCTTAGGACTGTTTTAAGACGGATGTTTTGCGAGGCCTGTCTGGCGTGTCACGTCCAATTTATTTTCACATGCGCTGTTTATTTTACATGTGCTGTCTAAAAGTATTTTTTCAATGTAAAACATGTTTAAAAGGCACTGAAAATCAATAGGACACTCAGTACTGCATCTCCAGCAAGCCTCACCCATTGTTCGCTGTATTTTTCACATTCCTCTTCATAGTCGTGCATACTGATAAATCATCTCCTGATCATTTGTTTTATCACCAAACTCCTCAATAATGCGATCCGAGTCTTTATTACTTTATTACTATAATAGCTCAAAGAATTCTGCAAATGCCTGTAATATTCTTTGAGCTCTGGATGCGGAAGCAGCTATCTTCTTTGTTTGTGCCCGTGTTATCTCTGTGACGCAGATATGCCCCCTTTTTTTCGCTTTCTCTCGGCTCCTATCGGTCTCACTCGACCATTGAAAGGTTTTCTCGGCTTGTTCTGGAGAAAAACGACTAGAGACCTGTGCTTGTCTTTTTGATGATGTCGGACAGGGTCCGACATCGGACTGGAAAGGCAAAATTGGAATTGTGACCTCATAGGGTTAAATTACACTTTTGGGAGTAGTAGTGTTAAAACACACATGTCAGCACTGATCCAGCATACTGCACATGTTTTTACTGAGGACTCATCAGGGAGATGGGAAGTTTGGAATGCACTTCAGCAGAGCAAGAACAGTGAAGTTATTTAGACTCATGATTTATGAGGAATCGTTTGGGATGCATTTAGAGGTTTTCACTGCCTTGAGTCCTGGCTGTGTAGAAGATAACACAGTGTTCTTTGTTCTGTGCTGTGAGAAATGGATGGTAACCATTTCCCCCCCCATACATTATGTTATCTTTGATTTAGCTTCAGGTGTTGTCTTCATAAACCCATGCAGTATCTTAAAAATAAATAAATAAATAAATAAATGTCCATAAACAACATTTATTTTATCAGAGTTAAGAAAATAGAAGGTTTGTAAAAGATGTGTTGCTAAGGGTTACCCTCCTGGTTGTTCTTATTGGTATTCCCAGGGGCTGCTCATGTGGCAGCTTGCACACCAATGCTGCCCTAAAATCTCATTATGACTACTCACTCTGTTGTAAGTAGGTACCGGGATGTGTCTAGGCTGATTATTTCTATTGTATTCAGTAACTGCATCAGCTGGTTTTCTTTGTGTAATCATGGAAGCAGATATATGGTTTATTACATTCTGCCTTTTGACATTGACTTTTATATGTGTTTACTAAAAGTAAAAAGTCTTTGTTTATATTTTAATGGCTTTTCAACTGCTTGTTAGGACTGTTAGCTTTTATACAATATTAGAAGCTCTTTCTTTTCTCAATATATGCCAACAAGCTCTCATAACTTGCAATTTTTTAAGTAATCAGGCTTTCCTTGAATGTCATAAGTATTTTCCACATATAGTAAACAGTGAATACATTTGTAGACACTGTGACTCATTTGGGTGAGTTATTGCTTGCTTTAAATGTATTACCAGCATTCAGATAATGTGGGAGTAGGCTGTAACTTTCTTTAAATGGTAGTGCCTATGTCTCCTGGTCTTGATATCCCAGTATCAGATGAGTGATTGTAAAAGAAACAGATTGTATCTACTAATGAATGGTAGTCATTACAATTGATCTGAACTTGAGAACACATGACACTGCATAAGACGATGAATATGAAACGTCTTGAGTAACTCAAAGGAAAGCAGATGTACAATATATATTTTGCAGTTACATTTGATTTCTGCAATCAAACAAACACAAGCAAGTGAAACAAAGTACCCAATCATTAGATTTAAAGTATCCTTTGTAACATTTCAAATCCCAATTAAAAAACTTTTCAAATTTCTACAATTGCTACAGTTACTATTATTTCAGGTCCAGGATCTTGAAGGAAAAGCATTAGAAAAGCAAAAGTAAAATTATTTAAAAAAAAAAAAAAAACTCTAGTGTTGCCATAGTATAATAAAGACCAGACATATAAAAGTGATTACAATATATTCTAATGGAGTGTTTCGGTTACATATGTATGCTTAAGATTGTAATTGTTATGAAATTTACTTTCCTTTTTAAAACTAAAAAGAACTGTTTAGTTACAGTTTAAAAGATTAGTTCTGGTACTGTTTCCCCTTGACTCAATGTTATCTGGCTAGAACACTGTAAGCAGTTCAACACTAGTGTTGGATCGGTGCTCCGTGAAGCTTAGGTTTTGCGGATATACAGAAAAAATGTAAATGATATCCAGAAGTTTTGAATTTTTGGAAGAATGTTATAAAACACAAATATTTACAGTACTGTATGGACTACTGAAGTCTAGTCATATTACTTTGTGGTTAGACAGTGTTTGGAAGCATATTTTTCTGTCTAAAATCAGTATGGTATTATCCTTTTTTTTTTTAAACAAGAACGGTAATACAATTGTAGTTTACCATATTGTTCATTTGAGAATATACTCATATCTATAATCCCTGAATCATAGGTAAAACTCTCTAAACCTTGTAGACAAACATCTAAACTAATACCTGGTAACCCCACTAATTACACTGATGAAGGCATTAGCTAAATAATTTAACATAGTTTCTTATAGGCGTAAAAGTCTTTGCTGACCAGCTATTGCAAGTGGGTGGTTTGTGCAATGCTGTTGTACGCATGTGCTTTGGCATGATTTGGCAGGCCTGAGTACACGTTTCATATTGTAATGGAAGGCTGGCGTGTGTGGGGTGATGTCACAGACCCAAAAGAAGACAGACACAGACAGCACTATGGTATGAAATGCGCTGATGTGCGTTTGTTACCAAATAAACGGTTTAAACAAACAGAACAAACAGAACAAACAAAACGGTGCGGTGGCCAAAACAAATAGACAAAAAAAAAACCCCAATAATCCACACATGTACTGTGCTGAGGTGGTTTAGCAACAGTAGCAATTGATATTTATATTCCATTTTAGATTTCCTCTCTCCTGTTCGCCATTCTCCTGCACCAATACATATACACCAACATTAACACGCCACATACGGCATAAAACACAAAAATACGCACAGGGGTGGGGCACCCCTCCACAACCATAGTTTAGCTTACCTTTGGGACACCACTTTAGCTTAGCTACGCCTGAAAGCTTACAATTAGCTAATGTTGTGAAGCTTTTTTATGTGGCGTACAAGAGACTAAACCCTTGAGACTTGAAGGGTTTTATACACCATCTGAAACAGATGGCTTGGCATGGTGAATCAGCTTCATTTAAACTGGTTTTGCTGTAGGCAATAGATATAAAACTAGATTTAATTTCACAACATCAACATAACTTAATAGAATCATCTATATATATATATATATCAATATATATATAGATATATATATATATATATATATATATACGTATATTACACATACAGTACCGATACTACATATTCTGAGCCAGAAGGTTTGAGAGCATGTCATATACAATGATTACTGACTTTATAGATTACAGATTGTAATAACACCATAGAGTAAAGAATGGTCAAGGAATGTACACTGCTTTATAAAAATACTATTTTAGTTTAAAATTAAGTGACAATAACATTTTATTTTGAAGTACCAGCATACTGCTGCAGTATATGAATGATAGTTGGTAAAATGCAACTGTGGTTATTTCATTTTCTTGAACTAATGTGCCCTCATTCCTTGCCAAAATGTAATTTATGTACTATTGCTTCCACTGCAAGACTCCAGTGGTTTAGATACTGCAGTAAGCAGAAGTGCTAAAGCAGGCTGTTTTTAGTTTATTTGATATGTTTAAACAAGCCTGTTGTTTGGCAGTGCAGCTGACTTGCAGGCTGCCAAGACAGGTTTTACAGAAGACAATATTTAACATTAACCCAGCCGACAATGATGTTTGATGTTCAGATACAGGTTGACAGATCTTCACAAAAGTCAAATAAACGATGCCCAACCTTAAATGGGTGAGCACACAAGTTTTCCTTTTAGTGATGCAAGTCTGTTGACTGGTTTTGGTGCCATACAAAATCTAGAAAAAAAACAAACAAACAAAAAACCAACGTCTTCACAGAACTGAAAAGTTTGCAATACAAACCCAGAGATAATGAGGTATACAGTAGCTGCCAAGCACCTTGTCTCAGCCAAGAAAGGATAAATGTCATTGTCTTTGTGCTTTTATCATGCTACTCAAGCCTTGTCAAGGTTTAATAAATGAAAGAAAAATAAAATTGTATCCATAAATTGTGAAAGAGAGCTGTATACTGTTGATGTTTTCCCTTTTAAGAGTATTTTCCATGCTTCTGCTTTTATAAAGATTATATACAAATGATTTAGCGTACAGTACTGTATATGTAATATTTGGATACAGGATTCTGATTGTTGCTGTATGTATTCCGTTACTTGGTAGCCAGGTTATCCTTCCCAATCACGGAACTACATTTATGAACAGTACGTGGGAAGAGTCTGTACATTCTGTGTATGTACAAAGTAGTTTTTATTACAGTACACCATTATAGTAAATCCTTTTGTTATGTTACTTTACACATTGGGTTTTGTCAGTCTGGTTCTTGGGTTGTAATACAATATGTTGTAATTATGCCGGCCCTGGTAACTTAAATAGCAAATATCACATTCTCTATTGAAACATTTTCAGGCATCTGTCGGGTAGACATTTCCAGGCAAACCTTATGCTCTGGTTTTCCTGACCTCTGCCCTAAACTTCTGGTCGTAGAGGAAGCTATGAAATGTTTGAAGCATCAGATATCACATATGCACAAATTCATCCTTGGGTTTTACAGTGTTTTTAGGAAGCAGGATGTAACTGATGGTAATTAAACAGCTCATTAGAAAACATAGATATTATTATTTTAAAGGAAACATATGCCAGTAATAAATCTATTGTGTACACTACCATTAGGTAGAGTATGACCTTCCTTGCAACAGAGTCCTTCCTCATAAAAGTCCTTCTGAAATGCTCCTAGACTTATCTATGTGTGCTTTAAAGGGCAGTTTTGTTTGAGACCAGCATTAGATAGCTTGCTGCTGTTATGAAATTGTGAGTTTTTTCATTCTTTCTGCTTCAACATTAAAAATTTCAGGAAGTAGGGTTTTTTTTTTTTTTTTATTGATTTGAATGGCGTCGTATTAAGACTAGCCACTGTTTAGACAAAATGAACAGACCCCACTGTGTTTGAGTTTATGAGTTTGTCATTTGCATTCTGCTATGGTTCTTGAAATGTAAGCTGATTTGTGCTTCTCTGTCTCCTTGCAGGGCCTTTCAGAAACGATGGGATTAAAGCAGCTGATGTCTTACCTGTTCTAAAAGAAAAAGTGGCCTTTGTATCCGGTAAGTAAGCAATATGAAGTGATGCATCACATTAACAGGATTGTATAGATTAGCAGCAGTGGCTTTGTAGTGGAATCGTTTTGGAAACATACACAGCACAGAGGAGCAGTTCAAGACAGGACAATGTAGTGGGGTTTGGATACTTTGGAAATAAATGAAAAAAAAAAACAAAGTAAACATAAATAAAGACTGTAAATTGAAATGCCTTTATATATAATTAGCCTTAGCAGAGCTTTATGGGTAAATAGTTATTTCCACTAAAATGTAAGAACACAGTTCTCTGAGCTCTGTGATTCACTGCACTTCAGGCTAAATGTGTACATGGAGGTCAATATGATATGAGTTGAGTGGAAGGAATATTTGTTCCATATAATGTAAAGTAATCATATTTACTTAAAATGATGAAGAAACGCAACCTCTACAGAGTAGTCTAGAGAACTGTGACCTATGAAGACACACTTAGAATTCTCAGCTAACCCCTTTACAGTCTTTCGCAGTTTGGTGTTGGCTGTGGCTTAAGAGAGATTTTGAGATCTGTGTGTAAGGAGGACTGTTTTATTTTTCTGTTTGTGCTTTGGCTTGGTTTTAAACAATAATGCTCATATAAAATCACATCAGATTCAGGTAGCGATTTGTTTCATTGTTATATTTTAATACAATGCAGTGTACTAGCCTGGAACATGTTCAAAGAAGAAGGATTTTACAGATAACGACTGATGTTGGGCTTTTAGAAAAAGCTGACGTGTTCTCAAGAAGTGTCAGCAAGAATTTTTTTCATTGTGATTGCAGTTCATTTGTTCATTTTGAGATGTTTTTTAAGTGACTTGTCCCATAATTGTTTGGTTTGTATACATTTATTTGCCTTTTATGGAGAGGGACTGGAAAGCCCTAAAATGAACATACACTGCATATTTCAAGAGGTATGCCATAGTTCACAAACAACTCTTGTAACCATTGCATTGGAATCCTATTTAGAGATTAAAAGGTTTTTGCTAATACATTTGATTAACAGGATCTTGTTATTTCCTTAACACATTTTTAACCTCTGCAATATGTCCACTACAGGAGGCCGTGATAAAAGAGGTGGCTCGATCCTGACCTTCCCAGCAAGAAGTAACCATGACAGAATAAAACAGGAGGAGCTTAGAAGACTGGTAACATATTTGGCAAGTGTGCCAAGGTAAAAGCAAACAATCATGGTATTGTCAGCAGTGAAGTAGCTTTCAAATGCCCATTTAAGTTTTCAAGAAGAGTTTTAGACAGACACGCTTTATACGTTCGGCAAAACATATTCCAAATACCTGCTATATTCTGAATAAACTGTTGGCAGGCAAATTGAATGTAATGTTCCATTAGTATTCCACGTTTATATAAAAACTAAACTATTCAATAAAAAAAGCAATGGGGCACAGCAAATGTTTATTTGGAATAAGCTATTTGATTTGAATACTGAGTAACAATAATTCAAGTGGGTGCATGTAAACACAAAGTCAGTTTGAAGATATTAAGGTGTCCACGACAAACTGTAGAAACAGTTCCAAGTATTAAAAAAAAAAAAAAAAAAAACCAACAATCAGCTTTGTGTAATATGTTGATCTGATTTTTTCTGGACTGTGGTAAAACCCATTATATTGCACTGTTAAAAAGTTAATCCATCATTCTGACTAATCTAGAATATTTTTGCTCTCAGTGCTTATTAAATATGATATATAGATACAGTGCTGTACATTACTGTGAAATGAACATTGTGTATTGTATAATAATGGGGCTAAAGGATGGTAGAGTGAGCCATTGAGAATGAACAAATAGTGCTGAGTGTAGAGGGAGTTACAGTGTATAGTAGTCAGTTTTTTTATTTCATCTGTATATATGTTTGATAAAATGCAACTGAAATGACTATATATGATATATGTTTTTTATTTCATCATTTTTGTTTTTTATATCATAATTTCCTTGTTTGTATAACTTTTGTTAGCAGTTACAGTATCTCTTAAAATCCTGTTTTAGCCCTGGCATACATTTTAGAGTAACCACAGACATTTGTAATATTTCAAGGATCAGGACCTCCTGCAACATGGATGTAGATCATTTTGTCAGAGGCAGTTAAATCATAAATCAAGTATAGTTCAAGGAAAGTGTCCTGTTACACCATAAAGTAGCTACAAATGTGTGCATTTATGAAGCCTTTCAATGACAATGTAGAGAGGAAAAGTTATTAAATTATCATTAGAATTTTAAGTACTATGGGATAGATGTAAGGATACGCGCAAAGAAATTTGTGGGTGCAAATCCCCCATAATGCAGCCATAAATTGTGTTTAGCAGCTTTAAAGTCTGATTTTAGCAGCTTCTAAAAATGCTTAATATGTAAAGAATGGTGTTCACCTGGTGTTCTGCACCCGCTGTCAAATTTGCACTTTGCCATCTTGAATCCATTAAAATTGTATTAAAATGCATTCAAATGAAGAAAAGAGCATGGAATTGGGCGGGATCTCGATACTAAGCTGACAGAAACGTTGTAATGAGATGTAAGGATTTTGCCATGCACCTAGGCAATTGCTGACCTTTCAAAAACTTTACACCTCTTTTTACGAGGTTCACACCATTATAGAAGCAAACCATTATATACAGCTATAAGAGCTATGTAAGAGCTGTATAAAAGCACACGCATGCAGAGACCTGTCATTGGCTTCAGGATGGCTGCTGTGGTGTACTTCCTGTTGTTAAGGAGAGGCAGGAACATGTTCTGAGGAAGGGCAAGATGAAGAAGACCCTGCATATTCAATCCCAGGGTCACTTTGTTTGGGATGCCGGAGAATGCGGTGCTAAAGCATTATTTTCTCACTCCAAAGGTCATCCTAGACCTAATAGCTGAATTGAGGGATGAGCTAGACCCCCACGTCAATCTAGGGACTGCTATCCCTGCACATCCCTACTTAACCTCTGGTTCCTTTCAGACCACAGTTGGATTGTCTGGAGGGATAGTCCAATCCACCTTTTCCAGAGTGCTAGGCAAATTTCTGGATGTCATGTTGAAAAGGGCAGGCCAATGCATATCATTTCCTAAGGATACTAGAATAACTGATGTTGGCTGAGGCTTTGCAAATAACTCCGTTCCATGTGACCTCAGCCGTAAGGACTATTAGCTCCTTCTCAAAAAACTTTTCTTTTCTTTTCTGTGAGCCAAGAGGACTTTGCTGCCCTGACATTTGTATTTTCTTGCTCCACAAATGTCATGCTCTCTGTACTGCTCTCTGTACTCCTAAATCCTTTACCTCTGGGCTGCAACTGCGGCCGCTAAATAGACTGATTCGCTCATTGAGACCATCATTATCATAAATGCGGATCACTATTTCTGCATGTGGAATAATTTGCATTGCTTTTACACTTACACATAATTGCCTGGCTGCAATGCAATTTGAATTTTGCATCCACAATTATTTGCACTGCATCTTTATTTACATCTACCCCTATTCGTAGTAATTCTTTGAAATTAAATATATATTTTCCTTTAGTGGGGAGTAGAAGTGGGACCTTAAATAACTCAAGCTATAATAACTCCTCAGAAAAGCCCTGGCGACAAATGTTTGATATTATAATTTGTGTGCTTCTCTTATTTCTGATCTTTATGTCATCTACTTAACATCTACTTTTTTTTATTTATTTTTTTTACTGTAACTTAGGTAGCATCTCTGAGTCATTATCCAACACAAGAGTGAATATTCCTGGCAACAGGATATAGTGAAAGTTTCTGTGTGTCCATACATATTTCACACGTATATTTTTAGCTTGACAACCACTGATCTTGTTGTACACATTTTTAACAGTATCAAAATCTAGGTCACAGTAAATGTTTGTTCTGGCCTGTGATTGGTTGGGCTAGTGAGTGCTCACATTTGTGACAAGTCCAAATGCCTTGGATGAAGGTCACTTTGACCTGTTTTTCCATGGAGCTACTGATGCCTGGATTATCTTCCATAAGGATGTTAATGTTTCTTAAATGTTTCTTAAATAACAACAAACACATAACAACAATCACACTGCTAATCGCTTCCAGCACAGAGATGCTCCTTTCTCATAAAAGCTGCAAGCAGGAGACACAAGACCTTTTTCTGTTCAAACCCCTGCTGTTTCTTTTAATAGTATTCTTATCATTTTTAAAGAGAAGCATATTACATTTTTTCAATAAAGCCTGTCAAAGGCAGTAAAAGTACCCCCCCCCCCCCCCCCCCCCCCCCAAGATAAAAACGTGGGAATGGATTTATGTTTTATCCAGGGAAGTAATATTTATTTATTGCTCTGGTTTTCTGTTACATACTGTATGAATTAATTTTTATGGACACATATAGGGCATACACCTACCTTAAAGCTAAAAGGAATGTATATATATATATATATATATATATATATATATATATATATATATATATATATATATATATATATATATATATATATATATATATATATATATATATTTAATCCAGTATGTGAAATAGACCAATAAAACATATACGTATAAAAACAGGAACATTATTCTCGTACAACAGTTCTAAAGGTGAGATCATTGAACGTAAATTGGTAGTAACATAATTGAATGAGTGGCTGATCCTTAATCCATTCAGGGAGAATGACAGGATTCAGTGCTGCTCAGTCAAGCATTGACCACTTTTGGCAGTGCGTCTGCAAAGTAAACTTCAAAGCTCTCTGTAATACAGAACAAAGGCTTGTTAATTGGAGTTTAAACAGCCACAAACACCAGGGTAAAGTAACATAAGAAGGCTGCAGATAGTTCCTCAGTCTGACCTTTCGTTGCTGAAACTAGAGAGGCTATTTTGCTAGTGAGAGAGGGGGAATGTCATACAATTTTCTTCTTGTCAACCCACTTAAAAAAAACAACAAAACACATACAAATTTGAATAGCTTTGCATACAATAGGGGGTCCTCTGTTATGAGCTGCTGGGTTTAGCATATTAACATCAGAAAGCGTACAAAAGTGAGAAATAAGAGTGTTGATTTGAAAAACATATATAGGAATGATCAACATGCAGCAATGAACAATAACCATATGTGAGGATTATGATGCCACAGTACAATAATTATAATGATACCACTTCTGAGATTTGAAACTAGGAGTTGTTTATTTTTAGAAGCATTTGTAAATCTTTCAGGACGTTCATCAAAATGGACCCTCTTCAGTACCATACCACAGCGTCTTTTTAGTGTTCACTGGAGTTCTCAAATCAGATTCCAGCATCAATAAAGAAGCACCCCAATCAAATTTCAGAGGTCTGAACCAGATGTATTGCCCACTGTAGACTCACTTGTTGAAATCTGACCCTTCTTTGCTGGAGCAGATTCTGTAGGAGCTGATTTATGTGCATTACTTATTTGAAAGCATCTCCAGTATCCTATTAAAGTGTTTTGCGGTTTAATGATATGTGCTACTACATGCAGCAAAGCTTTTCCTTTTTTTATTGGTGGGTGAAGGCCCTGCTCATATCAAATTATTACACCGTTTCTTGAAAATTGATGGAAGATTTCTAATTATTCCCAGCTGGGGGCGGGGCACGTATGTACATCGTACTTTTTACTTGAGAACCACTTGTTGAAACTTGGTTATGGCAATTGTCTGACTGTCTGGCTTTAGCTACCTGCATACAGTATGTCACACCCTTTTACACTTATAGTGAAACACTTATCCAATTGTGCTATGAACATACTTCCTGTGGAGTAACAGAAATACACTTTGGGATAAAAAACTGCTTGGGTCAAAAAGTTTACATATTATAATATTACCTCGCTTTTTTCCCCCCTTAGTTCAGAATCCCTGTCATTTTCAAGTTTGCTATAGACATGCATAATTGTTTTAAGTGGAAATGTTTATTTAACTTGTGGTAGAACCAAATGGAAACCAGAGTCTCCTAATTTTAATCCAACCATGCATTTCATTTAGTACAAGAGGAGCAGTGCCTCTTATTTTTCCTTAATATTTGTCCTTTTAAGTAATGTGGTTTGTTCAAATGTTTTTTTGTTGGCGCTAGGTGACCCACATATAATTGAAGATAGAAGAAGTTAAGAGGATAATATGGTTGCTTTTATTTTTAAAATAACTACACACTTATGTGGAAATTACAGTCATTGTATTCTGTGCAAATGTAGCCTTTAAGCAAAAGCAGATTTGGTTCATATTATTTCCAGCAATTGTACAGTGGTTCAGTAGGTCAAAGAAAGGACTAAACAAAGTATTAGTTATTTCATTTTTTTACAGTGAAAACAATGTTTGACAATAGCATTCTTAATTGTGCCTCTTTAAACCCTGCCCCAGTCAAAACTAATGGTCCCTTTCAAGGTGTTGACTGGAGGAAAGTAAATGATTGTAATCCAGGGTATATTTAGTCACACTAGTTGAAAGTTATGTAAGAGCTAGACTGTTTCTGTTAAAGGGTAGGGTTTTACACAGTACAGATTGGCTCAGGGACATTCAATGGCAAATCATCCATAAAGTTTGTTTTTGGCCCAGATATATTTAGATTGGCACTTGGGATCTCTCTGGAATCAAAAGTTTGAGAAGGACACTTGCAGCACAATGACAGATATTATGATTTAGTTTGATTCAAACAATTTTATACTGCAGTTACCTAATAACAGTGTTTTTCTGTTCACAGTGAAGATGTCTGCAAACGGGGTTTCACTGTAATTATCGACATGCGAGGCTCCAAGTGGGACCTAATCAAACCTCTCCTGAAAACTCTGCAAGAAGCTTTCCCCGCTGAGATTCATGTTGCACTTATTATCAAGCCAGACAATTTTTGGCAGAAACAAAAAACTAACTTTGGCAGTTCAAAGTTTATATTTGAGGTAAGAGTCAATGTAAAAGTTTCCTTTTGCTGTCTTCATGTTTAACATAATTTGTTTGGGTACTCTGTGTTGACTGTTACAGGATGATTACATGCCTAAATTAATAAGTGTAGAAATTCTCTGCAGGACAAACATTACGAAAACATTAATATTTAACAATCGCGTATGTTTTGACAGTTTATATGGCAGCCAACTGTCCTTCCGTGGTAGTTAAATATTTAACACTTTATCAATTTTTAAGTAATGTCTAAAGGAATTAAGGTTATTTGTGGTCTGTGACATTTTAAGTGTTGCATTTAGATTTGTTGTCCCCATCATGTCTAAAACTGTATGATTTCATTTTATGTTTAAATAACAATGATCTGAATCCAGCATATTATTATTTCACTAATGTTAACATGTAGTAATCTTGTATTAGAAATTAGGTTGACAGGCATTAGGTTGACTGCAGTTGCTGTTTGGTCTAGTTTCTCCTTGGCCTAGTACAGTAAATCACTTTCTGCTTCACCTCGACTCATTGAGTAAAGGTAGAGTGAAGCTAGGCACTGATCCTTTCCTCAAAGTACATGCTGTAGGAGCCTTTCCAATCTAATTCAGTTCTTCTAAAGTTCCTTTTTTAGAATTACACATGACCACCTCTACTGGGTATGAGAACATATTCAAATCTTACTTCAGATGTTTTGATGCTAAAAGCCATACTGTTGTGTTTTAATTAAGTTATAACACTGTACGTTATTTGCTTGGTTTCTAGACCAGTATGGTATCTGTTGAAGGCCTTACGAAGCTAGTTGACCCATCCCAGCTGACAGATGACTTTGACGGCTCCTTGGAGTACAACCACGATGAATGGATTGAGCTCCGAGGGTCCTTGGAAGAGTTCATCAGCAACGCGGTGCACTTGTTATCTCGCCTGGAAGATCTACAGGAAATTTTGGCCAAGAAGGAGTTTCCTGTGGATGTTGAAGGGTCAAGGAGACTTATCGATGAGCACACGCAGCTCAAGAAAAAGGTGATCAAGGCCCCGGTGGAGGAATTGGACCGGGAGGGTCAGAGGTTGCTGCAGTGCATTCGCTGTAGTGACGGCTTTTCTGGCAGGAACTGCATACCTGGCAGTGCAGACTTTCAGAGTGTTGTGCCAAAGATTGCCAGTCTCCTTGACAAACTGCACTCCACCAGACAGCACTTACATCAGATGTGGCATGTCAGGAAACTGAAACTTGATCAGTGCTTTCAGCTTCGACTTTTTGAACAAGATGCAGAGAAGGTAAGGCTTTAGCTGCAGTGTAGTTTAATGTTGCAATGGCCATTTGATGAAACCAGTTTTACCCACAAAGAGTTGATGATGATACTTTACATTATAAATACTTGATACTTTACATTATAGGGCTTCTGTTTTTCGATTTTTATTAATTTCATTTTTTGAGATTAAGATCTTTTTTTTCTGGGCTTTTGCTTTTTATATACTGTATGAAATTATTGTTTATGGTTACTTTCCTTTTTTTCTGTCACAAGATGTATAGCAACTTGACAGGTCTTGCACACTTCAGTTGTACCTTCTTTGCTGTCTTCCACAGTGAAATCCTTATGGTCATAGGTATATTCTTCTGGGGGTTTTGTGTGTTTAGGCATTTTTTTACATTTTACCGCAATCTGTTTTAAATTCCACAAGCATGTAAATACTACCTATAGTACTATAAATTAGCTTTAAATCTTGCGAGCAAGAATATCTCATTTTAAATTTTGCAAGCGTGTTACAATCCTCAACTACACTGGGATATATATATATATATATATATATATATATATATATATATATATATATATATATATATATATATAGAGCAGGTATTTTATTATTTTTTTTCACGGGGAAAGGGGTCAAGTCAACGTGAATTGAGTAACCATTTATTGGATATACACTAGTTAAATTTTTTGTATAGGGTGTTTTATTGTTTTTTATCATTTTAAACCAAAAATCAGAAGCCCTAATTATAATGATAAATTATTTAATTGTGTTAATAGAAGTAAAGTGGACCAATGGGAAATTATTTGGAAAATTCCATACTGTACCATGGAAAAATATGTACAGATTGGGAACATTTGTAATGCAGATTTACATTTTCATCTATGGCAACATTTGGTAAAGAAAACAATATACATTTGATCTGTGATAAAAAGAGAATAAAGTTTGTGGTAAAAAGTCAAAACCTACACTCATTAGTTAAAAGTAATATTTAGTTAAAGAAAGATTATGTTTATAAAATAACCAGTGAAGGAAAACAGCTCTGGATTCCAGTTATATAAATATTAACAAGGCATAATGCAAAACTAATTTCAGTCTAAAATTAAGTTTCAGATTGCAAAAACATTCACGAAACAAACCCAAACAAACCCATTTGAATAAGAAAAAAACTCAATCAGAATATCAGAATTTTGGTAGAGACAAGCACTTTTAGACTAAAACCAGGTTTTAATATTACTGTTTTTAACTTGAATGTTCTATATCTTTTCATGATATAATTATATTGTAATGGATACATCTAATAATAGATGTCCTGTCTCTATTTCTAAACTAATCCAATAGAGAAGGGGCTCCCTGAGCTTCTCTGAGTCTTTGTCTTTGTATTTCCCAGAATGGTGTACTTGTAGGACAAGAGCTCCCAAATTATAAATGAAGACCTAATTAAGATACATTCTCTAATTATTGGCAGTCCCTGAGGTGCCTGTTTGAGGATGAGCAAAGTTACGGTAGTTAATAGTTTTCCATGTGTAACGCATCTGTTGAGTGCAGTCTCACGTTTATTTCTGATCTTATGATACGTTTTACTTTCTGTGCCTTAAATTGTCTTTATAAAAGTAATGTATAGTATACTGTATATGATTAAAACAAAATGGTACATATAGTAAATTTTAACTAATGTGCCTCCTTGGATGTGGTTTATGGATTTTTTTAAAGCTATTACACTCATAAAGACCATCTCACCCTTTTTTCTTGTTTTGAGTTTGTACTACTTATAGGGAAAGAACCTCATTAATAATGTCTGTAAAAGGATGGGTTATATCTCGGCTCAGCCCAGACATGGCTAAAGAAGTCTTTTAGTCTCAGATAGTCCTCAGAGAACAGGCAGAAGTGTCAGGGTCCACCTCTTTGCAAATCAGACAAAGGCTTGTGGTTGCCAGGGAGGGTTATGGTTAGCACAAGTTATTACACAGGCCAGGTTTTAAAAATGTAATTTAATAAGCCTCTGGTGTAAAAAGTGTGCCTCATATTCTATTTTATGAGAGCAAATGTTAATTTCTTTAAAACCCTAGGCTGAGTTGTTTATCCTTGCCAAGTGGAATAAAATACTATAATCTCATTGCAACTTTTACAAACTCAAATAAAGCATTTTGTTTCTCAGAAAAGAGAGTACAGAAAGAATTTGTGTTGTCATCGATAACGACTTTGGTATACAGAGACATAGTCCAGACAGTTTTTTCTCTTGCACTTGAGAGAAATGTGTTTTCAACACAATACATTTTGAAAGGTTTCTTCACATGACATTTTAGTTTCTGCTGTGATAATCAGCTGGCATGTGGAATTAGTAAATATTTAATTGTGTACAAGCTTAGGTCTCGTTTGCTGGCTAAGCCACATAAGAAAGCTTGTCATTAGTTTTTTTTTTATTGCTAAAACTATATTGAATTTTTAATGAGGTACAACAGTAATTATGGAATTCTGTTATGCAATGGGCTCTGAGAGCTGAATCAATAATGAGTGGGGTAATGGGAGTTTCCACACAACATTTCCAGAATACAAGTCTGAGTGACTGCTGGTACTTATATTTCACCTGCATCAGAAACACTAGTGATTAAAATGAAAGACAGACAACAGCAATGTATTTGATGGCTTAGTGTCCAGCACACACTGTAGTACAATCGCTAATTATATTACAATAGATTAGTAAAGGGAAAACCACTATCGGTCAAGATTTTCAAGCAAGATAGCAGTAGTGGTATGGTGTAAATTTCAAATAAAAGGAGTAATAGCTGTATTTAGATCCACTATATATAAATACATTGAGACAACTGAGTGTTTATATGCTGAAATTACAGTGGTGTGATTCTAAAGCAGTAGATTGTCAGGATCTTTTTTATTGTAAAAAGCTACAGTACATGGCTGCATTAATATTGCATGCACAACTCAGAGACATATTATGCAAGATTAAATTGCCAAGCGTATTGCTGCTTGGACTGACAAGACTGCAGTAAAATTATAAACTATTTTTTTTTTTTTCACAAAATTCATGAAGTAGCTTTTTGTCCTGTCCATTAAATATCCTATTAAATCAGTTTTACAGATCATGAGGAAAAGGGTTTGATGGACAGTTTGAGATTCTGTAACATGACCAGAGTAACTAAGAGGGGTGGAGACAGAAGAGGGAGATGTGTGTGATTTCAAAGTTATTTCAATCATAGTTCATCAGTATAAGCACTGTGATTTTACTGGTCTAGCTGTGAACCTCAGTAAGCCCCTCATTTGTTACTGGCTTTATAAATAAACATTTCAGTAACAGCGCCCCACTTAAAGATTGTCAAGTCAGAGTCAATCGTGACAAGCAAAAACAAGCAGCTGTTTTTCTTTGACCCATGACAAATAGGCATAACTGCTGTAGAGTCAAGGTTCTTATAGAGGTGCTAGTATTCTCATCTGAATCATACCTCAATTGCTGTTTCTCATTACTGTTGGATAGTTCCTGCATGCAAATGTAAATCTACTGACCTATAATTGCAAACAAATTAAAGAGCTCAACTGAAGTGCTGCCCAGTATATTTGTGTCAAAGAACAGTCAGGGAAACTCACCTCTGTTATTTATTTATTTTTATAATTTTTTTGGTTTGTTTGCAATCTTAATGTAGATGTTTGACTGGATCAGTCACAACAAAGAATTGTTCCTGAAGGGTCACACAGAGATTGGGGTCAGCTACCAGCATGCAGTGGATTTACAAACCCAGCACAATCACTTTGCTATGAACTCTATGGTAAGTTTTCTTTTTTTTTACTTTAACAGGTATTTTGTATCTCAGCAGATGCAACATGCATTTTTAAAGAAACTGTTTGGTGATTTCATTCCCCGTTTCCCGTCCCAAATGTGTGCTGTTTGCACATAAACATTGTAAGTAAATGTTCTCACTTTCCTTGCCTCTTGTCTTTCCAGAATGCGTATGTCAACATCAACCGGATCATGTCAGTGGCATCCAGGCTCTCAGAGGCTGGCCACTACGCCTCCCAGCAAATCCAACAAATCTCAGCCCAACTGGATCAGGAGTGGAAAAGCTTTGCTGCTGCCCTGGATGAACGGAGTACCATTCTGGCAATGTCTGCTGTGTTCCACCAAAAGTCTGAACAGGTGAGCAAACATGTATACTATGTTAAAATTCTTGAAGCTAAAAAAAGTTAAAATTGAGGGTCTGACTTGTCTCTTTCAAGCTTTGAAACATAGATAGTTCTTTGTGAATTTTAGGGAAAATGTTTTCGAGATGAAATCTGCCCTTTATTAGGTTAATGTAAGGGGGTGTTTTTAGTGCTTACTTACTTGAGCAAATCACTGTACTCATGTTTTGATAAGATGTATTATCACATTTTAAAAACATATCAATTCATTGTTTACTGTGCCTGTAGAAAGTCTACACCCCCTTGAACTTTTTTCACAATTTGTTGTATCAGTGTGTGGCAGGCTGGCGAGTGGATAGAGGCCCAGAGACAGACTGCAATTCAAAAAAAATATACTTTTATTATAAATAGATACAAAAATAAAAAGGCACAAGGGCCAAAACAAAGGATTGAAACACAAAAAGAAAGACAAAAAAGCAAAATGTACAAAATAAAGGTTTCCAGGCTGGGCAATGCCTTCACTGGATTTAGAAAATTGAAAAATCACAACCAACAAAACACCAACCTGCTTCCTCAGCTCCCTCCTCCTAAATGAGAAGCAGAGGCCTCCTTTTATGTCATCTGGCTGGGTGCTGATTGATCGTTAATTAAGTTAATCATTTAATCAACTAATCAACCCCAGCCACCTGAACATAATAAACCCAGGCAGGTAGGGGAAATTAACCCCATCCCTGCCAATTTAAAAAGGGCAGAGCTTTGCTCTGCCACACAGTGCCTCAGAGTTTCATGCATTTAAATGAGGATTTTTTCCACTTATCTACACACCATACTCCACACTGTTACAGGGAAAAAAGTTTTTATTATGAAAAAAATATATATATTAAAAATACAAAACTGAAAGATAACAATTGGATAAGTCTCCACCCCCTGAGTTAGTACTTGGTGGAAGCATGTTTGGCAGGAATTACAGCTGTGAGTCTCTACCAACTTTGTACACCTAGATTTGGCAATATTTGACCATTCTTCTTTACAAAACTGTTCAAGCTCTGTCAAGTTCTTTGGGGAGCGTTGATTGACTATAACTTTGAAATACTTCACAAAGGATTCACGGTGGGCTTTCATGAGTAATGGTTTCCTTCTTGCCGCCCTACCATACAGGCCAGATTTGTGGAGTGCTTGGGATATTGTTGTCACATGCACACTTTGACCAGTATTGGCCATAAAAGCCTGTAGCTCTTGCAAATTTTCCATTGGCCTCTTGGTAGCCTCTCTGATCAGTTTCCTTCTTGCTCGGTCATCCAGTTTGGAGGGACAGTCTGAACTAGGCAGGGTCTTGGTGGTGCCATACACCTTCCACTTCTAAATAATCATCTTGACCGTGCTCCAAGGGATATTCAAGGCCTTTGATATTTTTTTATACCCATCTCCTTATCTATGCCTTTCAACAACTTTGACCCGGAGTTCTTTTGAAAGTGCCTTGGTGCTCATGGTTGAGTCTTTGCTTTGAAATGCACTACCCAGCAACCTACAGGAACTGCTGAATGTATCCTGAAATCATGTGAATCACTACAATTTAACACAGGTGGAGGCCACTTAACTTGGTGTGTGTTTTTGAAGGCGATTCATTACACCAGAGCTAATTTATGATTGCTATTACAAGGGGATGGACACTTATCCAACCAAGATATTTCAGTTTTTTTTTTTTTTTTTTAATTAATTTTTGACAAATTTCTAGAATATTTTTTTTCACTTGGAAGTTGTGGGGTAGGATGTGTAGATAAATGAAAAAAAACAAACTATTTTAATGCATTTTAATTTGAGGCTATAAGGCAACAGAAGGTGAACATTTTGAAATGGGGTGTAGAGTTTCTATAGGCACTGTATATACTTTTTATTGAACAAAGTACATTGACAGGGATGTTTAAGGTCACATTTCTTAAGGTCATGGCTAAGTTTTAAGATCTTTTGTCTGGGGTTTGTATAAAATAAAAACTGCTGCCCGTCATTTTGCACTTAGCCAATGTAAAACAGACTCATAAAGTAGAACTACTCTGCTTGTTGAATTTACATCTGACCTCATGAGTGCATTGCATTCTGCTTTGTGAAATATCTTTGCCTGATTGCGTTTTTGGCCTGATTCCAGTTCCTATCCGGCGTGGAAGCCTGGTGTAAGATGTGCAGTGAAGGAGGCCTGCCAAATGAAATGCAAGACCTGGAACTTGCGATCCATCATCATCAGTCATTGTACGAGCAGGTCACCCAGGCCTATGCAGAGGTAGGAGCTGACAAATTATCGGAAATGAACAGAAAATGGATAAAAGACAGTATGTATGAGCTTGGTAATGTTATACAGTATATGAAGTATATTTTCCACTTGACTGCACACGTAAACCATGCAAGCAAATAGATGTGCCTGTGTGTTTGTGTTCATACAGTATATGAAAATGTGTAACTTTTCAACAAAACAAACTGAATCTGCTTCACTCAACAAGATACAGTAACTCTGTTCCCTTGCTGAGTGCATACTGTTCTGTTTAAATAAAGCCTATACATGCAAATATGCTCAAAATGTTGAATATGCAAAATATGTAAAACAAAACACATGCTGTTCAAGATATAAAAAACAAGCCAAAATAAATAAGGAAAGAATGAATACAATTCAGACAGAATTACCATATCATTGAATTTTTGCTTATATATATATATATATATATATATATATATATATATATATATATATATATATATATATATATATATATATATATATATATGTCTGTATTAAACAACTGCTGTAAAAAAACTCATACCAACACTTCAAAGTCATCCATATTCTTTGAACAGTCAGTAATTGTTGTGCCTACTGCCCCAAACATTAAAAAAAAAAAAAAAAAAAACCCTTACAAAACAAACAAGTATGAAGCCAAAAATAACACTTATTCAATAAATATAGTCAATCTTGAGTTTCAAAGAACTATACACAAAGACAGGGCATGACTTACAGCCTTTTGTGAGGTTTTGGTTACTTTACTGTGACACGGTCTATTCACTGAAACCTCTGAATCTTCTATTCACAAAATTAGGTATATCCAAACTTTATTCAGTTGGCATTTTTGTTTTACTGTTTGAGCACACTTATGAAATATGAACGTATAAAAAGCATTATGTATCCGAGTCATGTTTTTTTTTTCTTCTTAATATTTATGGTTTGTAACATTGGGACACACTGTATTTTAAAATTGTTTACTCGTTTTCAATGAATTCCTATTATTTAAAGGAGGAAAAAAAAAAACAGAACCAAAATAGTGCCCTAAGCATTCTCATTTTGAAACAATACGTTTATATTCTCTTCTAATAAATAGTTATAATAATCTGTTAAGATTTAGTTAATTATGTTTGACTTAAATCGCAGACAAATGTGGTTCTGTTGTTATTTCCAGGTGAGCCAAGATGGGAAAGCTTTGTTGGATGTTCTACAGCGTCCTTTGAGTCCTGGGAATTCTGAATCACTAACTGCAACAGCCAATTACTCCAAAGCAGTACACTGTGTCTTAGACGTGGTACATGAGGTACTGCATCATCAGCGAAGACTGGAAAGCATCTGGCAACACCGCAAGGTTCGCCTGCATCAGCGTCTTCAGCTCTGCGTTTTCCAGCAAGATGTTCAACAGGTAAAGACTGCTTTACAGTGAAGGATTCATGTTCATAACAGGAAGGTGAAACAATAGTACCTTACACACAGTACATATGCTGGCTGCAGTAGAGCAATTTAGAACAAGCATTCTTAGCTCTGTCTCGTCATACCATACAGGGCACTACCCCGGTTATGCTCTGAGTGACAACAGAACAGAGAATGTAGATGACAGATGGTTTCCTTGTGTTGGTGAATATTTGATGATGAAGATGTAGGATTTTATTATTAGTAGTGCTGAATGACACAGAACACATATTCCTAATCTTTTTTGCTTGACAGGAAATGTTAAATGCATTCTGTGTGGCTTAGAAAATTTGAATCGTGTTTTATGTTGTTTAGACTTCTGGGAATACAATGAGAACAACGGAAAGAGCAAAAACTTTATTTGTGTCTTTACTGCCACCACCAGCTTTGTATGTTTTCTAGGGCGATATGTTTTGTAAACGTTTTGTTATTGCATTTTATTTGTTTACACTTATTTAGATTTAACCTTCACTAAAATATGTTATATTTTAGCCCAAAAGCAAGAACCCAAACACACTTCTAAATATTGAAAAAGAAACATTGTGGCTATCAAGGTAGCACCACCTGATATTCTAAACTGACACTGTGGAGTCCACAAATAGCTGCTAATGCAAGATGTAACAAATCATGCACAGCTGTTGCCAGTGAGTAAATACCCCTTTTTCACTTTCAAAACAACAAACAAACCTCTCTCTTGCCTATTAGTATCTTAGTGCAAGAGTAACAGGAAGTCCATGTAAGGCTGTCAGTTACAGAAGGGCCTTGTCTCAAACAAGACTTTTCTTTTTTTCAGCTCATTGGAGCCAGGCTCAATCTATGCACTTTTCATTTGAATTGGTTGTCATTACTCATTGTATCTTGACTAAAAGGAATACAGTTCTAGAGCACAGAATGTAGCATTATAAATAAAAGGATGCTGGACTGTTTCCCAGTACATTAGGAAAGTAAAATCTGTGGTTTGAATGCACACAGTTTTATTGAAAAAAAGACTCTGTGGTCGACAGTGATGACTGCTATAGTAATGTTTTCTTAATAATACGTCTGTTTGCAGAGAGGCTCTTGAAGTCATGTTCAGTTATTAACCCAAAAGCATGAACACGCAACAGTAATGAAAGTAGTGCTAGAGATTCCTGTACCTGTCTCTAATTAAAGCAGTGTTAGAGCTGTGGAAGCAAATTATGCAATGGAGGAGATAGATTATGTGGGATATACAGAGAGTAGAAAAAGATAAGAAAATTGAGCAATTGTGGTGTTTATCCAATAGGATCATAATCTTCAAAATGTTTTAGTTTATTCACAGTAAAGTTCCTTTGCTCTGTTAACTTACTTTAATTGCAAGAATTAACAAGTTATGCACCTGTTAAGATTGTGTTTTTTACAGTTTTACCACATGAACGTGTATGTATTTTTAACATCGATAATTTTTAACTGGACAAATGAACGACATGGACAATGTTGAATGAAGTGCCCTGCCTTGTTTATTTTATAATTGCCAGTAGTTTACTACATGGTGCAAGTTTTTCCCTCAGAACAACTTCACACATTATTCATTCTCTGAAAGATTACTAGGAGTGGAAACATAAACCTGTAATGCTTTTGTGAAAATGTTTTGCCTTTTTATTTAATGGCTAAGAAACTGGCAGAAACTGTATTTAAATTTGTGTTATTTTGGTTTATCTCTTAAAAAATGAACAATGTTACTTTTAGCATTCATACTGTAGAGGAGTTCCAGTACAAGGTGCAAACACTACAATCAACCAACATGATTGCTTTAATACATTAATTTCCCATAAAGCCCTTAACAGTACCATGCTCTTTGATCTGAACTGAGACGAATACAGAACCCAAGCAGTAGCCAGTAGACAAATCTTTTGCAGCTACATTTTCACTGTGTCACCCTGGAGCTAGATTTTACAGTAGTTAATAACTAGAATTAAATAAGTTAAATAATGATTAAACAATCCCATTGATGGCTGTAAATCAGCCTTGCACAGTTATATTGATGGTCCAAGGATATTTAGATATGATTGTCATTTTTAGCGGAGGGTGTGGATTGATGTATGTGGTTTGCTGTTCTTAATCAGTCCTTAATGCTGGCATGCTGTGGTTGCCTTAAAAACTTTCCAGTTTTATCTAATGTTGCAGAAATGGGAGCCAGCTTTCAAGATTAGCAAGTGTTAGCCTTTGTTACATGTTCATTGGCAACCCAGGCTTGATGACTGATTGAAGTTGTTTCTGTTCGGTAACCCTGTTATCAGTGCAAGCAAAATGCATTTGAAATCTCTTTCGTTTTAAATCTGTGAGTCACAAAGGGGTTTCCAAAGAATGTATCATCCTCAGACACAGTACATGGGTAGTTTATTTAGACATCTTTTCAAAGACATCTATAAGAACAGTTAAATGTGAGAAGGAAAGCTTGGAAACATGGAACAGTTGGTCCATTTTAACTGCCCGTGCATCCAATAAATCTGATGTAGGAACATTCCTATCATTTCTCAAGTTTCCTTTTAAAGGAATCTTTTATACTCAGTAAGGAAACTATGATCATGTTGAGATATTCATTTGTACTAGTGGTAAGAGGATAATGAGTGCTTGGAATGTTATGGAACCAACCACCCCATATAAAGTGAAGACATAAATACTAGTCTACCAGCTGACAAGAAGGTTCAGGAGGTAAGCTGCAATGTCTAGATTCCCGAGGGCCTGTGTGTACCCATTTAAAGCAGTCATCTGCACTCCATGTCTTTTAGTGATTACTAAAAGATATGTACAAACAGCATTAGTTTTGTTGGAAACCATGGTTATAGGATCCAAAGGGATAAATTAGCAATGCAGAAAAGAATATGGAAACTAAATACAGTTAGTTGGAGGCTTGCTCTTAAAAGAAAATATCTTTCAACTTATACTATATGCAGTGACTTTATGCATATATAGTATAGCATTTTCCTGACATTTAGTAAAATTAGCAAATCTTGACTAGCTACAGATATTGAGTTGTGTGAGAAATATATGGACATATATCTTATTTTTTTAGTAACAGAGCCAAATCAAATTTAAGGATGAGAGTAGGCTTTTTGGCACTGCCTAGCATGGGTCGTCTAATTAATGTCTTATAAGCTCCAGCTATTTTCTTGTATTCTAACTGTTAACAGATTTTTTATATGGAAAGAGGAACTTTCTAGCACAATTTTCCTGGCTCAATCAGCTGTCCTGAGTGATTTTCATGTTAAAACTGCAGAAAATCAATACACATAAAGCTTCCTTCATATATTTGTATACAGCTTTATTGCTACTGCAGCTGTTTCGAGGATTTCATAAATAGTTTTATGTACTTTTTTTCATGTTTGTTTTCTGCAGTGCTTTCTACATTGGTGTTATAAACAACAATACGCTTAAAAAGAACACACAGAAGCACCCTTGTGTGTAACGGTAATTCTTTACTTAACTCTCACAGCTTATTGCAATTAGAGCAGACTAGACGCCTCAGACTCTTCTAATGGGTTTCAGATCAATACTGAATAACATTTTCAAATAATTAATAAATGCAGAGCCTGTCTGGGTGGTGCAGTGGGAATGTCCTTGAAAAGCAGATAGGGGACTAAGCTTTTGTGACTTACTGTACCATAGACCATTTAAAAAACAAGCACCATTTAAATTGCAACCGAAAAACAAATGCATACACAATGCATTTGCATACTGTAATCACTGTTATCACTTAAACGTGCTCAGTCACATCATGGTTTAGTAACGCTCTTTTGTGCTTCAAGGTAAAAGCCACTTATCTGTCTGCAAAAGAAAGCTGCCACCCTTTTTTTATGCAATACTCACATTTTTCCAAACATTTCAGGTTACCCAATATAGTTTAAATGCTTTGATTATACTAAAAGACCTAAGTATATTTGACCTTAATGCATAAGGAACTCTACTCAAATGATACAGTGGACACTTGATGGAATAGACAATGTTGTAGAGAACACAATACAGCTAGTCGAAGTCGATGTAACCTATGGAAAACGGGACCAAGTTTGAATGTAATTGGACATATTTGAGTTTATCTGTTGCAGGTATTTTGTATGACAGTATAGACAATTGAGTGCTAATTTTAATGGGTATTATGCAATGAAGGTCTTACCTCTATGTCAATAAAGTACTAATTATTTAGGTCAAAGGACAGGCATCTATTTTAGAATCCTATTTTTGAAGTTCTAATTAAATTGAGAACAAATTATGCTGGCACCTCAAAGGCGTATTTCATAAACACTTCATTATACACACACACAAGGATGAAAAATAATGTCAGGGGGCCACTTTTATGTTTTCTATTAGCACTGACTCACTCTGTCCACAGGCTGAATGTGATTATGGGATCTTCTCTGAGAATAAAACAAGAAAAAGGGATCATTGATATAGGGCAGCCATTTACTGTTATGGTCCCCTGAAATTAAACAAATGAAGTGGAATCTGTTATAATGTGATAGTTTTTGTAGTTTGAGATTGTTTTTGTCTTGTGGCTCTGTGGTACTTTGAAGTAGAATTATTGTTTATGGCAAAGTAAATATGCAAAAAGATGATATCTGTGTACACCAGGCTTTACTACCAGCCATTCAGTTTTAGTTATATTTCCATAGTAGTTTGTAAACACAGTATACACTACCTTCCACAATGTATTGGGACAACCTATTGTTAAAAGGCTACTCACACATTATACTGTGCTTTGCTAACTCACAGTGCTGCCAGTATAGCTGTACAGTGCCATCTTGTGAGCAACTCCAAGTTTATCGTGTACCTGAGCTTGAAAATCCCAATTGAAGAGTGTTACACAGTCGTTTTATTTGGTGTTTCAAAGTGCTGGTGGTTTAAGCAATCGCTCTTGCTGTTTTCACTCCAACAACAGGTGATGGACTGGATTGAAAACCATGGGGAAGCCTTTCTCAGCAAACATACTGGAGTCGGAAAGTCACTTCACAGAGCAAGGGCACTTCAGAAGAGACATGATGACTTTGAGGAAGTAGCCCAGGTAAGGATACGGTATTCTAGTATGTTCAAGATCATTATTTTTGAAGAATGGAGTCTATGTGTGACATATTTTTCACTTTGTATTTGTTTGTCTTTTTCTGCTTTCTGATAGTAGACGTTTTTATATATAAAGTGGAGGGTGACATGCTCAATGGCAAGAGCATGTTGCAGCACTGTTGCATTTCAACAGCAGTGTCAGTGAATATACCGATCATTAAAAAGACATTTACAATCCATTCTAATTGTACAGGTACATATAAATCAGGCACAGTAGTCTCTGAGTATAGGAGCTGGTATTAGTGTGAAGAATGTTTGCAATGACAGTGTGTGCAGTCAACAATCAGAATCTGGATATGCTGAAGTCAATGCCAGATAAAACACATGCAACAGCAGTGAGCATACAAGTTATTTAACATTTAGAGTGAAAAGGTTTAGTAAACATGTAGTACTAATTGTACTAACTGGAAAATATATGAGATTCTAAAGCACTTGTTTGGCACTGGACAGAATTTCATCCATATTTAATGCAGGTATAGCATCAATAATAATGTATAATCTCTACTGCATGCCTAAAACCAGTATGTTTACCTGTATCTAAAATGAAGCTAAACTCACATTACAACATTTTTAACACTTAAAGTGTGGACTTTTTAAATAATCTTCACTTTTTTTTTTCTATTTTTATTTCTATGGTTCTTGCTTAATTAACGCTTCAATGCCAATTTGCTGTAATTTACTGTAAGATAACAGCTGCTTTAGGTCTTCATGTTAAAAATTCTAATTAGGTAATAAAGTCCAATGGGTTAAGGTAATAGGTGCTTCAGCAGAAGACAGGTTTCATAATACCCAGAAGCAGAAGTTTTCCATGTTTTGCTTCCTCTATTTCATCTTTATGGAATAGAAAGTGGGCTGATGAAATTGGATTTTAGCCATGGGATTAGGCAGTGTGGAGCCATTGATTGCTCTCGACTGGGGATTGAAATGAAGAAGACTTCAGTATTTTCTCACAGCTTTGTGATACCAGTCAGGAGATGCTCTTGGAGGTTTGATAGGGGTGCTATGTAAGCAATGGTAGAAATTACACTTGAGGATTCTTCAAAGCCCAATAGTTACCATCTGGTGCAGATAACAAGCCTAGAACTGGCACACACATTTCAAAAGCCATTTCTATCAAAACTTCACTGTTTCTCCAAATGTACCATTTTGTGAAATCTGGCACATCCCTTAATGTTTTTGTGCATTGGATGAGATATGAGCCTTTTTCTAGTTTTAATGTATACTGACTAATATATATTTAAAGTATATTTGTTGCATATAATAAGAAAAAGCATTTGTATATGAAAGGGTACATAAAAATATACAACATATGTAATGCTACACACATTGTAATATTATCCAGTTTAAATAAAAACATATCCTTTCTGGATTGTTGTATTTTTATAAATGTGGTTCGGGACAGAGAGATTTAAATACACACATATGCACAGTGGATAATCAAGAAATTTACAAAAGATTACACCCCCTAATAGTGGAAATGAGTCCCAATTTCCTGGATTCTAGCATGGAATGTCATTAATAGGCACTGGAAATGTAATGGCAGATATTTGTATATGCTTCTAAGGTGACAATTTGGTTGTGCCATACTTTAGGGAAAATATTTCTTTTTAAGGCTTTTGAAGAATATTTTCTGTCCTTTCTGAGGTCAGATCAAGTCACATCATTACTGGAGCTCACAATAAGCACGTGCATTCGGTTTATGAATCCAGCTTGATGCCTGATGCTCCGATGACATGTTGCATCTCAGATAAATAATTTACAAAAAGGTTTCATGCCAAGGGTGGGATTACTGTGTATGGATTTCCATTGGAGTCCCTAGCAGATGGGGATGTTGGTTAAAATGAACATAATTGTTTTTTGGGTGCTTAATATCCCACGTCTCGAACAGCAGAAACAGTTTCTCATATATATATATATATATATATATATATATATATATCTATATATATATATATATATATATATATATGCAGCAGACAGTTTTGAGACTCATACCCTGTTCTTTGTTTCCTTGTTTATTTTATGGTAGAATACATACACCAATGCTGACAAACTGCTGGAAGCTGCAGAGCAGTTGGCTCAGACCGGGGAATGTGACCCGGAGGAGATCTACAAAGCTGCACGCCACCTGGAAGTGCGCATTCAGGACTTTGTCCGAAGGGTTGAGCAGAGGAAACTTCTTCTGGATATGTCAGTTTCCTTTCACACTCACACCAAAGAGGTATGTCTGACATACATGATGTCCTTTCCTAATGTGTCATACCCTTAAAGGCAGATTTGCTCCCCACTCAGAGATATACATACGAACATGACAGTCTGGCTGGGTGCTGGGCTGATGCAATATGCAAGGGGAATAGAATAGGAGATGAACCGCAGGTGGTAGGCAGGTACACATATAATGGGCTTGGGATTTTACTTTCTAGTCTGGTAGCAGTGGTTTTGTTAACAACTTCAGTACCTTACCAAACTTACCAAAGTACCTTATGTAATCATCAGTCCTCCATTTTGTGAATATGGCTTTCTGCAGTACTTTTCTGAGTTTGTTTAGTCATACCCTAATGCATTTACCAGGGCAAAAGGATAGTTCTCCATTTACATTCTGAAGGACATTCAGCTATTCAGCTCAGAGGTTTGGGGTTTTGTGACCAACAGTTCCCTCAGGAAGAAGGTGAGACCATTGAGATCATTTCTTTTATGAGTAATGTCTGTTGACTGTGGTGGGAGATGAATGTTGATGGGAGTTATTAGTTGACACACAATGGTGGCTCATGTATACAGGCGCAAAGGGCACCGCCCCACCAGTTTAAATTATATGTAATAATAATGATCTAAATTAAACGGTAGCTACTATTATTAACATTACGATAATTGTTATCCATTAAAATACACACATTATTTCTCACCCCTGCCGCACATAGTAATGGGGTGAGAGGAACAGATCAGAAGCCTGTGTTTCCAGTTGGTTCTGGGGTGCTGAAGCCTTTCCCCCCTGGAGCATATGCACAGTAGTGATTTCTGAGCTGTTTGCGTGTTGAAGCAATGCAAGTTTTCAACGAGCTTGACAGTTATGAAAGTGTATAGCTGTCCTGACTACAGTATGATATTCTAAACAATCAAACCACTTTTCAAATAGGTGAAACATGTTTTAATGTCATAACTACAGTATGCTCCTGCAGAAAATCATGGAGGTTCGTCATCTATTGTCTGATTAAACCTGGTACCCTACATTTGTTTTCCCTCTGCAGTAAAAGTAATACTTAAGCATAGGGCGATATGGTTATTCATACACTATGTCTATCAAATGCTAGTTATTTACAAAGCCTACTACCTTCTGTAGGCCTATTTATTTGAATATACAGAAATCAGTAGCCTAGTATCTCTGGTCATTTATATCACAGGTTTTCGTTTCAGTAATGTAATGCACAGTAGCAATTACGGGAGGATAACTGAAGAACAGTTACAGTACATTGAGTGTAAGTAATATGAATGTTTTTATGTTACATGTGTATTTGGGAGAGGTGAAATAAGGGGGTTATGGTTGGGGGATAAAATAAGAGCTGGTTCTCCGAAGCCCCACCCCTCTTCAAAGTTCACCAGCCGCCACTGTTGACACAGATAATATTTATTGATAATGAAATACTTTTTTTCTGTGTTGTTTAAATTATTTATGAACAAATAGTAAAAGCTTTGTATTTCAATTGAAGCTTGGTTTCATATACTGTACGGTAGTTAATTGCAGTATGCTGGTCTAGTTACAGTAATTACAATTCCCAATTATTTACTTGTCAATGTTTTTGCAACATGCGGTTAACATAGTCAGGAAATAATAGCTTGTGTGCTAACCATTCCTTTAACTACATTGCACAGAAGTCAAAATTAGTTACCCTAAGAAGTCTCAGAAGTAATTACACATTGTTTGAATTGGTTCTGATGTACACATGCAGTAATTGCTAGAGTACGTTGTATTGTTAAAAATGTAATCATTGCACTCATTAGCTGTCCACTTCTTAAATTTCCCTTTCCATTTGCAAAACAAAACTACATATCATATTAGTACAGTAGGCAAAACAAGAAATATTTTGTGGTTGAATTTGAAATAGTTTTACCTTGTTCTGGCAAATAGATCAGTGTTTTTAATATCAACAATAAACTCTAGAATAATGTTAGTCAGGAGATTAGAATAATGATGCAATAGATTTTTCAATGTAAGCCCCTGTCTGGCGACATAGGTTACTCGGTAAATATAACTTGTGTTATTTAGAATAAATTATTTTTGAAAATACAATAATTTTTATTCATAACAAAATATTTTTTGTAAGTGATCAAACTGTAATCTGTTTTCCCTACCAAATGTTTACCATTGCAATTCACATGCACTCAGCTGATTTAACATTTTACACCATAACTAGATGCCACTCCACAAGTATTTGTATTTACTTACAATTGTAATGTTGTGATTATTTATTCTGGCATTGTACAGTATATGCCGACAGTGATGGGGCATTTCCTTGAATGTGGAACATATAGAATAAAAAAATGTAACAATTTACAGGCATTTAATTAGTTTCCTATGCGGCAGTGATATAGTGTACATGTGTTATAATACGTTTTCAATAACATTAATATACTCTAAGATTGAAGGTTTGGTCTTTGATACACTATCCAAATAAGATTGAGTCCACAATCAAATAAGAGCAATTCAATCTAAGTTTTTTCCATTTCATTTCCATCTTTATTCGATTCGTATTTGCGGTTTTATCTTCACATTGATTTATTTTTTCAAGTAAACTGCAAATAAACTAGAGCAGCAATTAGCTAAAGTGAGCCATTCATTGCTGAGCATGCAGGAAGAATATGGAGTGGTTGGTCTTATTTTTCTGAGTGTATTCAAGGATCTTTAAGGCTAATGACATGACTGCACTTCTTAAACTGATGTTATTGGTCTTTCATGAAGAATGGCAACGTTCAGTATCCCCTGTTCTTGTATTGCTAATCATATAATAGAATATCTTGACTCTGTGATGAGTTTTATGATGGCAGTGGATGTTTATTGTTTCAGTTATTTTATGAATGTGAATGTGATAAAGCTCTTGATGTAACTACACCATCTCTGAGCACAGGGCGGCTCTGTAAACAAGATGGGACATCTTAGTGGAACAACTGCTTTCACAATGATTCATGTGCATGAGGACTGTCAGCAAGGTGCAGCAGTGTGCAGAGCTGTATGCCACAGTGAGCCAGACCTAGTTCATTGTGTATAGGTATAAAAAAAAAAACGATGAACGCAATCCTAAAATAGCAGTACAATAGTACTTTGAAAAAGCAGTGCATGAAATGGAGTTTAGTTAGTTAATATATTATACAGCTACAATAAAAACAAAAAAAACCTATAAAACTCAGAAGCATGTGTAGGGTTAAGTGATAAAGAGTCTGAAGGTCTGCGCTCTTTTTCACTGGAGGCAGCTGCCTCAACTGATCACTGTGGAAAGTGAGTTCTGACCTAGATCAATCAATGTCTTTTCCAGACCACACTTTCGTCATGAGTTTAAATTCCCTTGCAAGTACTCAACCTCATTTTAGACTGAATCATTTTCCCATTTATGCAACATTCACTCTGTTGTCTTTCTTCATTTACTGTAAATTGTCCACTCTTTGAAAATTAAGTGGTAGACATTTAAAACTCATTTATCTTTCGCTAAATGGTCAATATGTTATGCTGAACAATAACATTCCTGATACCCACATACGAATTCTGTCAACTCTACTTAGCATTTGATGATTCTGTAAAGCATTCTGTAAAAAGCTGTAAAGCCCTATGAGTAGTGTTTTAGAAATCATGAAAAAGATCATGATAACAAACCTGTATAAAGTTCACTAAGGAACTCCAGTATACATGATTTTAATACTAATGTTATCATCCCTGTATGCTTACCTAATTTCTTATATTATGCTAATTTAGAAATAAGTGATCTTGTTAACTCAAAACCTCACACAGGTTATTTGATTTTATCCCCTGTTATCACATATGCCAGCATTCATGTTAATTTTAATATCCCTGTGTAATCGTGTGCCAACCTGTTGTAATTAAATAGATGTCAAATCTTTGTTTATGGCTGAAATTATAAAACTATTTCAGAGCTACATTTCTAATCCCGAATGTTCCACTCAGAGGGACAGTTTCCATGGCAACCACTCAAACTGCAAAGCTGTTCTGTCCTATAAAGCTTTTAACCCTTGCAGGGATATGACATTCTGTCAGTAATGTTGTAGATTTTTTTCACAAATATATTCTCCTCCTTTAAAAAGAGATGGTTACAGTTGTGATTGTTTGGCTAAAGTACTATTTTTTAAGGCCTTCATTTGATTTACAAAGCACTTGAATCTTTTATGAAGCCTGTCAGTTTTGATAATAATGAAATGTATAGAATAACGACCTTCCCTGTGGTTAGACAATACTGTGGCTGTATATCTATTTTTTTAAAAATACTTTTTACTTTATTGAAATTGTGGTAAGGAATAGCCCCTTGAAGTGTCGCTGCCAACAACATTTGCTATGTTGTAAACAGTTGAAGAAAAACATGCAAATTGTGTATTTTATATAATGGTTAATATGCATGTTCTTAATTTAAGTGAAACATTCAGCAACAGCTTTCTATCAATATAATTCTGAAAGTTTCCTGCACAAATGATAAAGGCTTTTTTACCTAATATTCCCATCTAGTTTTAACGGTATTTTATTGTTATAACCACTACTTACATCCTGGCACACCTATTTACAAAATACCACTCACAGATATAAAATTCTGACTGATTCTGAAATTAATAGGCTGAACACACACATAGGATTACAATACATCTATATATAGATTTTTCTTCTGTTCACTCACTTTGCATTTAGTTAATTGATAAATATAATCTATTAACATGTCTATTTTTGAAAGCATTCTTACTTTACAGCATTTTTTCACACCTGCCTAAAATTTTGCACAGTACTATATATAGACACACACACACACACACACACACACACACACACACACACACACACACACACATGTATATATATATATATATATATATATATATATATATATATATATATATATATATATATACAGTATATATAGTTTCTATGACAACCAGTGAAGTTGTAAAGATTCCCTGGTCTATAAATGTTTTCATGGCAAGAAATTTGTTGTTGGTCATGGTGTACCATATATGCCTTACAAAAAATTAACATTCCTCAAGTATAGATGGTTTTTGTTTTTTATGGTTATTAACCAGCTGTTGTTCGGGTTTAGGGTAAATCTCTCTCTCTTTTTTTTTTGTTAGCCTCTCAACTGTAAAGTATACATATAATCTTGTTGTGGAAAGGTGGTGGGTAATTCACTGACACAGGAGACAGACAGGTGGATTTGGCAACACCGCACAGGTGCCCAGTTTTATTTTGGATTTCTGTTTTTCTTTTAGCCCGCAGATGGCGCTGTTGATCTGTGGTCTGATTACCAACGATGGTAAACAGAACCACGGGAATACCAAGCAATGGTACACAATACCGGCGCACTTTCAGGTGCTTCGAAACAATAATTCAAAACAGAAGGCACAAAGAAACAGGGAAAATAAAACAGTAACAAAACTACAAAGAAAAGGTGTTGCGCTTGACAGCTATATCCCAGTTGCTGCTACCCGTGTGACCCGGATCACCGTCCTACACAGCTTCGGCTAACTAGCCTGCTCCGTTACAATACTCCAGAGTCTGCCCAAGGGTTCCCCGCTCTCACTGCCTCGCTCGGAAACACTCAGTTTTGTTTTCTCCCGACTGGTTCTCGGTCCTCGACCACCGCTTCCACACTCTCGGCGCGTTTAAAGGGCAGACCTGAGGAAACAGCAGAGCATTATCTTATAGGGCTAACAATCTCCCATAGGGCTCAACAAACTCTTCTCTCAGCCATTCAGAGAGGGGGAAAGTCCACACACCCACTTTCCCACCTCCCCGTGTCACTGCCATGACTCACAGGTGGTTGTTGGACGATTGCCTCCCTCTTCCTGCAGCCCTGTGAACACGCCAGCAGAGTCGGCACAGATCTCCCCCTGCTACACTTGTATACATAGGAATTGATACATTTGAAATTTAGGTATTGACTTACAAGGATCCCTGGTTACTTATATAAATATCTTGGTCAGTAATGGAACAAGAAGGCAGGATATGGACCAGTTAAAATAATTATGAATGCAAAGGGGATGTAAGGTTCTGTTTAATTCTGTTTAAATGTTGGAATGTTTGTCACCAGTCAGAACTTATTTATTGGGACCAAGTTCCTCCTTCATTGAGATGCTGCTTTAGAACTGTGAATTGAGATAGACTCCAGCTTTCTCTTGCAGCCTCTTTTTTTATTACCGGTACCACATCCCGCTTCCTGTATATGCAAACACACACGGAAAATAGGTTAATAAAAAAAAAAGATGTGATCAGAAGTACCTAGTTTTCTGTTTCATAGAGTATGAATTGCTTAACAAAGCGACCTACTTTTACTTTTTACAAAAAAGGAAGTCGAATACAAAAGGACATTGTCCGAGGGGACTAAAATGAGTCATACCCTGTTCAATCCGCCAAGAAAGGAACAATATATGACACTCCTGACATTGTGGTGAAAATTTGGATTTCAGGGAGTCACTTGGTATCGTCAGATGTAATAAAGGCCTGTCAGAATTTAAGAAGTTAAAAACAGAGCATTGTGATGGATTCAAATACAGTAGAGGCAACAATTTTGTAAATAAACAAACAAACAGAAAAGATAATAATCTAAATGAGACCGATCTAATCACAGATTTGTTTTATGCCAGTTGCATGGAAATAACTGCAGGATATGTGCTAAACATTAGTTGTAGCTATGCATATAGTACACACTGCTGCTACGCACCATAGCCCACTACGGGGAGTGTCGTATGGAATGAGAAGGTTAACTTTGGTTGCTCTGTTATTCATAGCTGTGGACATGGATGGAAGATCTCCAAAAAGAACTTATTGAAGAAGTGTGCTCTGACTCAGTGGATTCTGTACAGGATTTGATCAAGCAGTTCCAACAGCAGCAAACTGCCACGCTAGAGGCAACCCTGAATGTCATCAAGGAAGGGGAGGACCTTATTCAGCAACTGAGGTGAGACAACCATTATAAGCTAGAGCCAGGGCTGGGTGACCCATTGGATTGTTGAGCTGTTTACTGCTGGGTAACCTCTTCACCAGTTTAGACATCTCAATGGAGTTCCTAATGGACAGGTATCCACTTCACAAACCATCACAGTTGACACAGCTGGGAAGCTTTTAGGCTGTTAACTAAGGATTGGATGAGCATGGAGACCAATCTACTCTCTTTCAGAGCAGTATAGGGGAAACTCATCTTGCCACTGCCCATTCTTCACCTACCCTCTGCACTTCAGTTTTCAGTTAGTTTAGCACCTTCAATGCTCTGCCCTGCTTGTTTTGATCTCAGCCTCTGTAGTGTGTCAGCTTTATCAGGGCTGAACGTGATGGATGTCAGGCATTTTGTCTGCTGGCTGTCATGTTTACAATAATAATAATAAAAATGAAATTAAAAAAAAGCATGCAGAAACTGAATTGACCAGTCCAAAATAATATGGGTAGAAAGTGGCAATAAAAAAAAAAATCTGTAAACAAATTGTAAACAATATATGTACAGTACAGAGCTGAAAACAAAAGCAGTTATCTGTTTAAAGAAAATTGTACGTATTGTTTCATATAGACAGCATGTCTCCAAAATTATGTATTAACTCCTAACAAAGAACTGTAATCTTCATGAATTGCTTTTGAAATGTATGGCAAATCAAAGTGAAAGAACAGTAAAGCACAGGAAAACTGGTATGGTAAAGCATGAAAGAACTGGGGGTGTTAAACATTTAAAATGTGTCATATTTGGAAAGTTGATAAAAGCCTGGTAGACCATAGTAAATGCATAGTATAAGCAGATGGTATGCATGGTAAAACTGCAAAATTAGCTGGCAAATTTACCATGGTAAACTTCTAAATGAGAAAAAAATAGCAAGAGTTGGACACTGATCAAAAAAAAAAATGGAGTGCAGTATTACACAACATATTTCCATGAAACACAAGCATGTGAAATGTATTTTTTTATGAAATTGGTCCTCATCATGCTGACTATGATATTCATTATACACATGGAAGCCGCAACGACAATATATGTGGAAAAGTAATAGAAAATGTCAGTTTCACCAATTTTACTGTGCCTAAGTTTGACATTTGTAATAGAAGGTACTTTGTGTTTAGAATTGAGTGCTGCCTCAAAAAGGAAATTGTGTCATCTAACGCCAAATTGAATGGGTCCTTACTGCAGGCTTCAAATGCAATCAGTGCAGACTGATGTACCCCAGGTCGTTGTTAGTGTGAGAGAGTCAAATGTCAGAGTACAGAAAATGGGCACATTCTTTGACTTGGATTTTCCTGGTTCGGTAAATTCTGAGCACTAATAGAGTCTTGGCTGGCCCTTTTACTGAACTGTGCTGTGCTGATTAAAAGACTTTCTGCTGTAGCCCCTTGCTTCTGGATTGTTTTTTATGTTTTTCTTTTTTCCTATCTTGCTGCCTTGCCACAGGGACTCCGCAATGTCCAGCAATAAGATGCCACACAATAGCTCCATCAGCCACATTGAGAGTGTGCTGCAGCAACTAGATGAAGCCCAGGGACAGATGGAAGAGCTTTTCCATGAGAGGAAGATCAAGTTAGATATTTTCCTCCAGCTTCGTATTTTCGAGCAGTACACCATTGAGGTAAGGGCTGGCTCGCAGATATAAAGCAGTGGGGTTTACCGAACAGATGGGGGAGTTCTCCCAGGAGATACTGGGGGTTCATCTCTCTCTCTCTCTGGGATGGATGGGCTCAGCTGGCAGAGACACAGGCTGTCTGGTAATAGCAGTGTCTTATTTAAATAATGCATTATTTTGTTGTAGGAATATTTGGTTTCATTTTGATTTGCTTGAAAAAGTTGTAACAGGGGTATGATGCAGGTGTCAGTACTTTACAGAGAACCAATTCTGATACTTTCATTACAACAAAATATTGAAAATATCATAATCTACTACTACTACTACTACTACTACTAATAATAATAATAATAATAATAATAATAATAATAATAATAATAATAATAATAATAATAATAACAAATAAAGGGTTGTGTTGTTAATAGGTAATGTTCTGCTTCAATCAGCGGTAAAGATCTTTGAATTTATTCACATTTATTTTGTATTAGGTATCATTTATATCATTACAGGCGTATTTTGGGTATGTATGCCTTTTGTCCAGATGCTCTGTAATTGATGCTTGACACTGCAGACTGAGTATCTGGATATGAGAACCTAGAGTCCTGCTTTAGACCTTGACTAGTGCATTAAGCAGTAGAACATTGGCTATACCTGTAAGCAGAGATTGGACACTTAATGGCATGTCTTGCTTTAGGTAACGGCAGAGCTAGACGCCTGGAATGAAGACCTCTTGAGACAGATCAATGACTTCAACACAGAGGACCTCACCCTGGCTGAGCAACGTTTCCAAAGGCACACTGAGAGAAAGATGGCGATGAGCAACATGACTTTTGAGGTCATTCAACAAGGTCAAGACTTGCACCAGTATATCATGGAGGTCCAGGCTTCAGGTAACAGACAGTGACACAGGCAGAAGGCCACTTGTAAATGTAAGCACTATGAAAGGGTTAAGGTAGCTCAGTGTTCAAATGAGCTGTGGATGTTATGACATGGCTATGACCTCCACATAAAACAAGTGTGACAGAGAGGAACTTACTGTAAGACTGCTGTGGTATTATTTGACCAGATGTTTTAGTTCAGCAGCTGGAGCTAACCGATTCAGGTATTAGGTTAAGAAAAACTAGAAGCTGCAGTCCTCTTAGACTTGTCGTTTATCCGTATAATAGTGTACATGTTTTAACCATCAGAGGAAAGCTGAAACCTTTGCATCTCCATTTAAATGGGTTACCGTGCAAGATCTCAATAGACACTAGCATGATAGTTCATGAAAATAGATTGCTGAAAAGTTAATTTATTTGGACTCAAACCAAATTGCATGCTGATTGTGCAGATGAAGCATGGTAACAATATTACAGAGCAAATGCTTGACAAATATTACTCTTTTGCCAAGACTGGGAGAAAAAGATTGGGAGAAGTGTTTTTCTCCCAAACTGTGACATTTCTCTACCAGATGAGAAAGATCAAATAAATGTTTTATTATGTTATACTTTTCCAGTTATGAGATGATCTATTTTAATGATCTAAACCGTGGCATATCTAAACACTGCCATCCTTTAATGCCAGACTAATCCTGCTGGTGTTTTCCACTAGGGGAGATTTACAGTTTTACTTCATACAATAGAAACACAGTGGGATTAGGTTAGGTTTTTACTGTACATATCTCCATCTGCCATGTAATATGTTGCACTGCACAAGTTTCGCTGGATGTAATTTGTGTTTTTCTATTAGGAATCGAGCTGACTTGTGACAAGGATATGGATCTGGCAACACAAGTGCAGGAACTGCTGGAGTTTCTTCATGAGAAACAGCATGAGCTGGACTTGAATGCTGATCAGACCCAGAAGCGTCTAGAGCAGTGTCTTCAGCTGAGACACCTACAAGCTGAGGTCAAACAGGTAGGATACTACTGGTGTCATCAAACATTCCCTGCAGCAACTACAGTACACTCCACAGAGTGCAGCTACTGCTTTATTTCTGCATTCTTCAAGGACCATTTAGTATATAAAGAAGGCCCTGTTATTCAGTTATTGTTCTATAAAACAATGGTTCCCTCTGAATTGATTTCTGAAGTTTTTCTTTTCCTTTTATAGTTTTCACCACTAAAATCGACTTATTTATTATTCTGAGTTTAAAAGCTTTAATCTTTGTCACAAATTGTATTTATAAAAATATTCATATCCAGTGTGTAACTTCTAGTGTGCTTGGCCTAAAATTTCAAGGACCTTTGTGTATGTTGAACCACGGTGTAAAGTGGCTGCTCAGATTGGAGCAAACCACTGAAGGGGAAGAGCCACTGTAGTGAAGGCTTTGAAGAGAGATAGCTGAAATTCCTTTGTGGAGTTGATCAGATAAAGGAATTTAAATTTACATGCAAACATTGCTGCTGTTCTCCCTGTCCAAAATAAATATGGTTCTGGCAATAAAACATGTTATATCTCAGTGAAATACAACCTTGTATTTATTTATATTGGATAACTCCGAAAGGGACACATCTTAATTGTCCATACAATCCTGTTTTTGAACAATGCACCACTGCCCCTAGGAGACACTGATTGATATTTATAGTAGAATTGACTGGACATGATCAAGGACTGTGTAGAGGAAAAGACCACAGGAACATAGAGATGATTTAGGAGATCCCCCTTGTCTTGTGGAGAGCTATCCTCGCAGACGTGAGACCGAACCAAACGTCTCCAAGGCTGGGAAGCAACTGATACCTCCCCCAGATGGGATCTAGAGCTGGGGGTCCCCCTTCTGGTGTGAACCTTCCTTTGCTGTCTTCCACAATTAAATCCTTATGGCCACGGGCACATTCTTCTAGGGTTTTTGTGTGTCTAGGCATTTTTTTTTTATTCTCACTATCTAACTGTAATATAGCTCTAAGTCCCGTGAACACTCCTTCTACTGTAATTGTAATCTCATTTTAAATCTTACAAGTGGGATCTCCAATAGAAATGTAGAATTTGCTGCCATTCAGTAGTTTGGGTGGGTTCAAAATAATCAGAATGAATCAATGATAGATACAAGTCAGGAAGGAGGGACATTGCTGTACTGCAGTCATTTTTTTTTTTTTTTTTTTTTAATGGGAAAGGGGTGAAGTCATCGTGAGTTGCGTAACCAATTCCAATGTTTCTCCGGTGTTTTCTGATGTTTGCCTATACACCGATTTCATTTTTTTTTTGTATTGGGAGTGTTTTAATGTTTTTCATTGGTTAAAACCGAAAATCAGAAGCCCTAATTATACGGTACAACTGGGGGAATTCAGAAATTATTTTATTCCAAAGTGTCAATCACACATTTTCTTCTGAAAAGAGCAAAACACTTCCACTGTGTGGACTGACTCAAACAACTTAATAATATCTAAAGGCTCTTGAATTAAGTGTATTTCATTAACTTCAATGAGGGTCTCCTTTCAAGCAGAATGGTACTTATGACACTTTAGAGGAAAACGGTTTTGTGAATTTCCCCTAGTGTTGCTAATTATGTAGACCCCTCAGTGGGGTATTTTGTATGAAACATTTCCATAATCTAAATTCAATGATAAATGCTACATACTGCCTTCTGCAAAAAAATAAAAACAAACATGAAAGCAAGCGCTGTTGGCTGTAGGAACATTTTAGTTTATTTTTTAGGATTTAAGGGGGGGAAAGTTGCAATATCTCTGAGCAAAATTGACTTTTAATGCTGAAAAAAGAATACCTTTTCTGATTTTTAAGTTTCCTGTAAATATTTAATAAACCCTTGAAACGTAATTACACAGTGGCCCTAGTAGAGCTGTTTGACGATTATTTTTGACGAAGGTGCAGTCACATACTGTTGACCTCATCGCAGAATGTTAAAGGTTGGTCTTCTGGAAAGGCAACAATTTTAAAGGCTTTTTCTCTCACGCTTCCAGGTGTTGGGCTGGATTCGGAATGGGGAATCCATGCTCAATGCCAGCCTCGTGAATGCAAGCTCCCTGTCTGAGGCAGAGCAGCTCCAGAGAGAACATGAGCAGTTCCAGCTGGCCATTGAGGTAATTGCTCTAATAAAGCAAATTGTTTCAATATGCATGTTCAGGCATTCAAGTATATGTAGGTATCTATAAAAATAATACTGGAATTAAACATGCTCTAGTCTGTAGAGGCTTTTTAGAACAATATATTAACTATACTGTATATATTATTTTAACACATTATTTGCCTGTATTCGTTTTGGTGAATAGGTTGTTTTTGAGGGTATACTGTATTTTTTTGTAGTTTGAAAGCAAGGTCATACTTTTCATGGAATGGATTTAATAAGGAAAGAAAACAGCTATGACTTGACCAGTTTTTAACTGTGTTCAGAATTTACTGTATAGCAGTTTTCAAGACATATATGAAAGTCTGGCTATAATCAGCTGCTCTTAACTGGCCAGAAATATATATGGTATATGATCATGTCTGTAAGCAAAGGCCTGCTGGCAATTACTCTCAGACTCAGATGCCAGTGATTTAAGAACATTTCAATGTTTCCAGGAAATGAGCGACAGGACGATTGCATATGTTTTAATATTGGTAAAAGTTACAGTTTAATTAGATTTTTAACCATATTGTTTATGTTAATATGAATACTAAAACTTTTACTTGTCTTTTTCAGTGTCTACAGTACAAGACCCTAATTAGTGATTAATAGTTATGGATGAGGGTTTATACCCATAATAAACTTTATATGTGACACTATCAAGTGTGTTTTTTTAACTGTACAAATGGCTTTTACAAATGCAATGTAAACCAGAATGTTTACTGAAAATTAAAATGTGTTTAATTTCTTACATCTCCCATGCTGACACCTCACTCTTTTTACCACACGCCTGGCATTTCTGCACAAACTACACTCATCTGCCCCACACAGTCCCTCTTTCATGCCACCTCTCTCCAGAAAACCCACCAGAGTGCTCTCCAGGTGCAGCAGAAAGCTGAGGTGTTGCTGCAGGCTGGGCACTACGATCCTGACTCCATCAGGGGCTGCGCAGAGAAGGTGGCCCTTCACTGGCAGCAGCTCCTGCTCAAGATGGAGGACCGACTCAAACTGGTCAATGCATCAGTGGCTTTCTATAAGACCTCTGAGCAGGTGAGTGCTGTTGCCACCCGGTGGGCTATCTTCATAAGACATGTTTTGAATGTACAGCTATGGTCAAAGGTTTTGCATCACCCTATAGAATTAACTAATTTTGCTTCATAAAGTCAAATGAAACCTGCTGAATAATGTTGCATTAACATATTGAATTACATGCCGCGTTGTAGTTTTTCCATATACTTAATTAAAAAAACTGACAGCAATTGAAAAATGTGACATTTTGAAATCCATCATGAAATACTGTACTACTATTTTGGTGTCCGGTAGACTTTTGCATTTTGTAGTTTCTTTGATTGTATGATGTTATGTACAAGACCTTAATTATGTTCATATAGTTTTTTTTGTGTTTGTTTTTTTAATGATGTCTCAGTCCTTAGACACTAGGTGATGCAAAACTTTTGGCCATAGCTGTATCTAGATTACTACTGCACTGAATGTAGAATGTAATGCATCAGGCAGTTATCATCATTACTGTAGTAATTCTAGTACTATCTGAATAGGTTTTTTCAAAGGAGATGGCACAGTACAATGAATCATGTTTTTGACAGGTATGCAGTGTACTGGAGAGTCTGGAGCAGGAGTACCGGAGGGACGAGGACTGGTGTGGGGGCCATGATAAAATGGGACCCTGCGCTGAGACTGACCATGTCCTCCCTCTGATTAGCAAACACCTGGAGCAGAAGGAAGCTTTCCTTAAGGTACAATCTACAGTCCTGTTCTCGGATTCTAACCTTTACCACACTGCAGTTCTGCTGTGATTCAGTGTCTAGTACAGTACAGAATTGACATTCCAAAAAAATGCAATACAGTACACCCTCGCTATAACGCCCTTCATTACAACAAACCTGGCCCTGGACACCCCCACCCCCCCAAAAAAAAGATAATATACACACACTGTCAACATCGCGGTCTGTACCCATGGGATGAACCTCAGCAGTGAAGTCAACTCTTTTCTCTTAATAAAAAGCGTGCGCTGTGTAACTGTCTCCAAAATGAAAACCATGTTATGTTGCAACAAAGCTGGAAACTATTGATCGTTTGAATAAAGCAGTAACGCAGGCATATCTCTGTCAATATAGGTTGTCAAAAAGCACCCTGTTTTTTGGCATGTTCAGCAACCATGTGGCAAAGCAGAATTGATTAAAGAAAAAAAAACAACAATAACAAAAAAAAAACTTGAGGATCTGATTCACTTTTCATGTCGGGTTGCTTTGGAATAAAAGACCAGTTTGGAATTCTTGGATGTTGGATTAAGATTTGGTGCACTTTGAAACGATTCATGTCAGATTGATTTTGAATAAAAGTTCAGCTTCAATACTGGATTTTTGCTTTTTGACCTGTGTTGTAATTATTTAACGAATAGGATAAAGCAAAGGCAGAATACTTCATACATGAGATGAACAGGTACATGTAATTCTGCTATTCACAATCTCATCTCATTAACTTACACCAACAGTTTATCATTCACTTTAATTGTCCTTTCGCTATAACAAACCCTTAGATGTAACAAACAAAAGGCTTGGACCCCAACAGATATGTTATAGCGAGGGTGTACTGTACTTGAAGACATTCCTAAGTCTGTCTCAATGTGTTTTAACAAAGTAGATCAAATACTTTTATCACTTTTTAAAGTTGTAGGTTAAGGAGTTGTTTAAAGTAATATAACGTGTGTGTGTGTGTGTGTGTGTGTGTGTGTGTGTGTGTGTGTTTTATTTTGTCTGGTATGACCATTAACGTGGTAATGAGTTCTCCTTGTCTGAAGTACTTTAATAGATTGTAAAACATTCTCTGGCAGGCCTGTACATTAGCACGAAGGAATGCAGAGGTATTCCTGAAATACATCCATAGAAACAACTTCAGCATGCCTGGAGCAGCAAGTCACACCCGAGGTCCTGAGCACCAAGTAAAAGGTGTGTGTATGTGCTACAGATTACAATGAGATTGGGAGCTTTACTGGTGATTCACTTGCTGTCATTACTGTAGCTCTGTATATTTACTGAGATAATAACTGTATTATGAGCTTAATGTGGTGCATTTGAAGCTGTAGCTTACAGATGTAATTAAATTGTCCTGGCACAGGCAGGTGTTATGAGTGACTTCCCCTTGCATTGTAACAGCTGTTTTGTGCTATCTGGCTATCAGCCAACTCGCCTTTTTAAAAGATTGTTTAGTTATAAACACAAACACATTCGAACAAATATCAGCCATCATGTTTTGAACTTTTGTAACTGCAGCTTGTTAAGGATTTGCAATCTTGTCTCAAAGCTCAAGCATTATTGAAGTTTACATTTCACTGAAGTGAAGTATGCAGGTGATGAGTACCCACATGCATCCAGACTGTGAAAATGTAACTGTGCCTTTTGAACCTGTTCTCTCAGCAATTCTGAATGAGCTCCTGCAGAGAGAGAATAGGGTGCTGCACTTCTGGACAATGAAGAAACGCAGACTCGACCAGTGCCAGCAGTTTGTGGTATTTGAACGAAGCGCTAAACAGGTAAAGCAACTTGGTCAAGTCGGTAAGGGATTCATTTCTAATATGCAGAAAGATTGAAAGGCTCTTGTTGTTGCAAGTGTAAGACAAACATGGTGATTTATTCTGAAAGTTTTTTGTAAATGTTCACAATTTTTTTTTTTTTGAGCAATACAGTAAGGACCCAAGTCTTTAAGTCACACACAAAGAACTTATATGTCAATGAGAGACTTAAAATGAGAGTTTGTTTTGACTTCTGCAACAGGCCTTAGACTGGATCCAGGAAAATGGCGAGTATTACCTTGCCACTCATACTTCCCCTGGGGAGTCAAGTGAGAGAACACAGGAACTCCTAAAAGAATATGGAGAGTTTAGGATCTCAGCCAAGGTAAAAAAACAAAAAAACAACAAAAAACAATATAGGTAAACATTATGGGTTGTTGAAGTTGGTTGCCCTTACAAACCTGAGAGTATTTATTGTGATATATTGAATATATATTTCTGATGATAGTAAAATCTGAAAATAATTATCTATCTTGACATCGATGCTGATTTTTTAAGTTTATTATTTTAAACAAATTATTTTATAAAGAAACAGAGGTGTTGTTTTATCTGATGAAAGTCTGCTGGACTAATGTTTAGATTTACTTTTAATCAAATGTTTATTTTATTTTCTAAAAGGAATAACATAATTTAACTGTTCTTATGCAACTTACTTGTTTCTTGTTAGTTTGTCATTCATTTGCTTGTGTTAATGATCTTATAATGTCCGATCCATGTAAAAAACCTGAGGTTATTGAACAGGAATTGAATTATTCTCTCCCTTTAGCAAACTAAGGAGAAGGTGAAGCTACTCATTCAGTTGGCTGACAGCTTTGTAGAGAAAGGACATGTTCACGTTATCGAACTTAAGAAATGGGTTGCAACTGTGGACAAGCACTACCGAGACTTCTCATTGAGAATGGGAAAATATCGTTCCACCTTGGATAAAGCTCTTGGCATCAATTCCGAGGTAAGTCTTTGCTGTCTATCACTATCTCCAGCAGAACCAATACTTCTGAATTGCTTCCCCTTGTGCTTCACTTGGCTGTAATAAACTGGAGCGAGACTTAATTCTCGAGGTTTGCCAGCCTTTACGAAATATAGATGTCTTTTACTTATGAGAGAGCTTCCTTTTCATTCGATGTCTGCAGCATGCTTTCTTGACAGTAGCTGCCCCTTTGTCAAGAAGGACACAGGAGATCTTATAATTCAAAAGTAACATCTCAGTAACACTTCCCTGCTTATTATACCACAAAATACTACATAAATATTGATCATTGATATGTGTCATATCCTATCAGATCTTATAACTCCAGCTCAAAAAATCGAACGTCTTGTTAAGCTATATAAATATATTTTTTATACAGGCACTTTTAGGACTTACTTTAGTAGGGTATTTTAAAAGTACTGGAGCACAGGGAGGCAATTTCATGACCTTAATACAATTACTATATCTTAAAGAGATACACCAACGGTTTTCACACACAGTGAACTCAATTACACACTGAATAAATTCAATTAAAAAAAATATACTCCTTTCAAAAAGTATTTCTGCATTGTGTCCTACAGCATGTCGATTTTCATACATATATATATATATATTATATATATATATATATAATATATATATATATATATATATATATATATATATATATATATATATATATATATATATATATGTCATGTAATCAAAGAAACTACAAAATGGTATTGCGAAAGTCTAACGGAAGCCATAATAGTAGTACAGTATTTCATGTTAGATATCAAATGTCCCATTTTTCAATTTTATAGCTGTACTCAGACTCCTGCTGGTATTAGCAAAGACTGGAATAGATGCTCCCTTAGCGTTCCTGTATTACCTGCTTGCCAGTGCCTCCTCACAAGGAGTCAGCGGACAGCTTTGCCCAAACAGTAAAGATCCAATGTCTCCTGCATTTTATTATTTCATTTGATTTTCTTTTATTGAAAGGAAGCAGTATCCTCATTAAGAGTAGAATGCCCCCCTGTCTTGGGTCAAGGTCCTGAAGCGTGCCTATCCTTGGGGCTGATCAGAGATCCAAGCCCAGCTTGAAACGCTTTAAGGCAAACATATAAAAGGGTCAAAGCATTAGACTGTGTTCATTTACACCACCTATAATGCATACATATCTTACTCTAGTTACACCAACTCTGAACCTCGCTATTGTAAAAATGGCCATTAAAAATCAAAACCATATTAAGTTTCCTTTTGCAAAATGATTAACCGTGACCCTGCTTTCTTAAGGGGAGGTTTCTGAGTTATTGTAAAATTATGAATCTTGTTGTTTGTAGGATAATAAAGACCTGGAGCTGGATACCATCCCAGCCAGTCTCACTGACCCTGAAGTCAAACTGCGTGATGCTAACCATGAAGTTAATGAGGAGAAGAGAAAATCAGCACGGAAGAAAGAGTAAGCGTGCAAAGGATTCTTTTTTTAAAACAAATGTATAATTGAGGTAGAGGGTCAAGTATAATACTGTATATTGTATTTATATAAGTATACTTTACATCTGGCGTATGTGTTCTTGGTTTCGTTTTTATTACTTGAATTTGTTTATTCACTATGTTTAAAGAGTTTGTTCTCTTTAATCGAATATGGCTTCACTCTGAGTAGCACTCCTCTTGAATTACACAGTCTACGATTGATGCTGGTTGAAGTTAGTGAAACCAGCTGTTTTATGTATTAAGAGTAGATCAAAAAAAGGGTTGGTTGGAAGCAACAGATCAGTTTTCTCCCAAACTGATTTATTGCAAAGGTAACCAAATATAAAGTAGTAATACATTTATAGATTTTTTCACAAGACTGCAAGAATTTATTCAAAAACTATTACATTTGTTAATTTGTATTAGCGAATCTCCCAACACAAAGAATGCATAGAGAATTAACGCAAACACGGGGGAGGTTCTGCACATCAGTGTAATTGATAAAAAGGATGCAAATGTTTTGTGTGTAAAGCATTTTCTGAATAGAAATACTTTCCAAAGACTACACAAGATGGACACCAACACAACCTTCACAGTCTTGTAAAATACATTTAATATAATTCAGACACACGTAATTATTTTCAATTATTGTTGCGCAAACTGAAATACAGTTTTATTTCCTATCCTCAAGGTTCATTATGGCTGAACTCCTTCAGACAGAAAAGACATATGTCAGGGACTTGCATGAATGTTTAGAGGTAAGCAAATTGCATCGCACAATGTGATCCTGCAACATGACTTGTGGCAGTAGGTTGAGGAAAAATCAAAAATACATATAGAAAGTAATATAATTTAATAATATAAACAAGCATATATGTGTGTACAGTGGCTTGCAAAAGTATTCAGACCCCTGACCAATTCTCTCATATTACCAAATTACAAATGGTACATTGAAATTTCGTTCTGTTTGATATTTTATTTTTAAACACTGAAACTCAGTGTTTAAAATAATTGAATCAATTATTGTAAGGTGACACTGGTTTTATGGTGGGAAATATTTTTAAGAAAAATAAAAAACTGAAATATCTTGCTTGCATAAGTATTCAACCCCTGTGCTGTGGAAGCTCCCAGTTTGTACCAATGAAAGAAATTGCCCTAACGACGACACAATTACCTTATCAGTGGCCTCCACCTGTGAACCATTAAAGTTGCTGTCACATTTTCGGGATAAAAACCCCACTGTTGAAGGATCATTGGTAAGGCTGTGAATCTGAAGGAAAATGAAGAAAGTAATACAAATGCATAGATTAGGGAAAAGGTACAAAATAATATCCAAATGCTTGGATATCCCAGTGAGCACAGTTAGATCAATAATCAGGAAGTGGAAGCTGCATCACACCACCCAGGCACTGCCAAGAAAAGGACGTCACTCAAAACTCAGCGCTCAAACAAGAAGGAGACTTGTGAGAGAAGCCACAGAGAGCCCAACAATCACTTTGAAGGAGCTACAGAGTTCAGTGGCTGGGAGTGGAGTAATGGTGCACCAGTCAACCATATCAAGAGTTCTGCATAACACTGGCTTGGATGGGAGGGTGGCAAGAAAGAAGCTGTTACTCAAAAAGTACCATCTGAAAGCACGTGTGGAGTTTCCCAGAAAGCATGAGAGTGACCCAGCTGTGATGTGGGAAAAGGTTTTGTGGTCAGATGAGACCAAGATAGAGCTGTTTTGTCAAAACTCAAAGCGCTATGTGTGGCACAAACCTAACAATGCCCATGCCTCAAGACACACCATCCCTACAGTGAAGTATGGTGGTGGCAGCATCATGCTGTGGGGATGCTTCTCATCAGCAAGGACTGGGCGTCTTGTTACAATTGAAGGAAGAATGGATGGAGCAAAATACAGGAAAATATTGCAAGAAAATCTGCTTCAGTCTGCTAAAAAACTGAAGCTTGGGAGGAAATTCACCTTTCAGCAGGACAATGATCCCAAGCACAAGGCCAAAGCAACATTGGAGTGGCTCAAGAACAATAAGGTGAATGTCATACAGTGGCCCAGTCAAAATCCTGATCTCAATCCCATTGAGAATCTGTGGCACTATTTGAAAATTGTGGTCCACAAGCGTCGTCCAACCAACCTGAACAACCTGGAGCAAATCTGCCAAGAAGAATGGGCCAAAATCACTCCGACACTGTGTGCAAAGCTGGTACATACTTACCCCAAAAGACTTAAAGCTGTTATTGCAGCGAAAGGTGGCTCTACCAAATATTAATGTGTGGGGGTTGAATACTTATGCAAGCAAGATATTTCAGTTTTTTATTTTTCTTAAAAATATTTCCCAACATAAAACCAATGTCACCTTACAATAATTGATTTTGAGTTTCAGTGTTTTAAAATAAAATATCGTACAGAATGTAATTTCAATGTACCATTTGTAATTCAGTAATATGAGAGAATTGGTCAGGGGTCTGAATACTTTTGCAAGGCACTATATATATATATATATATATATATATATATATATATATATATATATATATATATATATATATATATATAGTACTGTGCAAAAGTTTTAGGCAGGTGTGAAAAAATGCTGTAAAGTAAGAATGCCTTCAAAAATAGACATGTTAATAGTTTATATTTATCAATTATCAAAATGCAAAGTGAGTGAACAGAAGAAAAACATACATCAAATCAATATTTGGTGTGACCACCCTTTGCCTTCAAAACAGCATAAATTCTTCTAGGTACACTTGCACACAGTTTTTAAAAGAATTTGGCAGGTAGGTTGGCCCAAACATCTTGGAGAACTAACCACAGTTCTTCTGTGGATTTAGGCAGCCTCAGTTGCTTCTCTCTCTTCATGTAATCCCAGACAGACTCGATGATGTTGAGATCAGGGCTCTGTGGGGGCCATACCATCACTTCCAGGACTCCTTGTTTTCTTTACTCTGAAGATAGTTCTTAATGACTTTCGCTGTACGTTTGGGGTCATTGTCATGCTGTAGAATAAATTTGGGGGCAATCAGATGCCTCCCTGATGTTATTGCATGATGGATAAGTATCTGCCTGTACTTCGCAGCAGTGAGGAGCCCATTAATTCTGACCAAATCCCCAACTCCATTTGCAGAAATGCAGCCCCAAACTTGCAAGGAACCTCCACCATGCTTCACTGTTGCCTGCAGACACTCATTCGTGTACCACTGTCCATCCCTTCGGCGAACAAACTGCCTTCTGCTACAGCCAGATATTTCATATTTTGACTCATCAGTCCAGAGCACCTGCTGCCATTTTTCTGCACCCCAGTTCTTGTGTTTTCTTGCATAGTTGAGTCGCTTGGCCTTGTTTCCACGTTGGAGGCATGGCTTTTTGGCTTCAAGTCTTCCATGAAGGCCACTTCTGACCAGACTTCTCCGGACAGTAGATGGGTGTACCAGGGTCCCACTGTTTTCTGCGAATTCTGAGCTGATGGCACTGCTGAACATCTTCCGATTGCGAATGATGTGTCTTTCATCTGCTGCAGTACGTTTCCTTGGATGACCACTGCGTCTACGGTCCTCAACGTTGCCCGTTTCTTGTGCTTCTTCAAAAGAGCTTGGACAGCACATCTGGAGACCCTCTGGGTCCAGATGACCCTCAGCACATCTGGAGTCTGCCTGGGAGAGACCTTGCTGATGCAGTATAACTACCTTGTGTCTTGTTGCTGTGCTCAGTCTTGCCATGGTGCATGACTTTTGACAGTAAACTGGCTTCAGCAACCTCACCTTGTCAGCTAAGTTTGGCTGTTCCTCACCCAGTTTTATTCCTCCTACACAGCTGTTTCTATTTCAGTTAATGATAGTGTTTCAACCTACATATTGAATTGATGATCATTAGCACCTGTTTGGTATAATTGTTTAATCATACACCTGACTATATGCCTACAAAATTCCTGACTTTGTGCAAGTGTACCTAGAAGAACTGATGCTGTTTTGAAGGCAAAGGGTGGTCACACCAAACATGGATTTGATTTAGATTTTTCTTCTGTTCACTCACTTTGCATTTAGTTAATTGATAAATATAATAATTAGTGTAAGATAGCAGGGAGGGGGTTAAAATCCTCCCTGCTAAAAACATGTGAAAATGCATGTTTGCTTAATTAGTTTATTTTTTATTTATTTAATTATTCCCTGCACCTGGTTTTAATTGCAAATTAGATCCAGGTGCAGGGTATTTAAAGAAAGCAGTTAGTTTGTTTAGGGCTGCTGAGAGAAGGAACAGAAAGTGTGCTCTGGTTCCGAGCAGTAAGAGTGAGGTACTATGATAAACAGTGTGATTTTGTGGTTTTGGGTTACCGGTAAACAGCTTAGCTGTCCGGGGTGTTAGTAAGAGGAATCCTGACTGTATAGTTAGTGCTCCAAGAAGGAGCTAGGTGTTTGTTTGTTTTGTTTATTTTGTTTGAACTTCTGTGTGTTTATTAAAAATTGTGCGTCAGCGCTACGAAAATCCATTTCTGTGTCCTGGGTCTATTCTTAAAGGGGCAACGAACCGTGAGAGTTGCGCAGTCTTTGTTACTATATATATATATATATACACACACACACACATATATATATATATATATATATATATATATATATACATACATAGTACATAGTATCACTGAATCAAAAAGGGATACAGTAACCTTGACCTTGAAATAAAGGAACAGCAGTCAGCTTTAACTGAGTTTAATTTCAATTGTATTTCTTCCTTTCCAGACATATTTTTGGGAGATGACGAGTGGGGTGGAAGAAATTCCACCTGGAATTATCAATAAAGAACACGTCGTCTTTGGGAATATTCAAGAGATATATGAATTTCATAACAAGTATGTTGACAATGTATTTTATGAAAATAAAATACAAGTCTTTATGGTTTGAAGTACATTTTCTTTTTAATAAAAAACGCCCGTAATTGAAATAAACAAAACAACAGCCTGAATGAAAATGTAACTTCCACCCACTTACTTTTTAATGAGAATGGTAGCTGCTTTTGTTTGACAGAGTTGATTACTGTACTTTCTATGTGACATGTTTCATAATTAAAATGAAGCTCTAAATGTTATTCCATTTTTTTAAAGAATTGAAGGGCATACTGTACAGTAGAATAAAGGAGATCACTGAGAGGTTACGCCGCTCGTCAGTGCCCAGATTATATATTATCAGGCATGCATTCTGGAACAGCAATGTAATTTTCTTCAGATATTATCTGTCATTATCTATATGTGTCTGTCTTTCTAGAGTACATCTAACTTTTGAGGCAAACTTTATTGAAATGGTCTATTATAGGAGTGTTGTAATTCAAGCATTGTAACAAAGCACTGTTTTTGATTCTAGCATCTTTATCAAAGAATTGGAAAAATACGAGCAACTGCCTGAAGATGTGGGCCATTGCTTTGTCACATGGGTATATTTTGTTTTCTGTCTACTCTTTAGGATGGTAGTGCTTGTGAAAGGGGAGGGGATAACAGTAATGGAGTCCTCTGATTGGTCCAAACGATTGGTATAGGTCAGGCATCCCTAACACTGCTCCTTCATGTACCTTCCCTAATCCAGTTCACCCGCTTTCAATGTTAGAGGGTTGTTCATTTAATCCATCTTTGAAAGGAGTGATAACCAAGCTTTATATTCCACTTTCATACCACTTTATAGGACAAGCATCATTGTCACTGGTCACTGTTTTGGTTCTTTATATATCTGCATTACAAAATACAAGGAATTTTCTAATTCAGCACTGCTGTAGATTACAAGTTACTGCTGCTTCCTTAGTCTTTAGTGCTGTGGTCGTGTTGCTATTGCTAGTAAGGAAAGGCATTTGCACTTGGATAGCACTCCTTCAAGCAAAAGGTTAATTTGTCACTGATCGACAAACCAAGTTCCTCGATCAAGAAGTTGTTTGCAATTGTTGCAACAAAATATTTTTGGAATCTGTCAAAGACTTCAAAAGAAATGCAAAAAAAAAGAAAAAAAAAAGAAAAAAATTGTAAGAACACCATTGATATCTGGGGGATGTATGGTTACCTGTAATATGCTGGCATAACGATACTAATGTTTTTCTCTTTTTTCTATGTAGGCAGACAAATTCCATGTGTACGTGACATACTGCAAAAATAAGCCTGATTCTAGCCAACTAATTCTAGAACATGCTGGGAGCTTTTTTGATGTAAGTGGATTTTCACATTAATTAGAGTGTTCGCTGCTCTGCCTAATGGACTCAGTCTAAAAGTATTTAATTGGCCCTTCTGGGTTGCATCATTCCAAAAATGTGATGTAACTGGATAATTGTATTACATTGTTTATTTGAGTATTGTATTGTTACCTTAATTGAATACCTTCAAGTTATCAGTAGGCTACTTTGAGAGCATGATGCATATTTCAAGTGTCCATGCTGTTTGTTTTTAAGTTAGGCATCGTTTACTTCTGTATGTTAATATACTAAGGAGAGCTCAACGAGGAGCCTCTTGATTTTTTATTTACTTGTTCCTACCATGAGCTTTTAAAAAAAAAATCTTTTTAGTTTTTTGTTTACATTATTGTAGTAACCCTGAAGTAGAACATGTGGCTCTGGATGTTGTACAATTAATCCTTTCATCCTGCAGATGGCGCATCACAATTGTTTTTGCATTTCCTGTTCTAACGGACACACTAACAAGCTGCTACTCACTAGCATGCCTTAGCTTTGATATTTGCATTCAAACTACATAAAAAATGTATGCTAATAAACTGTTAATGAATAATTATATATATATATATATATATATATATATATATATATATATATATATATATATATATATATATATATACATATATAATATAAGTCTATAGTTTACACATAATATCCAAATGTTGACATTGTTAACTGCAAAATATGTTTAGAAAAGATACACCAACACTTTGTGAGAAAAGATACACCAACTCAAAACAAATATTTAAAAAATACATGAAACTGATTCTAATCTTTTTAATGGCATCTTATTGTGTGTGTTTTAACACCTCATAGTCTAACCAGTCTATAAATAGAACAAATATTTATAAATTATGGTGGCATAGCCAAGTTTAAAAGGTAGAGCTGGACTGTAATAACCTTACACTGAGACTTTTAAAGTGCATTGATTTGTTTGCTTTCCTCTCTTGAACTGATCTGAAGTGAAGTTGATGTGAAATGTAATTGAATTTAAATATACATTTCCCGAAGTCATTTTTTAATTTGTGTAATATATTATTTGTGTTTGTTTTTCTGTTTGTTTGTTTTTTTAGGAAATACAGCAAAGACACGGCCTGGCAAACTCTATCTCCTCTTATCTAATTAAACCAGTTCAGAGAATCACGAAGTATCAGCTCTTACTGAAGGTAAAAAAAACCAAAAACCCTTTAGATCATGTCAGTGGTTAGTGACCATTAATTAGCCCAAGTCCCACTAGAAACGCAAGGCAATATCAAAGTGCATGCTTGCCTGTGATCCTCTTTTCTTGTCTGTTGGTGTGTTTATAAAGAATGTCTAAATAAATAAACAAAACAAAAAAAAAAAAGAAAATCCAACTTGTTAGTTATAAAACCACATAAACACTGTATTTATACTGTAGGGAAAAACTTTGCTCAACTAAGACAGACTATATTTACAAAGACTTTCTTTTTCTAGAATTTTGGTATGATCATACCACTATTGCACAATACCTTTCAAGAATTTACACATGCAGAATAATACCACAACTATTAAAATGTGACATTTTGCATGATATGATGCAAGAGAATAACCTTGACTAACAGGCACAAATGCTGTCTGAACAGGAACTTTTAACATGCTGTGAAGAGGGGAAAGGGGAAATTAAAGACGGCCTGGAGGTGATGTTAAGCGTGCCTAAAAGAGCGAATGATGCCATGCATGTCAGTATGCTTGAAGGTAAGTCTTGAAGGATTTTTCAAGAGAAGTATAATGAAGGGCCCTTACACAGTAATGTATAGGACATGAAAATGTACTGTCAGCCTGGCCTAACTGTGAAATAACAACATTTTAAAGACACAGATGCTATACCAGGAGCAGGAATCAACACCTACTTTTAATAAATCATCAGGTTTTACAAATTGTACAATTATCCAAATCTATTACATTATATACTTTTTCTAGTTCTGGATGATTTTTGCACTTCTTAAACATGGGTCCAGATAGTTCCTGGTACAATTTATATATATATATATATATATATATATATATATATATATATATATATATATATATATATATATATATATATATACATACACACACACACACACACACACAGGCAAAATACTGGAAGCTATTACTAATGCCTGCTGCAAAGGAAGTGAATCTTGTTTGCATGTACTGAAGGATAGGGGTTTGTGAGTATTAAAGTGAATGTGTTTACACTGGCAGGGTTCGATGAAAACCTGGATGTTCAGGGTGAGCTTATCCTCCAGGACTCCTTCCAGGTGTGGGATCCCAAGTCACTCATTCGGAAAGGACGAGACCGGCACTTGTTTCTCTTTGAGATATCGCTGGTGTTTAGCAAAGAAATAAAGGACTCCTCAGGACGCACCAAATATGTATACAAGAACAAATTGCGGGTGGGTTTTCATTAAAAAAAAAAAAAAATATATATATATATATATATATATATATATATATATATATATATATATATATATATATATATATATATATATATATATAAGTTGCCAGCTGCCCCACGTTTCGATATGTTGTATATATCTTTCTCAAGGGAGCCACACACAAACACATGAATAGATTTAAATACAAAGTAAGTGTAGTTGCCATAGCATCAAAAGCCTATAAGTACTGTACATCTACTGTTTGTTTACAAACATGCTTGCCCTTGACAAAGGTTTGTTAAACATAGTAAAAACTATGTATGTATGTAGGTGTGTAGGTTGTAGGTAGGTAGGCAGGGCAGAGCCTTGCCTGTAAATAGTATTGGGGTTTATGTGTTGGTGGTGGTTGGCAGGGATGGGGTTAATTCTGGCATTAAAGAGGAAAATGTGGAGTGAATAAAGAGATGAGAAATGATCATTTATTTTCAAATGGCCGTTGTTGCCAGTAACAGTTATCAATTAGCAACTAGTTTTGCCTTTGGCTTTTATTTCCGTCCACCCTGTTACTGTAGTTTACAAAAAAAATCAGTAGAGAAACTCTTTAAAGCTCTTGACCAGCAGCTGCCCAACTGTTCCATTCTTACATCTGATTTAATAGAATAATCACTACCTGAACATGTAAACGTGAAATGTGTATTTATAATGTTCCATAAGCCAACATGAATACATGTTTTGTTAAGAGAGCTTTATGTGTAAAATATGTATTAATAATCTGTAAAAGTGTGGAACAAAACAGTTACTGAATGTTTAAAGCATTGGCAGATGGAGCATTTGTACACCTTGATTATTGTTCACTTTGATAATGTACTAATGACTAAAGGGTATGTCCTTCTGAATATGGACCATCTGTTGCAATTGCACAATTAATGAAAATGAATAAAAAAGAAAAAAATATATATATGAATAGTATTATTGTCAGTATTAATAAATACTAGGTTAGCAAAACATATGAATCTAAAAAGTACATAGAGCTTGTTTTGTTAGCTTTTTTATATATATATATATATATATATATATATATATATATATATATATATATATATATATGGATGGTGAATCGAGTTATAAATGTCACCTTGTTTCTAATTGTATGTTAGACTTCTGAACTAGGGCTGACCGAGCACGTGGAAGGAGACCCCTGTAAGTTTGCTTTATGGGCTGGAAGAACCCCATCATCTGACAACAAGACAGTTCTCAAGGTACATTGTGTACATCTAAAGCTGTATTATGAATGCAAAGGTCTTTCCTGGTCTGAGTAAGAAAAAATGTGAAATGATGAAATTTGAATTTGGTGATAGGACTGCATTACATTGCTGGGGAAAAAAAAAAAAAAAAAAACTGTAGGAAATTGTGAGCCATTGTGACAAGGTCTAAATGATCAGGCAAAATGCCTAAAATCCAAGGAATGTGACTCAGCATTATTTTACCCGTCGCCTATTTGGATCCAGCCAACACTGATCTGCTGGCTACTAAGGAATGAAGTCCCCTCTCGCCTCCAGGACAGAGAGGAGGCAAAATAACCTGGAGTGTTGGGAAATCTACATTGATTTTGCAAGTATTTTATCTGCTCTGTGGAGAGAACTTTAGTGAACTTTAATGCTGTCAGTCTGTAACCTCTCATTTACCTCCAGAAGAAAGCTCACAGATACTCACTGATGAGTTGAGCCTTCAAGATGGAAAGCTTGTTAATTCCTAATAAAATCCTATATGGAACCCTAATTGACACAAAAATGTTCTGATTGTTCAGATAAATATATACAAAATAACACATCCTTTGTTTTAAATGCACTGTTGTACAAGTTGTATTTTATTTCAGTACTTTTCTAAATATTGAAATATAACTGCCTCAAAGTCACTGACACTCGCTTTCGTTTTGAATTTTCAAATCGCAGGCATCCAATATTGAAGCAAAACAGGAGTGGATTAAAAATATCCGTGAAGTTATTCAAGAGCGAATGATTCACCTTAAGGGGGCTTTGAAGGAACCTATTCACATGCCCAAGACACCAGCCAAACAAAGGAACAACAGCAAAAGGTGAACTCGTTATTCTGCATCCACACTTTGTCAGGATGACGTTTGTGGTTATTTTCCGTTATGCATGATTCCCTCAGTTTTAAAAGACACTCTCCACAGACTGGTCTACAGGCATTAGAGGGAGAGTCCCTTTCAGAGGCAATATTTAACTCTGTGTTGATCACGGTTTAGGTAAATAAACAGAATGGCACAGCATGTGTTACTGAATAGAGATTCTCTGTCTCAGAATAGGGGTGTAATTTAAAAGACTTTTCAAAGTGAAGTTCAACTGCATAATGATGAGGGGAACAGTGAAAATAGTACTGGAGCTAATAAAAGATAGGATAATGGATTGTAAAACTTTGGGGACTACATCCAACTAAAGTCAGCATTAAGTTTGTTCTGTATAGTTTGGTAAGGATGCACAATAACTTCATAAATGTCTGGTTTCTGTTTCTAGGGATACCGGAGAGGACGGTGACAGTCAGGGAGATGGTAGCAGTCAGCCTGACACCATCTCTATTGCATCGAGAACATCTCAGAATACAGTGGACAGTGACAAGGTAGGAATACTTGGGTTAATTAAACACTAGCAGGGTTTCAGCAAGGGCTATCTGTTATGTTGGCATCTCTTACCATCAAAGAATGGAACCAAAATTATATATTCTCTGTTGTCATTCCAAAATAAAACAATATTTGTTTCCTGAATAAACAACTAAGAAACCACAACAACCCCTTCAATGTGTCCTACTCCCACTCATTCCTTTCCTCGCCTCATATATACTGAGTATCAGGAGGCACCACCCCTTTTTAGACAGTTGGCACACGAGTGATAGCTGGAGAAGTTAAACATTAGGTTTCCCATACCTTTTCTTTGCTTAAAGCAGGGGTTAGATCAAGTTACTTCAGCACAGGTAAGTTAAACATATGGTCTTTACAGTTTAGTGTAAGATAAAATATACATATTTGTAATCTAAATATAAAAATCTGTTACGCCTTTAGATTTTCAATTAAATGTATGGTGCGGAGCAAGTCTGTATATATAAATTAGGATCCATTTAGTCTCCTAAGAGAACTCTGTAAACTCAGTGTTGAATTAATGCTGAATTCTACAGGGACAGCTTTATTGCATCATTAAAGTGAACGCTTTGATATGCACTTCATCTTCGTAACTATAACCAGGTTTCTGTCTTGTTCTTCCCTTTCCCTAACCCTGTCTTTGGGAGGATCTCTTACCCTCAAGAGATTCTCATTTGGAGAGGCAGGCTGGTGCAGCTGCCAAGTGTGCTATTGGTCTAGCCTGAAGCCATGTTGATAAAGGCAGGACTTACCGTAAAGTGTGGTCCAGATGTATTTTCGCTTGTTCTTCTACTAAACATGAAGAAAATAATTGACTTTAACTGATGCAGAGGAGCATGGCAGCAAGTGTTATTAGATATACTCTTGTATTGCAACAACATCAAATGTTATGACTCATAATTTAAAAAAATAAATAAATAAAAATGAAGGCTAAGTAAACTTTGGTAGTCTTTTTGTGTAAGGAGATGATTTGAATTGGTTGACATTTACATTTTATAATATCACAGTACTTGTTTTGATTTTTATATTCTGAAAGTACAAATATCACAACACAAATGCATCACAAAACAGGAATAGAAGCTTATCCAGTTTCAAGGATTTAATAGGTAGAACTCTTGGACATTGGGGTCCTTCCTACGACAGACTTGAGAAATGCCTGGAGAAATACTGATGTGACCGCTGTTGCAAGAGTTTAGAAAAAGGCTGACCCTTGATCTCCAAGCAATGGCAAAATGAAATTAATTCAATAAATTGTTCACTAACAGAGAGTGAGCATTGCCTAAAAGTCATTACTGGATAAAAACAGGTACTGTTACTGAGTCGTCATTGTGTCTGCAGGAACCCTGCCCATTTCTGCACATACTTCCCCTTTTTACCCAGACAGACAAAGTAACCGCTCCACTGCAGCAAAGACTGACTCAATTGACCACTCCTTCCTGTTCCCATATACTGGAGAACTTACATTTCTGTTACTCCCACACCAAACAGTTGGCAGTCATTTGAATGCCATAGTACTCTTTAGAGCTAGAAATACAGTAGGCTTGAACCAGAGAGTTATACAACCAGCTGTGATTGAAACGGGCCCAAATTTAATTTGTAATGTATCCAACAAGTGCCCATTTCTCTGGACGGAACCTTTTTGTTTAGTCTCGTCCAGACAGTCTTGTGCACCCCACCCTTATTGTCTCTGGACTCTAACAGCAAGTTATAATAATGTTCATTTCATTTTTTTTTAAAGCCTGCTTCTGAGGGATGGAAAAGTCAGACTGACAAAACAAATATCAACCACAGTTGCAACTATAACTTAAAACAAATGCTGTATAAGGGAAAATGAGGAATGACTGTTTTTCCTCTTCCAGCCCCACGTCAGTACACTTCATTTATCCCACACAACTAGGGTAAGGTGCAGATTTCCATACAGACACTACCTGCCAAAAGTATTAAGACACTAGTCCAGTCTTTTAGTCAGCTTTTTAAAGGAAAAAAAAAAAACATGTTAATATTAAAAAAACCAAGAAGCAAAATATATATATATATATATATATATATATATATATATATATATATATATATATATATATATATATATGATTTGAAAATACGCTTCAGGGTGTCCCAGGGCTAGTTGTCAGTGGGCTGCATTGTATCTTAGAAAACAGCTTGAAACACATTTTAATGGAAGTCATTAGTAAGGCTCAAGGTCTGCCGTTATGGTGACAATTTTTATCATATTTTGTACATGTATACGCAAAACGAGCTAAGATGAATCAATAATGCAGTTACTGTTCTTTCTGTGGAGTGACTACTGTAAGTGCGTGATACTTATTGCATTACAGTTGTTGCGTGTAAAATGCATTATATTTCTCCTGAAAGACCGTCAACAAGCATGTGTGTTTTAACATCACTGTTTCATCTATAAGTCACAAGATAGTCCTCATGTGCATGTGATGTTGCCCCTAGCATTTTCTGTTACTTGTAGAAAGTGTGTGGACAGTACAGGTGCTCCAGGATACGTTTTGAAGAAAACTTGCTGTTGAGAGCATTGGGTCTGTGTCTAAGAAAGGCATTAGTGAACAGTGTCCTTTTAGCCCTCAAAACTGGAAACTGCACCAAGCCAAAGTGAGTGATTTTCAAACCCTCAAGGGAGATTAAATCTATAAGTAGAAATTGTAATAAAAATTAATTGGAGTTTTGTAGCTTTTCCTTTTTTAAACCATGATATATTAGCTTTTTAAAACCTCTTTGTGTGAGTAAAAACGTGAAGGAATTGGCAATACTAAACTTTATATAACAAATATGCTAGTCTTTAGTTTTTTTAATTGATGAGGGAAATTAAGTTTCTGTTGTGCTATATTATTAACAAAATACTAAACAGTCAAAAAAGATCAAATGCATCATTCTCGTTGGATGATAAATACAATGGGTCCTATAACCAGCCAATAATTCAAAGAGTTGCCCTTAAGAGAATGTCTCAAAGACGGCCAAGTGGGCGGCGTCAGAACCAGGAAGGAATGAAATATACAAAGACGATGATGTGAAATGAAATGATGATGGCGCTGGCTGGCGCCGGTTTATTGTAAAATAAAAGGGTTTAACAAACAAAAGACAGGACACTGCACTTCGCGCCAAAATAAACAGACAAACAAAACGAATAGACACGGACAAAACACAGAGTGGACGAACGCTACACAAACAATTGAAATCTATATTTACACTTCTCTATCTCTATCTCTATCTCTATCTCTATCTCTATCTCTATCTCTATCTCCCGTTCTCCACTCCCGAACACCCAACGCCAAGTATGTGACAACGTGCATCTATATATACTATTGTGCTGGGATTCAATTACCAATTAATTATTCACTTGAATCCCAGCACGTGAATTAATAAAGTGCAATTCCCCGTGCTCACATATTACTACATTTTACTTGCAAGTGAAGTGCTGTGCAATCCTCGTGCCTAAATACACATATACATTTTAAACACTCGTGTTACACAGACCCGTTTATATCCCGTGTACCAATGTCTATACACCAACATTTAAACACACCACACGCAACACATAACAGATAATATACACAGGGGTGGGAACTTTGTCACAGAGAACTATACTGCATTATTAATTCACTGATTTTTGCATCATCAGTGGTACAGTGTAATCAGACAAGATGTCATAAAAAGGTTCTAAAATACCTTTTGTTTTCAGTTTCAGCAAAGAACTAGGAGACAAGTGAAAGTAACAAAGAACGTCTTAAAGGAACTTGATCCAAGAAAGATGTTGAAAAAGTAAATAACTTTTTTGATCAGCTGTCCTAACTGGAACAGCTATGGTTAATTCTTAATTGATACTAAAGACAGGAAGCAGGCTAATGTGTACCAAATAAGGTCACATAGCAGTTACAGAGGCAAGACTATCTCCATAGTCCTTCTGATAGATTCTAGAGCTGCTGCCCTTTTGCTATTCAGGGATTTCCTGTTTGGATACAGCAGGGCTTCAAATCATTTAGATTTTGCTTCAGTGTGGTTTAATTGAGATTTAGGCTGCAGGGCTTTTTGTTATGGTAGAAACAGTAAGAATTAGACTAATTATTTTGAAAACTGTGAGGTTAAACTCCACTCGCCAGTTTCTTTCTAAAATAAATAAATAATTTCAGAAAGAGAATTTACTGCAGTTCATTATGTACATGTATGGCCTTGTTCCAAAATGATTTATTACAAAATTAAAATAACACACTTCTGCTGTAGATGCACAGAAAACTGCAGTGTGCTCCCTTATGGGTCTTTTAGTTAAAACCAATCTAGGACACTAGTCCACTGTGCTCTAATGATAAAACATGACTTAATTTAATATGGTCAAAAAGTTATGCTTTGAGTTGTGTCTTTCTGTAATCATACCTTCATATTTCTTTCTCTTTTTCACATAAAGTACATTTCATTTCATATTGCATGTCACTTAAAGTGGGATGTTTAAATTGAAAGAAGCATTTTCAACACAGCTCAATAGGGGATTAAAACCAGGACCTTAATTCCTTAATTGAACACTTAGGTTACATTAAACAATAAAAACCTGCTAGGAGCACAGCTCTACTACCCAGACCAATAATTAAGAATGAATGGGATGGGAAGCATCACAAGCGATCTCAACTGGTCTAGTACTCTGTTCACACTGTGTAAACGTCCACACACGTTGCAACAGGATTGTAATGGCTAGCATAGAGAATAATGTGTTTATTTTCTTACCTTCTTAGTTTTCAAACTGGTAAAATAAAACCTGCAAACATCACCTCAATGAAGAATGTATTTATCTGTATTTAAAGTTGCCTAGCAACCAGTCTCCCATTTTCATTCCCCGTACCTAATACAGAGAACTATCCAGGTAGAATATGTTGGGCACATGTACCAATGGAAAATAAGTTTAAGGTCAGTGACATTTCAAAGATAAATATGTGCGCTGGAACATATAATTGAATATTGGCATGGCTACTAAATGCATGTTCTTTATTTTTAGCTTTAACCAGAAGGGAGTGTTGTGCAAACACATGCATTATCTTGGCTGGAGTCAAGGCTTTTATCGGCAAAGATTATTATACAGACACTAATACCTCACACATTTAGGAAATAAAATACCTTTATTTTTTATTTTTTTTATCATGCAGCTGATATTTTAAAATGGAGGGATTTTTTTATTTTATTTTGGATGCCAGTCCAAAGCTTTAGAAAGTGATGATGTGGAAGGATTTTAAGTTAAGGTCAAGATTCTATTTCAATCAGCTGAGCCATTGCCTCTTTCAGACTCCAAATTAAAACATTACAATTATTTTTTAAAAATGCATAAAATTCAGTATTTGCCAAAGCTTGAAGCTATATGAAAATATTAGTGACCATTTCATATTACTGTTAACTTTTTATACTTGAGAAACACAAGAGTCCCCTATATTGTTTTGCAGTGTCATCTACTGTCTTCTCCAAACCTGGCCCTTAGGTCAATATAGGTCAATATTTTGTGTTCTTAAAAATAGTAGAGGTTGAATTTTCCTCGCGTTTTTTAAATTCTTCTTAAAATACGCAATTCCTTGCCTCTAACAGTATACAACCTTGTACACCTGTAACGAGAGTTGTGGTTTGGTGGTGCCTTTATGCAGTTGTAACAATAGACACTGAGACTGGAATTAATTAGAGCTGAACATAAGATCAAGCTATGTGATCTGTGATAACTTGCTGTATTTGTTTGTTTTTCATTATTATTTAAAAAGCAATTTAATTTGGTTAACATAACAGGATGTTTAAAATGACTTTCCACAGCTTTATAAACCTTAAAACACTTTACCATTTCCTGTTTCGTTGCTGACGGACAAATATATTTTTAAACCTACAATTTCACTGTGTCTGCGTATTCTCTCTAATTACTTTTCAGTGAGCTGGAGCAAACTGGAGTGTATTTAAACCCTGCAGCGCAACTCCTTTTCTTAAATATATGAATTATATTTATGGTATTCTGATGACATGCATTTTCCTTAACGGGTTAGGATCTGGACACTAGAATAGTAAACATGTGTGTGACTGGATGTTGTTATAATGAAAACTGCAGTGGTGATATGTTTTTGCTCCAGTTCTGTAATTAAATTTTTAAAGTTGCTTAATATCTTGCTGTGAATATAGAAAGACAAAGCAGTACCAGATAGTTATTTGTTGCATTCCACGCAGATTATTACCCAGAACAGTCACACACTTCCATTGACTGGTCTGTTAGATGTGCGCTTGGCCTCAACAAGGGCTGCAGATCAAAGCAATCTGTCTTGGCTGCTATAAAAACTGGCGTGTCTGTGAGTGTGCGTGTGTATGTAGGAGCAGATTTGACAGAGCTTAGTGCAGTGGAAAACTGCAGGGGATTCAGGCAACAGGTTGGCAGGCACAAAGGACTTTCTATGGGGTCCTAGGATAACAATAAGGACTTTTGGAGCTGTGACATCACATCACTGGCGTTTCCTCATTATTGGGTAAGATATGTAGTACCGGTAAAAAAAAAAAAAAAAAAAAAGAAAAAAAGAAGTTTGCTAAAATTACCATAATCTGTTTCTGGAAAAAAATAAAACTTTAGACTTCTGATGTTATAAATCACTACTAACAGCTATCAACTAATATAAAATAAAGTGTATTGCATATACTGGTACTGCCATAAATGGATAACCTTATTTTAAATAGAATATTTATATTAAAAAACAATAGACTCTTGTGTTGTTTACATAATGGATGTATGCTTTTTATCTTTATAAAATAACACTAATGTCTTAACGTTATTGATTCAACTAAATGAAAAAAAAAATAAAAAATGACTTTATATCAATAACCTCATCATGTTTTTTTTCTTTTTCCGGTACGTTGTTTTTTTTTTTGTATTGGAAGTAGATCCCTATTTGGGACACCACATTTGACAATAGTATTAGCAAAGCTAATGCAGTATGCATATTTATACAGCAGGCTGTTTTTCCTACAGTTTAGATACCTCTGGTATTAATTAATGGGTATTACAATATTTATGTGCACAGTATACAATATTTCACTGTGCTGATAATGAAATAAGCCATCCTTTATACAGATTTGAATTATTTAATAATCTCATAGTTCATAGAATGACAACAGTCAGTGAGAATGGCAACTCTGTGCTTTGGTTCTGCTTTGTGTTGAAGATACTTTACCATCTGCAGTTAATATCATTGATTTATGTAATGTATTTAAAAAAAAAAAAAAAAATCTGGGTTACTGCCGAAATACTAACACTAAAACAGATGGAGAGACGTACAGCCATACTTCTGCAGATAGGGCCAAGATAACAGATACGGGTCTCAGTGCAAGAAACCCATTCCAGGCATTACTATTAGACTATGTCCTACATGTCATAGGGTTAAGCTAAAGCTTTAAGCTTGGCTTGAACTGCTTATACAATATGATTGTTGTGTTTGTCAGTCTTATAGTAATGGGTGACTGCAAATATGATATTCTGTGGGGTGAGCCAAGTAATATGACTGTTGCTACCTATTGCACAGTGTAGGGTTTTGAGCTTTACATGTTGGCTTCATTGGTCAAAGCTATATGTCAGAATGGTCGAGGTTGATTTTATTGGGCGTTTTCTGTAATCCGTTATTACTAATTAGATATGTACAGTGCCTAGAAAATGTTGTTTGCATTTTGGCAACAACAAATTAACTCGCTTTTAATGCAAAATATTGAAAGTGTATTTCTACTTTCAAGTAAGAAAGCATTAGTGTTGAGCATGACATTGAATTAACTTGACCCCAATGAATCTGCTTAAACATGTAAGCGTCTAACTTGTAACCCTCTGCAAATATTGATTTCTTGCCATAACACAGTTTAAATTAAAATTATTATTATTATTATTTATTTCTTAGCAGATGCCCTTACCCAGGGCGACCTACATTCGAAGCACTCAATCAACTCTAAACAAGATTACTGGTCTTGAAACTAAAAAGAAAATGTTAGACTTGCATTGCTATTTTTATATTACATAGAATGAGCTGACTTTTACTTTTTTTCACATGGGTACTAAGAATGTAGTGTTGCTGTTGAGATTAAAAATGCTACCATTTAGAAACTGAAACAATGTAAACCCTAAAAGTAAGAAGTAGATTAGCAGATATTGACAGAATTAAAGCCCAAACAAAACTGCTGTCATCAGCTATAAAGGAAGATATTTGTTTTTCTAAGTCTTCTTAAAACCTAGCTAGTAAAGAATATATTTTTGGAACCACTTTGCATTGGTAATTAATATAAAAAGTTATTTCACATACTATGGATGTACAGTAGATCATAATGATCTCTCTTTGTATCATAGATAGCTGTTGTGTGATCAACTTTCATATAGTCTGTGTTGTGCTTGTAAGCTCAGGAGCTGCTCTTCACCTCTTATTGCCTGCCATAGACATGTGTAACCCTGACTAGATCATCCAAAGTTCCATTATGAAAAAGAGCAAGTTTCTTTTTGTAGTGGTGCTATTGAAAGACTTCTAGTCACAACTTTCTGATGGCGAGGCACAGCTGTGCACTATAAGTGTTAGAATCTGCTTATTACAGTACTTCTTTCAATACAAAAATGGGGCTTTTCATTTATTTAAATGGTCTTGCATATTTATATATCTTATAATGATAAATCTATATATATATTAACACATTTTTACATTCATGTTGAAATATGCTGTAGGGTAGATTAAATAATATATGTATATTTGTGAAATGGCTGCCTCTGTTTAATATCTGTCTTTTTTTTTATTTCTAAACTGCTGTCACACACAAAAAAAAACTCCCTCTCAAAAAAGAACTCCAATCTGTGTACATTAGCAGAGCAGCAGAAAGCTGACTTAAACCATTGTAGAGTCTGTTTTATTTTGCCTCTAGATATGGAACTGGGTCTCAATAAAAAAATCTCCCACTATGGGATTGGCTTTACTGAATTTATATTGGTTTCCTGGTTATGCAGTTCAGTTTTCAGCAATGAAAATATCCAGCATTCATGGGTTGTGCTTTGGGCACAAAAATAAATAAATAAATAAACAAAAGCACAAGCTCAGGGCTTTTTCCTAAGTGGCCATATTAAGATGTGTGTTGCAGATGGTGAACAATTACAAATAAGTGGAAACATTAGTGCTTGGAAAGGCCACTGTCTGCCAAGTGAAAAAAAAAAAAAAAAAAAAACGTACGATTGTGCTGATTAGCACAGCCACATGTTTGGAATCACCTAAAACTCCATTCCAGTTTTTAAAATCTCTATATAAAAAAGCAGCTATTTTGGCTTTGGCACCATCAGGGAAAACATCTGTAGAATTTTCAATAAAGTGCTGATAAAATAAATGGTGGAATATTCTAGTCTTTTAAAATATTTTGCTTCCATCGGAGGTATATTTTCTTAATCTAATCTAAATTAAATGTTTTAATATTGCACACTGGCAACTTATGTACTTCTGGCATAAAGAAGAGTTGCAATAGATGCCTGCAAGGACTCAACCATAGACTTCACAAAACCTTTGGCTGTACCGAATGATGTGATTCAGTCTCATTGGTTGGTGGTAACTGCTCTGTGCTGCCAAATACAGCCAGACCATCTCATTGACATATTCATCAGATATTTTCCATTGGATGCTACATGCGGTTTGTCATTTTTAAATAGTTTTATTTAACAATCATTAAAAGAGTTTAAATTAATTACAATGTAACTAATAAGCTATTAATATAGCTGACTTTAAGGTTGTTTTAAAGACGTTTTCCAAAACACTACAAATGTGTGTGGCTTTTTAATTTAATTTTTTTTTTATGATTCTGACACATGCAGTTTGTTACTTTTACTCTATCATTGGCAAAGTACAATGCATGTTACTTAACTAGGTAGCCTCTCATCCAGATGGTGTGGAAGAGGCCAAGAGAAAGCCATTCTAAAACAATCAGAAGATGCTGTTCTTTATGAAGAGGATTTAGAGTTCTGTGAAAGGAGTCATGCAAGCTTGCAAAAGGAATGAAAATTGACTTGACTCTAGTGAGTGAATGCAGGTAGACTGGAAATGGGAGAGGCACAATTGAAGACAAAACAGTATTTGTGCCAGGAGAAAGCATGGATTCTGTGTTTTGGACTGCAGTAATGCTAATAAATCCAGCAGAGTCATTATTGTGATTTTATGCTCATTTAAACGAAGTTCTTGAAAGATAAAGGCCTTTCAGCATTTGCTAATTTGCTGCATTTGCATTTCAATAGGCAATTTGGAAATGTTTGCCGAGTAATAGGTCTTATAATGTCCAAAATTGGAAGTCCTTATAACAAAGGCAGATTGATGGTGATGAAATGCATACACAACAATATGTTGCCATAGAAACACATTGCAGCATTCTCTCTTTGATTCAAGGACATTATTCTGTGCTGTAACTGCCTTTTTTTCACTACAGTTTAGTATAGTAAATGTTTAGAGTCAGTCACTAAATAGGGTTTATACAAAAAAGACCCCAAAAAAACATTTATTTACCAAAAAAAAAAGTGTATATGTTTTAATATGAAAGTACATGCCAAGTACATGAATGGATAAACGTTTTCTTTGGGGAGGGTTTTGGCCAGCACACTGCAGATCAATATTTCTGTATTTCCATCACAGGAGCAGACAGGGTTACTAGTCTTGCTGTCTCCCAGCCAATCCATCCCATCTGTTAAGGGTCTGGACATTTCCAAGTTATTCCCAATTTACAATTTGAACTTGTGACCTTTTGAACCCATTTGGGGAAAAAGCAATAAACTGACCTTTCAACACCATAAAAACATTTTTCAGTCATCAAGTTACATTGAGCATGGAATTAAACTACTATGTTCAGAAGCATGTGTTCTATTTAATCACAAATGGAATAATCCCAGGATTACAAACGGGCACTAATATGAAGATTTTGCTGTTTTTAACAGTGTTATATTGTTGGAATAGCTTTTTTTGCGACAGTGTTTAAAAAAAAAAAAAGTTTTCCAATAGCTGAAACAGATGACTTTTAATATTTTACCCCACCAGTTATTGCTTAACATAAAGCTATTATCAGACGTGTCCTCCTAAACCACCAACTGGAGGTGTGAAGTACTGTAACAAGGGATCTAACACATGATGATTTAGAAAGAGAGAAACTGACTAGGGAAAAACAGAGGCCAGTGGGCGGAGTTCAAACACCAATTGGGTCATGATTCTCACAGAAGACTGCTGGAAAATACTTTATTAACTTTTCAGCTGGTTAATGTAGTATATGTTTTGCCTCATTAGACCTGCAATAAAATATAGTAGGACTAATTTTCATGTGACCTACTTACAGGTAAATGTTGTTTTCTTTTGTAGTTATTGTACCATAAAACATATGACTACAGGACTAATGATCCCCCAGGGTAGGGTTAATGATAAGAATTATGGATTTATGGTATGCCGTATAAATATCTTGCAGCATATACAGACCTTAGTGATATCATTGTCACATTATTTTCTATAAATTACGCATGCACTTTTGGATAAAGGGGAAGGATTTATACAGTATAATTTTTTAAATTTTATTCGTGACACTGCCCATCAGGTCCTGCATGCCTAAGAGTAGCACACACTTTCTGTCCAGTATCCCAGACTCCCCCCCCCCAAAGTAGAGTAAGAAAATTATCTTATATCTACAATAAACTGATATGGGGCACACCTGTCTGCACACAGACTACAAAACCAGCATAGATGTAGAGTAATATTCTATGGTTATTGGTGATGTATCTAACAGGGTACACAGTTCTTTTTTAGTTCTTTTGTATGGGTCATTAAAACAGCAACGGTAAGCTAACAAAGGAAACATGCTGATTACTGCTTGCACTTTCAGACTGCAGCTGTTAGGCATTGCTTGTACCCCTGGGTTATGCACTTAGAAATTATCTTTTACTACAGAACTTGCCTTGTTGTACAGTGAAACACAAGACAAATTTGGACAGGAGTTACAGTTTTTGACCGCTTTGGACTACACCTTGTTTAAGCAAGTATATATTCATTGCCCAATTCCCTGCTTTTTCTTCTCTGGACAGCTTTCTGGAGGCTGTGAACTGACCGTGGTTCTTCAGGACTTCACTGCAGGGTGCAGCAGTGAATTGAGCCTCCAGGTGGGACAGACGGTGGAGTTGCTGGAGCGGCTGAGTGACAGGTCTGGCTGGTGCCTCGTGCGGACCACTGATCGCAGCCCTCCTCAGGAAGGCCTGGTTCCGAGCAGCACTCTCTGCATATCCCACTCTCGCAACAGTGTTGAGATGGAATGCTTCTTCCCATCCGGAAAAGGTAAACAGTTTTACAGCTCAATTTGGATGACCTTCAGCATGGTTATGTAAGACATTTTGAGTGCTGTTGCTCCAGGAAGACTTTGTGGTAAATGTATAACAATAATTGTGGTGAGCCCTTATGGGATAGAAGATTCATGCAGTTTACTCAGTCCACAAGCTTCCAAAACTGCCTGGGACATTTTTTTTAATTGGTACCTAAATTGTGTTTTATCTTTTTCTTTTGAATTGGTTTGCACGTCTAATTGTTTCAGTTGTTTATATATATATATATATATATATATATATATATATATATATATATATATATATATATCATAATATTATCATTCAGTTTCTGTGGATGAATGTTACTGTCATTGGCAAGCCAGACATTAGGGTTAGGGTTTTGGCCCAATGACTATAAATTATATATACAGTTCAGTAGTCATTTGGTCAGATATTTAGTTTAGCACTGTTGCATTACAGTTTTCCAAAACAAATTAAGTATTTTTTCTTCTAGTTTTGTAAGGTAACTGAAGAAGCCCAGAGCACAAGTCTTTATGAGAGTTGTATTCTGATTTGTGGCATGGTAGTAAGAGTCAAACAATCATCTCTAGTCTGGAGTGTGGCGGATAAATTATTTAAGGGTCAAAGTTTCAAACTAGTCTGTGGCAGCTTTAAAGTTATTGATTGCACTTTGTTGTTTGTGTAACTTTTTCTAATATTACATTCTTGCATAATAATGGTTAGGAGATATACATTGCTCACTAATGCAGCCCTGGAGAACAGCAGTTTTATAGAAATTGATGACCCTTTGTCTTGTTATTTTGGGGAACTGTTGAAGAGTTTGGTTAAAATAAATAAATAAAGTCTTATACAGGCTTTTAGCTGGCTGACTGCAGTCAATAAATCCCTACATTTGAAACACAGTCTTAGACTTCAATATAACATTTTAATACCTTACCATTTTTGAAGCTTTTGTTTTTGTGCTGTAAATGCTTTTAAAGCTACAGTGTACACAAACAAGTTCAGTTTTGCACTACAATATAACAACAAAGTGCCTGTTTACTAGACTATTCAATAGTAGTTGAACCTCCTGTGCACTATACTTTATATAAAAGCATGACTGACCAGTTTATTTACATTCCCCAAAGGTAATTTAAGCTATATGGTCACTAATTTGTACCTGCCCACTGTAGGCATTTTAGAAATTGAAATCAAAAAAGGAATTGTACTAAATAGTGTTTTGTGTTATACTGATGTCAGTTTAGAGAAAACACCAATGGGAAAAACAGAATAGTAATATTAGACAGATGTTTCCAGATAACAGACAAGCTCTCCTTTGTACCTTTTGACGTCATGTTTATGCAGATCCATAGGCTCTCTTTAAATAACCCCCAGAGGAAAGCTTCATAGCTACAAGCATACAAATATGATGCCAGAGGCAGGGTGAGAATTCAAAGGCGGTACACGTGAGCTGTGGAAACATCCGTGGCCAATCAGGATAATCACCAGGGAATCCTAAGGGTTTTATTATTCCAACGATGATCAGGAGACTGGTGGAATGCAACAAGATAAAAGGGAAAATCAGACAGCTTCCTGCCAACTAACATTGTAAATTGCTTGATCCTGAATCTTGAGCAGCATTGAAAGGTTTTGTAATGTTATATAATGCAATACAGGGGAAAAAAAAATAGTCTTAATGATTATGTGCGTTTATTTATTTATTTATTTATTTATTTATTATTATTTATACCATTAAATCGCAGGTGATGTTTTGTTAGTTCTAACAGATTTTTCATATTTGTCCATAAACTTGCTCTACTTAATTTCCAGCACTCTTGTTGTGCCTGTTAGAGGGCACTGTTTAGCAGTTCTGAGTTATTCTATCACTCTTACAATTAACTGTGTTAGTTTGTGTTGGTGTTCTCTTCACCTTTTTATCTCATTATCAGGAGAAATAAAACCTCTACTTCTAGCTGTCTACAAAATCAGTTGAACATGGGTAAGGCATTCTAAAAAGGCCAAACATGTTGTTATTACCCCCCCCCCCCCCCCCCCCCGCCCCCCCCCCCCCCCCCCCCCCCCCCCACCCCCCCCCCCCCCCACACACACACACACACACACACACACACACACACACACAAAAACCCCACCAATGTAATGCTGGCCAATGGCTTTGTTTGTTGCTTCTCTAGTCTGAGTATCTTGCTTCTGTGTTTTGATAGTTGTCTTTCTAAAAATAAGTGTCTGCCATGTGTTCAATCGTTCGTTGTTAAACAGTGCAAATCATTTATTTATAAAGAGACAGTTACTGTTGAGAGAAGTAGATTTTAAATGTGGATTTTGTGTATATTTGTGGCGGGGTGCCCCATCCCTGTGTGTATTCTGGCCCAGATATTGAAAGCGATTCACAATCTCCTCACAAAAATTAGTGCTTTTGCACAAAAATAGATGTTTTTCAATACAGCACAAAACAGTTGCGCGGAGTTGGAAAATAGCAGTTTTTTGCTCAATTCGCAAATGTGTTTGTGCCTCACAAAACCTCCTGCTCATTCCTTACCACTATAGCAGAAATGCACAAGCGCTACGCGTGAATGAACAGAACTGGAATACTACACAACAATGGACTGTTAACAATACCCTGCCAAGCAGCTATCATAGTAACCGGCACATGGAATGCAGAATCAAAGCTCAGCACACATCAGTAGCATTGGCACCCCTGAAGTTACATGCCCACCCCCACAAGTGTATTAATAAGCTACTAAATGGAGAAATTAAACAATGGACCACAGGATAGTGTAGGCTATTCAACATATAACTTAAATAAAAAAATATTGTATCGACTTGCTAACTGGATAAGTGTCAACATGAGGGAGACGGACAAAATATCTCTGTAGCATCAAACTCCACTCTTTATTTTTCAGAAACGCACCCTTCAGCCAGTGTTCTGAGTACCATCCGTTGTTTTTTTTTTTTTTTTTTCTTGGTATTAGCTAATCAAACCACTATTGCTTCCTGTCTGGACTGATCTGATTTTTGTAATGTGTTTTTTTTTTTTGTAAGAACTGTAGTCACCCTGGATAAGGGTGTCTGTTATAAGAAAATACACACATACATTAACAACAATAACAATAATTAATAATATTAATAATCCAGCTGTAATCACCTGTTTTTATAGCATATATATTGTGTGTGTGTGTGTGTGTGTGTGTGTGTATATATATATATCGACAAACCTGGGGGGTACAATTTAATCATTCACTTGAAATAAATTGGGCTCACCGGGCAGTAGAATAAGGAGCACCTTTCGTACATTAACTTTACATTTAAAACGCTGACAGAATTTACCAATACAGTAATCAGTAGCCTAGCCTACTACTTTATAAGCAGTGTCCTTAATATAGAAACGTATGTGCAAACTGTTGCTTGATCGATCTGGGTTGATATACTGCTGTATGTGTCTGTTAAAGTAAAGGTTTCCTGCATTATACAGGTAGTTGTTTAGTTTCTGCCTGCTCATTCTATGTTACGTACCAATGGTAGGTACTATGATACTGTGCTGTATTCTTGATTCTGTTTTGGGAGTTATTCTTTCAGCACCAAGAAAGCGTGTTTGGGAAAGTGATCGGTTTTCTTTTAGTCTGAAAGAACGATCATGACTGCAGCTTACCTGTTTATTTTTTAAACATGTATTAAAACTAGTGTTGCTGCTATCACAATCGTTCTTCTGAATATAGTCATTATATAGATGTGGACGGAACATTGTATGATCGCTAGGTGTTTTCCACTGTTGTGGTATCTCAGAAAGCACCTGCATTTCACATCAGTGATTGGATGAGTGAGTGCTGAAAGTGATGTGCGCAGAGTTAAGGCTTGCTTTTTAAAAATTTTGTGCCTGGTTTTTGTATTTTGTACCTGGTTTTGTGCTTGGCGCATCATTTCGAACATGGCAGGATCTCGCAAACTGTAGACCGCTCCTGCAAAATTGCGCTATGCAGACATATTTTTGCACAGTGCAAAATGGGTTGTTGCACGCAAAACGAAATTTTGCATATGGCACATTTTGAGCTTTCATACATAACAGCCATTTACGACGCGCATAACCATCTGCGCGGTGAGCAAACCTTTTGAATATCTGGGCCTCTGTGTTTTATGTGCTGAGCTCACAGTCTGCACATTAATTATTTTGTGACACACCCTTTGTATCTGCACGTGAAGTGATTGTGCAATCCCTGTGCCTAAATAGAAATATACATTTTAAATCACCCATGCTACACAGCCCAATGTATACCTTGTGCACCAATACATACCCACCAACAATAACACACCACATGAAACACAAAATACACACTAGGGCAGGGCGCACCACCACAGTATTATTCAGACCCAATGTGATGTTTAAACAGAATTCAAGGGACCAAAGTGTTACAATTCTCCATGTATATTCCACCATGATGGTGAAATTCCATTCAAGTTGAAGGTTAGGGTGCAGGTAGTGTACTGCTAGACCACACTGCATTCTGGGAAGAGTTGTTTTATTTATATGGATGACTGTTAGAATGGAACAGATGTAGCACAAACCATAAAAGTAAAGGATTCTTTTTTTAATACTTCCCTACAAATATAGAAATAGAGGATCTTTTGAAACGCGATTGGCTCCATTTAAATAAAATTAGATTTTCAAACAAAAGGAAGCCAAAACAATTAACAGGAGAGAGGTATGGACTTCTGTAAAGAGAAAAACAATTACTGTATATGTCAACTGGAAAACATATTGACTAATAACCAGTCCATGATAAGCTGGGAAAAAAAGGAAAAGAAGTACTTGTTTTTTCTATTTCTCCACAGCAGACAAATATGAAAACTAAAATGAATTTTAAAAAAAATAAGAAAGCAGAAATATAATGCAAATGATTATACATTTGGACAAGTAATCACAATAATACCCTCCAATCAGGAATACTAAGGATTACAGACCTGTTGGGTTTTAGTACATTCATACTACTAAAAAATAGTCCCTGTGTTGCATATTATTGTTTACTTGTCTCCACCTTTCAATTTCAACGGGTGTGGTTGCTATTCATGTCCATGTTCAGATATTTGCCGCCTTTTTTTCTATAATGTATCTGTTGTTTTCCTCTTTTGCACCTCACACGTTTAAGTAGGTTGAATGCCGTACTCCCTGAGTGGGTGAATTTAGGTTGTTGTCATTGAACCTTAATAGAAAAAAACACACTTTCCAGTGTTATACGCCCCATTTTCCTACTGCAGCAGAAGGCTAGGTTATGAAAGCACAGCTAGAGACCATCCGTCGTTCTCAAATATTTTTATAGGCTACTATAGGATGCTAAAGCCCATGAACAGTATGAATCTAGTGATAAATTTAATGCTTTAAACAGACTATTGAGCAGTCTTAGGTAGGTGGATGTAAATTTAAAAAGCGCTATACAGGAACTCTGTTTCCCCTCCTACTTTGTACATAAGCTCATTTGCCTGTTTGTGCTTGTACAAACATGGAGGGGGGGGGGGGGGGGGGGGCCAAGGGTATGGATTTTATATATATATATATATATATATATATATATATATATATATATATATATATATATATATATATATACTTTAGACTTAAAAGTAAAAGTGCGTCAGAACTGAAGAGCAGATGGGCTTTTGCTGTACATATTGCTATAGATAGCTAATATTTACATAGTTTACTGTTTACAGTATGAAAATTGGTTTTCAGCAAAAAAAGCAGTGGCAATAAAACAATCATTGCAGACTGTGATAATATTATCCGATCTAAAAGGAATATAAAGCCATTCTTTCTACTGTTAATAATGATTAGCTGAGTACAGGAATCTTCTTTTTCTGGAAAGGAAACTGGGACACCTGCAGTAAAGAGAAATGTTTTGCTCCACTTTCCTCATATCGCGCCTGCTCTGCAGTCTGTCTGCAGGAATAGATGACATGTTGTACCCCAAAGCCAATTAACAACCTTGCATGGACTAGAATTCAAGGGTGTTTCAAGATGACCGCTGTCATGGAAACACAAATAAAACCTTAAACCTGTTCACTTTTCATTAAAACTCAAAACTAAAGCACAGGAAATACAAAATCCACCCTTTTTTTTTGACCTTTGTGTCTGATAGTATTCTGTGACCGATATAATATAGTGTGTATATATAGCAAGGGTGACAAGCATCTAGACATTGCTATCAACACAGAGAAGTCATTTGCTAACCGGGAGGTTTCTGTTTTACAATGTGGTTGTACCTGTAGTCCTCAAGCCAGTGAATTGCAGTAATTTACAAAATAATACATATTCACATAATTGTATTGTAAACTGTGGAATTATCAAAATTACAATGCACGTTGTGTACAGGTGTCATCCTGTGCAACATACTGTACAATTTTAAATTTAGCAACATTATATATTTTTTTTATATATGTTTATGTATTTTATTGTATAAGATGCCATCTTGTGAATTTTGGGAGTTAGGTGGAGCAATTCAACCACGTTGGGTGGAGCAATTCAGCCACGACTGGAAGGGCCAGAATTTCCCAAGCTGCTCATTCCCCTTCAATACTATTTGATAGTTATCTTCCAATTTTTTTTCACATGTTGTTTTCTTGCTGATGCTCTGCAGTACCTCATAGCTGGTCAAATGCTTCAAATGACTAGTCTGCAAAAAGTTGTAATCAGTGTTAGGAAAAAACTGGTTGTTTCAGGATCCACAGCTATGTATTGTTAATATGTGGTTCTATTTACAAGTGATGTAGTGTTGAATGCTTATATCTTACTTCTCAGTTCTAGGTGACGATATTGTTGTCCTTGACTAGTAGTTTTATGTCTGGGCAAAGGACTGATCGTGCAGTTGTAAATGATAATTGCATTTGTCTGGGCTTGCCACACTAATAGTACATTTTACTTTTAGAGTTCATACATATTTAACATATGTACTAGTTATGTGCAAATAAACCTCTTATATGAGTCAGTTTTTTGGCATGTATTGCTTTGTATTATAAGAAGCACTAAACATTATATTTGCACACATTTTGCATACTCCACTGTCAATGACAGCGAAATATAGTCAAGGCTTTGTTAGTTTCATAAAATACATTTACAGTATTATGTAGGAGTGAAGCATGCTCCCGGGAATAGTATGTAACAATGGGGCTTTTCAGGGAAATCACTAGGCAAGAAACAAAAATAGCTTTTAGGGACCTTCAGGCCCTCCTTTACTGTCGTATATGGCTTGAAAAAACTGATCAGAGTGACATTAGTCGGTGAAACTAACTTAATTAAAAGAAATGGAAGTTAAAATGAGCTTTTATTTAACGGAGGATATATTTTTTAAAGAGCATCTCATTGTGATTCTGAAATTGCATGTTTTTATTAGGAACATACCTGCCATTAAATATCACAAATACTGCATCCATGTAGTAGTCATGATGTTCCACACTGTACAACAAGTGAATAACATGTAGTCAGTAATAGCAATTTTGCTTGGTGGCCAGCTGGCTGGCTTCCTAACTCAGCCAGAACAGACAGATACCAAAAGAACAAGATACCAAATATATTTTAGCTTACAGATTCATTATTAAAATGAGCTTTGATAGCTAAAAGTCTTAAACATGTATTATTATTATTATTATTATTATTATTATTATTATTATTATTATTATTATTATTATTATTATTATTATTATTATCTGCATTTCCACATAATCTTGCTCCCTCGTAGAAGTCACAAGTACTGTGGCAGTTGTGAATAAGCCCCACCCCTTGTTTCCTGCAGATCCACCCCTAACGAAAAGGTAGCACAATCACATAGTAAACTAGGGAGACATGGAGCAGTTGTTTCATGCTTAAGCAACATCGCATGTGGATCTTTATTGTGTCCCTGTTGGTTTCACCCTGCCATGAGTAGCACCAGGGCAGAATGAAAAGAGGGAGGTGCTGGTCCTCCCAGTCCTGTTTTGGTCGGATTTTGTCAGAATACTGCTGTTGCTGTGTTAAAGTTACAGGTCAGTAGATTGGACTTTATTCTCCAAGAGCTTTAATCATATTGAAACGGGTGGAAGTGTATATCCTCACTGCGATTTCCTTGTATAAATGCAAAGGTAACATAACATAGGTGTGAAAAAAAATCTAGGTAAAAAATACATTGATATGTTGTGTTTTAAAGCTAATTTTGTTGCAATACAATGTGTTGCTGTCTTCTTTAGAGGTAAACATTCCATCACTCAGAACTAGTTTTGGTTTAAATGTGATTTGGACAATGCTACACAAAGACTTTGACTTCCACCTTCAGTAGATTGTCTAAAAAATATATATATTTCCTCTGACAAAACCTTTACAATCAGATTCAGTGCAAATAAATAATAATCCAGTTTACAAGTAAGATGGTGGTAATACTGTCTGCCTTCTTAAAGGAATTGAATTTATGAAATTATTGTTCAGATACTATTGCTGCTACTAAAATTCTAATCTGAAAGTGTTTCATGAAAGACAATATTTTGTCAGCTTTTTATGTTATTTTTTAAATGTCTAATTTTAACTTTTAGGTTGACAAAATAAAAACTGTCGAATTTTATGTTTTTATAAATTCAGTTACTGGTCAGGTCAGACTGCATTGATCAGGATATTGAATCTCTGTGCTGTATTTGCATTAAAATGCCTTCATTCACTCTGAGTTTCTATGTAAAGGGTTCTCTGTTTTGAAAATACTTTAACATGCATGCTTATATTGAAAGCAGCAGGGGGGGCATGACAGCGGTTCAATGGATGTGGTGTCATGCTAATTAATCCCCAAAGTATAGTTTCATTATCCACTGACAGAAGAAGACTTTCTAAACAATGATTTATAACCAGGAATGTCATGGTCATGAGAGATCACACAAAAAAAGGGCCACAACCCAGCTGCAGTAAATTCTGAATTCTAATTTCCTCCTACATTGCAAGGATTGCTCTGAGGCTACAAAAAAAAGAAGTAGGAATGTAGCCTATTAAATAAAAAAAAATAAAAAAAATAGCTGGTATTGTGTAATCATGTAGAATGGGGTTTTAAATGGGAATTATTAGTCTGCCTTACCTTGCAATTTGAGGCCAGGCTAGCATTGCTGGTTCATAGTTGGTTAAAGACCATTATGTGTACTGCTAAAATGGAGTATGATTACATTATAGTGCAGGGTATGTGTAAATTGTCAACTTTAAATGTCTGGTCTGTCACTGAACCAGAGTTGGAAACGAATCCGTTATCCACACTAATTTCAACCCAGAACTTCAATTGCACATATCTTTGTGTGGAGAGGGACTAATTCTAAACATAATACCTAATGTGAGCAAAAAAAAAAAAAAAAACTTTACTGGACTTCAGAAAGGCTTTCTAATATTTATATTGAAAAGAAAGAGGGAGCTTTTTCTTTGAATTTTCAAAACAAGAGGCTGTGTTGAAAGCAGAAACAGGGTCTGTTGTAGTGGCAACAGAAAACGGTGTATTGTATCACCTAAGGGAACTGATACAGCATATAGTTTTTTTTTTTTTTTAAATTAGTATTACTAACTGAATTTCCTGGTAGAATTTTGATACTGCAAGATCTTGCATCTAGCCTCTGAAAAACAATTTCGATTTAGACTATCTGCAGTATATTAATGTATCTTTGAAGTTAAGTCTTGGGGGTGGGGGTATTGTAAAGCACTGACAATCAACAATGTATCTCAGTATTAAGTTTACATTTCTCAGGAAAGGGGCTTAATAATGCTTCATAACTTAGTGACATTTTAACTTTTAGAAATTTGCTTTCAATTTAATTTTGAAATGGGCAGGTTATTGTGAAGAATAGGCAGGCTAAGTGTGTCTTATGTTTATTTTTGTTGCCACGGCAGCATTTTAAAATGTGTTTTCCAGCAAAGGCATTTAGAAAAACAGAAGACTTTTTTTGTGCTATATAGTAAACAAAAGAAGAAAAAAAAGGCCTCATGTATTTTTGGGAGTGGTTAGGGTTATATCAGGGTTGAGCTCAGGCAATAGATAATCCCTTAACATTTTCAACAGTGTCATTTTAAGAAGTCTAACACATATCTTTCTAGGCCCACCTCAATGACGTGGAAGTCAAAGATGAAAAACCATGGTGTTTTTTGAGATTTATGATATTTTGCAAGTTTTAAAAGGATTTTCAGTTCTGCTTGTTGACTTCGATGCCAGTTTTTTTTTTTTGATTGTTTATTCTGCTTTTGTTTATTATCATCATGTGATTGACAAAGCCTGTCTCAGTATATTATCGGTTATGAACAAGGAGTTCTGGATAATAATTAAGTGTTACTGGTACTGGTATCTCTGTTACTGCCTGACTGCTCGTTTTGTCTGTTCGTATTTCAAACATGCAAACATAATGTAGTATGCTCGCCAAACAAATAATGCCACGCTTCCTGTTTAACCACAAAAAGGTGTAGCTGAATTTTAACCTTTCAAACAGAAGCTGCATTTTCTCCCGTTTATTGTGTTGCATATGCTGGGTCAAGGTTTCCATGAGCATGGATTCCGAGCTGATCCGGGTTCTCCCACATTCCTTCCGAACCCGTGTTGAATGAAAAGACTCAGTTTCCATGCAGTGCAAGTTTGACAGATTTTTGCTGTTCTTCCCCAGCAAGCCTTGCAGCTAAGGTCACATTCTGCCAGTTCTTTCCCAGAATTGCAGCTAAGGTCACATGCGTTTGTTTACAAAACTAATAGGATGGATGCTATTGCTTTGCTTCCGACAATCCTAACAATTCAGCTCACCCCGGATGTTGATTAAATGTTTACGCCCGCTCATCACGTCATTGGTCAGTGTTGTGACCTATTTCCACCCACCCAGCTTTGGCCCGCTTTGAGAATGGGTTAAAAAAAAAATCAGGGGCAGCTTGGATTGTCAGCCAATGTGGTTTGGCCAAATGAACATGGAAACAGAGTATCACTCAGCAGGGTCTTCAACCCAGGTTGAGTGGTGTATGGGAACGAGGTACTAGACATCCCAAACATAGGTATTACGCAACTGTCTTAATTATCCCTTCTCCTTTTGAGTATTTTTTTTTTTTAGTTCTTTTCACTTTTCTTTTGACAATTAATGTTAAAAAAATACTTTATATTTCTCAATATTTGCATGTAGTGGAATACTTCAGTGCAAAAGATGGTCTTGTTTTTCAACAAATGGCTGTGTAATGTTTTTGTATCAACTAGTAGGAAGTTTTTATGATTTTTTTAATAAGCATATGGTAGTAAATGAGAACAGATGTATTGGGAATGTCATAGTAGCTCTGAGAAGACCAGAGATTTATTGTCCTGGCAAGATGTAAGCCACTTTGAAATGAGGTGTTATTAATGTTTTACTCGGAGTACTCTTTGGAGAACCAAACCAATAGGGCAACGATCCTTGTTTTACCTCACGCTGCAATGATCTGCCTCAAACCCTTTTTCTTTATAGAACACAAAGCAGCTTAATTGCTCCTCACTGTGCCCTATAATGGCATTTATGTACAATTGGTATGCAACCATCAGTGGTATCGAAAAACTAAAAATAATCACTTTCCATTTTTCAGTCTGCTTTGCCATTAGGCTGGGTAAATTCAATTACATGTGTCATTTAGGATAATATATGTGAGTACAGGAACACAGCTAATGACAGGATCTGATAGAGAATGACGTGTTTCGTAATATGAGTGTTTTTGAGTAGTTGGGTAGTGCTGATGACAGATAGGCTTAATTTATTTTGGATATTCCTAAATCACTACCAGCATTTTTATTTCAGCTACAATCTATAACACATAAGCCCTTACAGTATAAGTGTTGTGAGTTATCACTGACATTGAAGAAGATCTTTTTGTGTTTTTCCATACACCACACAATAATTTCCCTATTTATTTATGGTTCCATTAAGCCACTGTAACCATCTGAAAACAACAAACATTAAATGTTATGAAAAGAGGCTCTAAATGGACAACAACAAATTGATTCAGTGATAAAACACTGTTGCACCCTGCTTTAATATTATACTAAACATTACCTTTAATACTATGATTCAGCCTTGAAACTATTGACTTTTCTCATGGAAAAGGGTTTTTGTGGTCTTGATAACATATAATTTCACCCTGTATCTAGCTAGTGTCTACCTGTGATTAATATAAGGCAGTTCTTTTCGTTGAATCAATATACAACTTTGACATTCCAGTACTTGTAAAGTCCAACAATGCTGTTATATTCAACACACAAATATAATTTATTGGTGTCTGTTTTGAACACTTTTCCACCTTTTTTTATTGGGCTACAATTCTACATCCCACAGTAGGTTATAAATGTCATGTTCCAGGTAAAATGGAGTTTGCTGAACTTGACAATGTTGTTTATAACCTTGTATTGCTGCAGGCAGTTGCAAGATAATGACTTTGGCTCAAAGTAATGTAATAGAAAGTAGGTTTAAGTTGGGAGAAAGAATGTTTCCGTACCAATTCCATGTTGTGCTCTCTAATAAAGTCCAGTGCACATATATTCTCCTCACAGTGCACAGATATTCTTTGAATAAGACACTGCAGACACTTTACCTTATTAGTGTTCAATAGCTGCACATTACAACCAGCGTCCTGAGGAAATTCTGGGTCTAAAATTATCTACCGAACCTGGGAATTATTTTTTTTTTTTAAATGTGTTCCCCACAAAGCCGCACCCAGTTCACACCAGCGTAGACTAGGGACACTGCAGCATTACGTATGAAAACAGCCTGCTATCTTATCAGTTGAATGCTTAAAAAAAAAACCTTGACATCGTTTTATTGATTTTATATGTACAGCAAAGTATACAATACACAAATGACTTGTAATTGTTATGCCTGTGCACCAAGAGCAGTCACAGTAGTATTTAGGTATTACAATGTAGGTGATATTAGAAAGGCAGAATTTAAAGAAAGCTTTCTTGCTGTGCAAGTGTTGTAAGAGCTGAGCTACACTGTGCCTCTGGTTTACTCAAATCCAAATTCAAACTCTATTGTGTACTTTAACTTTCCAAATATAGTATGGCATTGTATATTGGTTTCTGGGAGAAATGAAATAAAAATGTTAAAGACAAGTAGTTTGAAAAATAAAAAAAAAAGTATTGAATGAGTATTCCTATTACTTGATCCAGTACGACCAACAGAAAACCAGTATTGGCCATTGCTGGAAAATATAACAAGCCCTAGGGTTTACATTTTTGTGCCGCTGTCATTAGAGAAGTGGTGAGTGGTGTTTTTTGGTTATTTTTAAATAATTGTGCCCAGTTAGCATAACTTTTATTTTCTAGTACTTTTTTTTTTAAAGCAGCTAAATATACATTGGTGCCATAATTTAATGTAATACTGGTGTAGTTCTTCAAAAGCCAAAAGCAAGACATACAAATAAATACAATTTAAAGCAGGTCCCAAGTTCATTGTCAGGCAAACAAAGCAGTAATTAGTGTGGATTACTTTGGTTTGGGATCAATAATACTGATTAACCAAACCTATTTGTGAAATGAATACTCTAGAGTGAGTCTCTGTATCAGTATTTGGTAATACTAAGTTGCTTTGTGGTCCAGTTTTCCACTAGATCCCATAGTTTATGCTGTGCCAGCTGTATTGAAACCTCACTTATCTTTGTTACCATAAAAAATTATGATAAGAAACTATAAAATAAAGCACAGTCTCCTGATCTTTGCCTTTCACCGATAACACTGAGGTTTAAATCCTGCCAAGGTCATAGTGCAGAAAGACAACCCTTCCCTGGCAGCTGCCCTAGGTTTAGGCCATGTACAGTACAACAAGTTCTGGTGTCCTCGGCCCCAGTCCAAGCATTTGCAACACAAGACCAGCTGGAGCATATACTGACTGGCGCCTAATTGTGCCATCTCATCTCGGAGAGGACAAAACAAGGGAGAGTGAGAAAGGAATGACAGGGGGACTGGGGAAGAGCGGAGTCCTCCTACATGTATTTTCCACTAACCTTGACCACATTCCATTCTTAGACTTAGGGAAACTGACATCCTGAACTAAAAAGAAGCCTTTAAACTACACAGCACAAGTGTTTTTGAGTTCTTCTCTTTCAAGGGTTTAGTACATCGACCCAGACCAGGGCTGTTCTCACCTCCTCAGAATGTGCCTGTCTTTCTAACTTGAAAGCCCTACTCAAGAGTTTCCTTTGGATACATAGAGCTGCCTCATTGTTACGAATCAGTAATTGACAAACTTGACTGTGGCCATGTTGAAGGTACATAGCGAGTATAGTTTATAAGGTCTGTTCCTAATTCATTGTCAGATATACAAATAATTAGGGGCTACTGAATAATAGCTATTGTGTAGTGTTTACCACTGCACTACCAGTACTATAAAAATAAATAAAATGTCTGCCCTTTAGGAAGGAACTTTGGTTTGCCCTTTGTTGCCAGTTTGTTGATCTTTGAATGTCTGCTATTCATAAAAAAAAGCTATCCATGTCAATGTGATGCCAGCATGCATCATCAGAATTTAAGGATATTTATTATTATTATTATTATTATTATTATTATTATTATTATTATTATTATTTATATTATTATTATAGTACTTCTTAGCAATACAATGTAGTGCTTTGTTGTGTTATTCGCTAATTTTGTTTACAGAATTCACTACCTGCAGCCTTACTTAGTTTTTTTTTTTTATTGTTTCAATAAATATAACATACTTTTCAAACAATTTTTAATTGCATATTTTTGCGCTAGACTGAGTTTGACTGGAAATAGTGACATCATAATACCATCAAATTCACATTCTGATTTTTGCACACAAAATACTTACCGTCAAGGCAGATGTTCAGTGGATAATTCATTGCAAACTCATTGAAAGGAGTAATTTATCATTATTTAAGTTAACAGACAGCAGGCCTTGATTTCGAAAAGATATTGAGGAATTTATGTTGGGAAGTAGTTGCAAACTGAATAATTGAGTGTTTTTTTTTTATGCTCTCGGATTGAGATTGACACCAGATTATATATATATATATATATATATAGGTACCTACTATTTTTGGAATTCCCTCCTACCTCGTTGGGAGGATGGAGAACGTACTTGTATTGTCAAAATTTAATTGTTTTTATTAAATATGTTCAGTTTACAAACCTTTTTTTGTTTTTTTTTTAAGAACTTATTAACTTAAAACAACATTTTGAATAATATAAGGTTTTTTGCTAGACTATGGCTGGGACCAAATCAATGCTTTGACAACCCCACTAATCGCACTAAACAAAACTGTATTTAATAGCGTTTTCTTTTTATGAGTAGAAGAAATAAGATACTTATTAAAAAAAAAAAAAAAAAAATACAGTGCTATTAAATACAGTTTTGTTAAGTGCGATTAACGGGTTGTCAAAGTTTTGATTTGGTCCCAGACTTGGCAAACTGTCATAAACACAAATCTTCCATTAAGGCAGAAGAGCTACAATATTATTTTACATACATGGTCCTTTATAAAAAACAATGGTACGATTGCCAATAAAGTGACTTTTTGATTCAAATCCCCGACAAAATATTGCTTTGTTTATCCCCAGTTAGATTACAGTCAAATCTGTTCTGCATGGATAAGCACATCAGTTGACAGTACTTGACATGTATCTGGCTGGGTGAAAAGCTTTATAGTGTGCTAGAGCTCTACCTTTATGAACTCCCTTTGTGTAAAGTAAGGTAATGCTAAATTGAAAACAAGTGAACCTGAACAACAGAAAGTATGATCTGGATCTTGCCGTGTACAGAGCAGTATAAATTCTGAAAACATCTCGATTTGACTTGGCTCGGCAAATTCCAATAGGAACCTGACGGACAGTAAGAACAATATGAAACAAACCTAGAGAAATACCTCCAATAGTGAAATGTGTAAACGGTTTCAATATGTTTATTATATTGTGAAATGCTGGTATAATACCCGGATTATAGAATAGATCTGTTTTTTTTTTTTTTTTTTTTTTTTTTTTTTTTTTTGGGGGGGGGGGGTTAAGTGCATGTAATAATGTAGAAAAATACAATAAAGCAGTTTCCATAAAATTTGTTTTGTTTAAAGAAGATTAAAGAGTAAATTGACAACAGCTGCCACAAGTACCCATAATGCATCTCAGTCTTGGGTGATATATTTCCCAAATTAAACCCAGATGACTTATCTGAACAAAACTACTTTTGTTTTTCAAGTCTTTTTAAGGTTGCTATACAGCCTGCTAGACTTCCTGCTTGGCTTCACCCTCTAGACTTTACAGTATACATTTTGGAGGCCTAATATTTTCCTGCAAGAGACCACATTTTATCCAACAGGAAATGGGCATTTTGATCTTAAAGATACGACCTTAATTATTTTAGACAGGGAGGCAGGGGTGGTGAATGATATAAACAGGAACTACTGCTTGAATTGGAAATTGTGTATGGATAACAGTGCAGCTACTTTGGCACTTGGTGGAGTTTCTGTTGCTTTGGGGAATATGTAATATAGGTAGCACTTCATTTGGAATTCAAGGGTTCTCATGGATGGACCCCTGTGAAGGATACCCACAACCTCCTGGTGTACAGGCATCAGGGCAAATGAGAGTTGATCGTTTTCACTGTTGGTTGTCTATAAGTTCTGTGCTTTAAGAGTTTTTTGTTGTTTTTTTGTTTTTTTTTTAACGAAATGTGCTGCTCAATCATGTGGTCGTTAATTGGAAGTGCATTGGACAAACATGCCATTCATGATTCATAATTTGCCTCAAGAGGAAATTATTATGTGGTTGTGTTATGTGTTTCAAAAAGATGATGGGTCTTTTTGAAACAATATCAAATGATGACCAATACAGTAGTTTCAAATCCACAATGTTTGGAAATATGTTTGTTGTCAAAGAGAAATTAAACCAGTTACACTTTAAAGTAGTTGGTGAGAGATGAATCAGGATTGTCTTAAAAAAAAAAGATCAGATCTGTACAAGCATACTTTTGAGAAATGTCTGCTAATTGAGAATAATCAAACATTTAACAATTAAACAAACATTTCAACCAGAACTTCACTTACTGTAGTGAAGTTTTTAGGAAAAAACAAAAACAAAATTAAAAACTGACAAATAACTAGAGAGGACCTGTTGCAGCAATTCAGTTAGGGTTGACACTATAAAATGAAATATTGAATGCAAGACCAATAGGAATCTATTGAATTATTCCTAAGGTTTTATTTATATTTGAAATGCTATTCTTTAACCATAATGAGACGGAGTGTGCTAAATCATTGACTTTCCAATTTGAAGTAATTCATCTGTGGTGTTTAATCAGTGTTTTGTGAAAGTGTATTTCCCCCTGCTCTTTTTGCAGCCTCTGGTTATTTGTCTGTTTCATTCATTCATAGCAGTGTTATAATAATTTGTTCATCAGGGGACAGAAATGCATACACAGGTAGGGTAAGCTGGATATATACATGTATTGGTAGATATATTTTTTCTTTCAACCAACAAGACAACCGAAATATATATATTATTATATATATATATACTTATATAATATATATCAATGTACCATCCCCATATATGTACATAGATAATAAAAAAAAAAGATATATATATATATCTATATATATATATAAAGAAGGTGAAGGCTTTCAGACAAGTATCCAAACTTCAGTCTTGATCCCCAGTACTGATCAGGTCTCATAGATTGGCACACATTGTTTTTTGCTGAATCATTCCGTTCAAGATCAAGCAAATCCTTGCTTAGCCAGACAAACAAACATCTGTGCTAGTTTGCCATTAAATTAACTTAATGGGCTACAGAGTGTGGTGTTGGTTGAAAGAAAAAACATTCTGAGCAACACATTTTACAGGGTTCCTCAATACAATTAATTTTACAAATCACTGCAGGGAGTTTTACAAACCAGTTTTTTTTTTTGTTTGTTTTGTTTTTCAGAAAGTTATTCTGTTTCCACTGAAAATGGAGGGAAGTCTGAGTCTGTGGCAAACCTGCAGCCACATACTTCACTAAGTTCCATACCAACAAGTTCCCCAGGCCCCAAACGTTCAGGGAACACACTGAAGAAATGGCTGACGAGTCCCGTGCGCAGACTCAGCAGCGGCAAAGCTGACAGCACTGTCAAGAAGATACCCAGCAAGCATAAAAAGAGAGAGGTCAGGAAGAGCTTCGACTTGGGGTCGCCCAAACCTGGAGAAAATGAGACCACACCTCAGGATGACAGTGCAGACGAGGTACTTGTGTTTCTTTTATTCTCCTTTCGTGAGCATCTACAAGGCTGTGGAGAGGTTCCATGTTGCATATTACACTAGAATTACTAAACATTTAGTGTTCAGGATGCATTGAGACCCCAGTGCGGATATTTTTTTTGTTCTAAATGTCTGGCATAGAGAGAGGTTAATGCTTATGTTAAAATCCAGCTTGTCTTATTAACGCAGTTGAGGAACCCCTTGATAAGTCTGATTTGCTTTATTTTGAAAATTAAGATATTTGATTTAGTCCTTATTCATAAACAAGAATATATATGTGTCTAAATCAGTTTCGTTTTGGAAAATAAGAATGTTTCTTATTCTGTACTGCCAAAGGTTAAGTTGTTACAGTATGTGCTTGTGTTTGTTTAACTTACCAGAGGAAAACATTACTGTTATGGCTACAACCTCACTATAAATCAAACTAATTTGTAAACTGAATGTACTTCACTAAGAGTTCATTACCTTACCAGCGCTTCGACAAGAAGTCTATATTTAATTGTCTGTTTTTTGGAGTCTTAATTTGCACTACATGTTAAATTTATGTGAATTCAAATACCTTTTGTTTTTGCCAAATTGGTAAAAGCTGAGGTCTTATATTAGTGATTTTTACCAGCAGTGAACATCAAGGGCTGTTTTATTGTGGCAGGATAGCGCCTTCACTGACTAACACAGGTTTAACAAGCGGGCTACACTCACTAAAACTCCCTGTCCCGGACAAATGATTTATCCTTCCCTAGATACATGTGACCACTCCCAAATTAGCACCAATTACCTAATTGGGGAATGGCCACACCTGTGATTCCTGACAGGGACAAATTGAGCTTGTGACACTGTGAGACTGTGAAGCAGGGCACTGCTAAACCCATCAGATAGGCAGCTGATTAAATCATTACAATGGGTTTCATTAAGTGGTTTTAACATTCGTTACAGAAGGGGAGGAGAGATGGTAATTTATCCAAGTCCTCTTCTGGAATGCAGAGTGGAGGAGAAGAGGAACCTGATGAAGAATCCCATCCCCCGCTTCCTCCACCAATGAAAATCATAGAGAACGACCCTCAGGAGGAGATGGTATGTCGCCACTCTAACCATGAAAATGGCATTAAACTTTCTCTGGTTCATTCGGTAAGAAAATAAAAAAAAATATCTGATTTTTAAAACCCTCCAGGTGTTAATAATGAGTTTAGACTTTTCAGGGAAGAAATGTTTAGTTGCTGTAGACCTTAGTCAAATTCCATCTTCAGTGTCATTCAACACAAGTTCATAATGAGTCTCCACCTGTTGCTTCTTTCCAATGTGTATCTTGTGCTGCTAACAAGTGAGTGTGCTGCTTAGTTTGTCTCTGCTGTCAGTCCTTCACAGTCTTATCCATGCACACTTTTTAATCCTGTATTCTCCTGTGTTTCTAAATATTCTGATCTGGTTTCAGCAAGAAGTCTCCCACCAGAAGCCTTAATAATGCTACATTGTTGTTTTTATTCATTATTTGAGATGCAGTACATTTATTAAAATAACATAAAACATATGCCCTATTTATAAAGTACTCAACATGTTCATGAAGCTGAATGTGTACCAGGCATTCACTTTCAGTTGTTAGCGTGATGGAATGAACATGTTGCAATGCTGTCTGAAAGGCTTACAAAAAAGCTATGTCTGCTTGAATCTTGGTCTTCAGTGTTGTATGGCCATCCTATTAAGAAACAAGACACAAAGTTCCAGCATGATGCTGTGTATCATGAGGGAAGGGATTATGAGAATATAAATGAAAGATTAAAATATTATTCTCATATTTTTTAGAATAATTAACCTTGTGCTCATTTTACTCTGTGGATCCTCCATTCTTCAGCTTGCAACACCTTAATAAAAATGTCATCCACACATCTTGAACAAGTGCAGTTGGGTAAACATTGACTTTATCCCAAACAAATATATGAAACTTCAAAACTATGGACAACAGAATATTATCATACATGACATAATACACTGCCATAAGAGCATTTAAAAGGAGTCTTAAACTACAGCAGGAATTCAAAAGGTCCTGTTTAGTGTATGAACAGCATAGGCTTAAAAAAAAATGAAATAATCAAACTCTAGCTTGGAAACAAAGTTATTTTAGGTGCAGTGTAGGCATCAAAACAAGTTTATTGTGACTAAATTAGTATGTTGCTTTAGAAATATATCCAAAGCTTTGCAATTAACTTTGAATTGAAAGAGAAATGCCCAAATAAAGTTAAAACAAGTATAATAATATTTTCCAGGTTTATGGACTATTGGTTGTGCTGATTGGCTAACCAAAGCTCCATGTCAATCTGGATCTGTGACAACAAAAAACTGTGAAACTGTTTGTGCTCTCAGGTCGTATTAGCAAGATCTTTTGCTTCACTAAGCTTTGTGTGAGCAAGTGGCTTTCGAAAAGTAAAGATCATGAAAATAAATATTAACAGTAACTGTTGGTTTTATATATGTATAATGTTATGTCTTCTGTGAAGTTTGTAACATATGGCCAAAATAATATTTCCTCTGTTTCTTACCACTCCAACAGGCAGCAATTACATGTGCTATTCCTTACAAGGCTTCCGCTAACTCTAACCCTCTTCGCTGGACTCTGATCTAACCACTGCTTGTGTTTCTTTTTCCTTATCCCTCTTTCCATCCTGCTAATTTGTCGCTCCTTTATCAAACTGCCGTGCAGTCCTCCTCATTGCTTACTGCTCGTCAGCGCTCTGCTGAAGTCCCCAGTGCTGCGGACCTTGTCAGTGCAATAGAAAAATTGGTCAAAAGTAAGCTGGTAAGTGTGGTGCTTAAACAGTGGGGATAGAATAGAAGGTGACGAGGTCTGGTTTGAAATTATAATGAAGCCTGAATTAGGTTAGATTAGATTTACCTTAGGCCTTTTTGTTTTTTAGAGGGCATGTCTAAGGCTTCCATGCATCATGTTTTAACAGAACAATATTCTGTTACAGTATTCTAATTTCCTTAACACCCAAATCAAGCATAGTTAGGACAAAAACCACATTGTTAGTATCAAAACAAAGATTTCCATAGTGTATATTTGGGATTAATACCCTAATCCTGAAGAACAGTTACTGTTACAGTCCTCTGTTATTTTTGCATGCAACGTGATGGTAGGATGTTCTGGTGCAGTGCATAACGTAACATGCCTGACACAGTATTGAATCAATCTTTTTATCCTTCAGTTCAGTATGGGTTTAAGCCATGTACATAGTGCTGACTTATGAAATACAGTATGACGGTCATGAGGGCATTTATGCGAAGGTGTGTGGTCTGTTTCTAATCATTCATCATACAACGTTATTGCTAATGTGTTTACATGTGCTCACTTTTCTAACAGTTCACACATAATAAATGTTTGGTACATCCATATATACATGTCATTGTGAATAACTGTTTTAAATTCCAGCAGAGTTGTTTAAGATTAGAAATATGGAGCAGCCCAAACAAATTGGGTCTTATCTGTGTTTTTCCAGACTTCAGCTTGATGTGTACTGAACAATTTTATATACAGTATATATTTATATTTCATCTGCTGATCATGTTCTCCACTCAATACACAGGAAGTTGTAAGTCATTTTCTAAACCACTCTTTGTCAGCCTTTTTTTCCAGGAAGGGAAAAGACACCACATAGTTACTAACCCATAAATAGCACACTGCTCAGATATTTAACTTTTAAGTTGCTTCTTATTTGTTCTGGAATTGTTTTTATTTTCCCATTCAGACAGTGTGCTAAAAGTAAAATGTGTTAAAAATAAGCTCCCGAGAAGCTAAATACCACATTACAACTAGTGTGTTTCTTTCTTTTTTCTTTTTTTTCTTTTTGTATTTGTTAACTGCAAATTCATGCCAGCATGTTCGGAGACCTCCATCAGCTATGAAGATGCTTGTGTAGTTACCGGTTACCAAACTGTGATAGGATATGTTTTAAAAAGTACAGTATCCCAAATGGAGACTTGTAAAATGAAGATAGATTATTTTTCTCATTTCACAAAATAATAATAAACTACAGAAGAAATATACCCCAGTGATTCTTGCTAATAATTTTGACAATATGATCATACCAAATTATAAATGCATTTGATCCACATTAAAACTAGTTTTAAGTCACTCCATCACTCCATAGTAACCATGATACCACCCCCCCCCCCCCCCCCCCCCACCCCCCCGAAGACGTCGGCATGGGTATATGTCTAGGTCTAGGTCTCGAAGACGTTGGTTGTAGTGGCGGTTCTTTAGGTCCTAAGGAGCAGAAAGCCAAAGCTTTACGAGGAAGAATGTAAGTTAAAGCTTGTCTATCACTTGTGCCAGATTGCACAAACTGGTATTGTAACAGCAAAGTTATTATAGTGAAACCAGTGTTCACTGGCACTATTTTATATGTAATCCGAGAAGAACGTGCCTTTTTAAGTTCTGTTCTGTCCAATATTCAGTATGGCGTGTGGGAAAACATTTGGCTTTAACCTGTTTTTGCCATAAATAAAGCAGTTTGGTACATAATTACATGCTTTCATTCTTGATATTGTTTTTTTTTGTTCGTTGTTTTTTTGGGTTATTTGCTGATTACTGCAGAAAAGTCTACGAGGTGGAATATGCCATTTTAATTTTATGATAAAGTCCAACACGATGTTGGCTTTCATCAAAAAATGCCCTTTCTTTCTCAGTAACTGGTCACAATGCCTTCATTGTTATTTAATGTAACTGTGGAGTGGCGAGTAGCAAATTGGAAGTTTTGTAGTTCTGCATATGCAGTGCTATTTCTGGAATAGTATGTCTTTGTTTCAAAAGAAGCTCCTCTTAAGCAATATACAGGCTACACATTAAAAACATGTTGACGGTCAGTTGAGAAGCATTCTATAGGTGCTGATGAATTAGTATTTTAAAGAGACTTTTAAGCTGTTTGAAAACAGAGCCAATATCAGTAAAGCTGTAAAATATGTATGTGCATTTGTTTACAATATTACGCATATAGTATATGACTATAGATGTATGCTCAAGACCAAGAGGTATTTCTTGGATTCCACTAGAAGTCTGCTGTTTACAGTGGATCATTTCTCCTAGAAGCCTTTACAATGTTGAAAGAGTTCAAACGTCAATAATCATAAACATAAATATGAAATATGATTATAATTTAAATCAAGTTACCTAAATATGAACTGTTTTTGTTCATTCATATCTACATCACTTAATCATGTATTATACCAATTCAGCCAGGAATGGAACAGCACATCCAGCTGATCACCCCAATGATAGTTTGTTTTTGATCTTGGTTTTGTTTTATTTTAGGTTTGTGCTTAATGAGTTGATACAAACAGAGAAAGACTATGTCAAAGACCTCGGCATTGTAGTGGAGGTACGTGTTTTTTTTTTTTTTTTAAGAATAACAATAAATAGCTGGCAATGCATGGAAACATGTGTTGGGAATGTGAAGGTAATTCAACCATTGGAGTTAATCTTTTTGTTATATATGGGTCTCCTGTTATATAGTTTGTTAGCCATGAGGGAGCATCCTTGGGTCTGTTATATACTTTGTTAGCCCTGAGGGAGCATCCTTGGATTTCTTTGCCTTGCATAACATGGTACACACTCACCTTTGTGGACTATTTTTGTTTTATTTCTTTTTTTAACATCTATATTTACACTATACCTGCTACAGCTGTTGTCAATACATATCATATCCTCTTGGTAGTCTGTCTTATTCTGTACTATTCTGCTGTTGTTGTTGTGGTTGTTGTTAACCATCCATTTTAGTTAAAACATGATGTATTGAACTGCTCCAGCTTACCCAAGCCGTAAACTTATGATTTAAATATCACTTTCAAAATATTTATTTTACTGGCACAACAGATGTGAGCCACCATCACATGGCTGTGTGTTGTTTGTTTTTTCAAACAGGGTTTTATGAAGACTATTGATGAAAAGGGCTTCCCCGAAGATGTGAAAGGAAAAGACAAAATTGTTTTTGGAAACATTCATCAAATTTATGACTGGCACAAAGAGTAGGTTTTAGCCATCAGCCTTTATTTGGCATAACAATTCACTGTATGTTAAATATGATACAATAATATGTTCCATACAATCAGATATTCTATTAATAAGCTACATGTTACCTGAACTACACTGTAAAAAGGTATCATTCATCGCACACCCAATTACTGTATATCAAAACATCACAGGGGTTAAGTATATCATAGTTATTTACATTATATTTATAAAATGCACCATTTAGATCTATTGTTACCACACAGCAAATGAGTTATAAACTGATAATGTGCTTGCAGTTTTTTCCTGGGTGAACTGGAAAAATGCCTTCAGGACCATGATCGACTGGCTGAGCTGTTCATAAAGCATGTAAGTTTCTTAAAGCAGGCTTTAGCACAGTCTGTGAATTTTCACTGGACCTATCAAAATGTAATTTACTCAAGCCTGAATGTTATTTTAATATAAAAGTAATCCTTATATTTACAGGATGGTGTTAATTCACTTGAAAATTCACTTGACTGCTATATGAATTAAACTAGAAGGTTTATAGGATGTTGTTGCTGACCAATTGCGGTTACCGCTAATGTGTAGTCTAATCGATTTGTAGTAGGTCAGTTATTAAACCTGCCTGCATCTGTTTTGTTACAGGAGAGGCGATTGCATATGTATGTGGTGTATTGCCAAAACAAACCCAGATCAGAATGTGTTGTAGCTGAATATGATGCCTACTTTGAGGTAACCAGTTTTTATTTTCCTGTTATACTTGAAAAGTGCATTGTTTAAGAACAACTTTTTAACTCTACTTGCGTAAAAATGTGATCACACTTTTAAATGTAGTATTATGAATAAACAGATATTTTACTATACACAAATCCAGTATTAAGTACATCAGGAATGCTAATTTAAGATGTATAATATTTCCATTGCAAAAACAAATAGTTTTAGGCTTGTGTTAAAATTGTTATAAAACACCTTATTTTTCTTTTTAGGAAATAAAACAAGACATAAACCAGAGGCTGTCAATCAGTGATTTTCTTATAAAACCAATCCAGAGAATAACAAAGTATCAGCTTCTTCTCAAGGTAAGAGCATTTTGATATTATATATATATATATATATATATATATATATATATATATATATATATATATATATATATATATATATAATTTTATTTTTTTTATATGGTATTATAGTTTTATACACCAATCTATACTAAATGGAAACAAAATTTGAATCACATTATAATCTTATGTGCTATTTATTAGATCAAACACATAGTAGGTCAGGTACGCTATACTTAATCTTGTCTTGAGTTGCTATAGAGAAGTAGGGTTCTGTGCAAAAAATTAAATAATTCTGTATTCTTTGGTTCAGGACTTCCTAAGGTTTACTGAGAAGGCTGGAATAGACTGTCTGGATATAGAGGTATGTAATTTGAATTATTTTATTTATTTTTTTATTTTTTAATCAATCATCTCCGGCCGGCTACTCCCTAGTTTTATTATTATTATTATTATTATATTATTATTATTATTATTATTATTATTATTATTATTATAATAATAATAATAATAATAATAATAATAATAATAATAATAAATAATAATAATAATAATAATTATTTAATAAATGCATTAAAATGTGTTCTGCAACTATCAGAGTCATGTTTAGTCACTCAATAAAACTCCTGTATTTAACTTAATTATAGCACAATAGAACTGCAAATTTTCAGTTGTAATTGAATCTGTGAAATGTATCCTTGTAGCTTAGTCCCCAACATGCAAATCTATGTAGCTACTTCCTTGCAAAAATGGAATAACAGACTAACCCCCTTAATAGAGCTGACACTTAATATTATCTGTTTTAACAGAAAGCTGTTAACTTAATGTGCCTCGTTCCTAAACGTTGCAATGATATGATGAATCTCGGACGTCTGCAAGGCTTTGAGGTAATGAATTGACAAGACAGTCGCTCTTTATGTTTTTCAAGTAACTGAAAGGACTGTAGTGTTGTACCCTAGCCCTTGAATTTCATTGTTTGTTATTTTTTTAATGCTAATATGGTAGTCAAGGTGGTAATAAGGTAATTATGTGATAATGAAATCTGCACCAGAGATAGTGATTTAACCCTGTCTAGGGTTCTTTGACAGATTTACTGCCTGGCTAATGGGCTGGCCACAGTTGCTCCTGATTCCTTTCATTTGCTTCCCCTAACTTTGATGACCCAACCTTTTATTAATATCAATTAAATCAGATTTATGTTCTTTTTTTTTCTTTTTTTCCTAGGGCAAGCTAACTGCACAAGGTAAGCTGCTGCAGCAGGACACTTTCTACGTGGCAGAGCAGGACTCTGGAGTGCTGTCCCGCAGCAAGGAACGCAGGGTCTTTCTCTTTGAACAGATTGTCATCTTCAGTGAGCTCCTCAGGAAAGGCTCCTCAATCCCAGGCTACCAGTTTAAGAAAAGTATTAAGGTATGTTGTAGAAATTCTGTCGCATCCACATTATCCAGGTAAATGTAATCTGATTAACGCTGTTATTTATACAACATCCTATATTTTTTTCTATAACACACAAAATAGGTACACTGTTATTATTACATACAATATCATGCTTACTTAGCATTATTAAACATCACATGACAAATAAATCGACATAAAAAAATAGTATCCGCTATGGAGTATGCAAATTATCAAGGTAAAGCAGCGCATGTCTCCACACTTAGCGACTAAAGTTCAATGGAAAATGTACAAAATGATTTGGTCCTTCTGCTTTCATCTGTAATAGTCAAATATCTGTATCCATTAAGCACAGCACACTGTATCCATACAATCATTTGTTTTATCCTGTGTAGATGAGTTACCTGAGTATGGATGAGAATATTGACAATGACCCCTGCAAGTTTGCTCTGTATTGCCGAGGTTCTTCAGAGCGGGTTACACTCCAAGCTGCCAATCCAGACATTAAGCAGGCCTGGGTTTATGATATCAGCCAAGTTCTGGACACACAGAGGGATTTCCTGAATGGTATGTAGAGCACAGATGCTATCCCTGTCTTCTGGATTGCTAATTCAAATAAAATATACTGCGTCTTTGTTTAACCAATGCTTTTGTCCAATCCACTTGTTATAGAAGTTTACACACAGGTTTTACCTGTTAGGTAATGGCCAAAGGTAAACATAGCAATTTAGCAATGAGGCAACTATGTAGTTAATGAAGGATTTGGGCTCATTTGTCAAGGAAGAAAGAAGCTAATGGATAAGTCTGTGGGCTATCCTGAGTTTTTGAAGGGTAGTTATAGGCATATGACCCCTTTTCTAAATTTGTTTTGCTGGAAAGTGGTTTATGTAGTTATGTGTAAAAAAATGATGCCTGAATAATGTTATTGGTTTCTCATTGCAGCCTTGCAGTCTCCGATAGAGTATCAAAAAAAAGAAACATGTGCCCATTCAGTAACGAAATCACAGCCCAGCTGTAGGATATCCCAGTCGAATAACCATCCCCATTCCTCAACCCCAGTCGGAGCTGAAAAACCTCCAAAATACAGCCGGAACCCATCAATACCACCTTTAAAGATATCTACCTCTAATGGCAGCCCAGGCTATGACCACCATCCATATAAAGACAGAAATGAACATGGAAAGGTCAGTCATTTACAACAAGTCATCTTGAAAATAAAAGAAATCAAGGACCACTTTTTAAAATAACTATCTGGGGAAAAGGGAAATACATTTTTGGGAAATTAATATCAATTACATTGGTAAACAAAAGTTATTGTTTTAGACCATCCAAATTAACGTTGCCCCATATCCACACCATTTAGTATGAACGTTTTCACAAAACACCATTTTCCACAGCTTGAAAATCAATTAATTTAGGCAAAAATTATCCATTTCTGTAACATATATGTAACATTTTGTTATGTGTCTAATTTTTGCAGAATGATATAGCTGGATGTAATGGGGCCTCATCTACTATGATGGTGACCCAAGACTACAACGCACTGAAAGAGAATGAGATATGTGTCATTCAGGGCGAGGTGGTGCATATCCTCGCCATCAACCAGCAAAATATGTTCCTGGTGTACCGGCCTGCAAATAATATTTCCCCAGCTGCTGAAGGTTGGGTTCCAGGCTATATCCTGGGTCCCATGAATAAAACCTTCACAGAAAATGCTGAAGGAAGCATCAAGTAAGTGACACTTGGCTTCCCTGGGAGCACTGTATGGATTTTAGAGGAATTGAAAAAGATGGTGGGGTTCCCCTGCTGCTTTTACTCCCAAGTCCATTGGAACAAACTTTTAAATGCTGGATTAAAGGCAGGGGAAGTCTTGTTTGACAGCTCTTTTTTTGTTTGTTTGTTTGTTTATTTGTAAAATAATATATATAAATAAATACATGGACTTTTAAGACCGTCACGGTTTGTTTCATGTTAACAAATCTTACAAGAACTTGGAACTGACTGGACTGGACGGTTTTTATTTCTGTTTTAAGTTTTGAATGTGTTTTGCTTCATTTAAATATTTGGCAACAATGCCTTATGTTGGACTGAGGCCTAACTTTCTAAAATGAGAGATGTTTTATGTTGTCTATGGCAATTTGTTTGTAAAGCTTTTTTTAATTATTATTTTATTTCCTTTTTTCATGATTTTAAATATGTTGGCAGTATACTGTAAAGATATATTTTGTTTTTGTTTGCCAAGACTTTTTTTCCCCCTTACATTCCTGTATAAAGTATTTTGCACTATTTAAGAAACCCATATTAATGAAGTCAGGTTGTGCAATATAATGATAGTCACAATGTTCATCATTGTACCTGTAATGTAACTAAGAATTTAAATGTAGTATTTTAAATATGTAAAATACATTTTCAACATGGGCATGATTTAATGAGGCAAAATAAGTTTAACTTGTTTTGCTTACTAACCTTTCAAAGGTGATATTTAACAGCTGTGGTTAATATAACACATACAGAGCAATAGGTTTCCAAATTACAAAGTTGAGTCTTTTAATGTTAGAAACTTAGAATGTTAATAATGTTTAAAGCATCAAAATCAGTTTCAGCCAGTATCAGATAATATAATAATTAAGTTTGTGAACCTATAGTTGTTTAAAAAGTGATGCAGTTTTTTTTTTTTTTTTTTTAATTTGCATAATCTGCAAAGGTTTGCTTTTTAGGGTTTATTTAGCAGATGTCATACTTTTTTTAGTTCCCCAAGGCAAGTTAAAATATATTAATACAATGCATCATTATTGTGCCTGATCATTACGTACTTATTAACACCCACCCCTAAATGATTAACCATTTTCTGAATTGTAGACTACATTAAATCTGGTAATATTTTCCTCTTTGAAAATGTTTTGTTGTATGTTACTTTTTATAAAGCGTACCCCTTTTGTGAACTAGCACATAGAAAATGGATTGGTGGATTACCAATGGGCTGGAATATGTGATAAAACTTTTTTTCTTTCGATTTAGGTTTGTAGTGTTGTAGTACTAACATGAACACATTCAAATGGATGAATATTTACTGTATGTTAATAACCTCACAGACAAAAAACTTCATTCTCAAGATGGAAATATGTACCAAATTTGCAACCACTAGTAAAAGGAATACATGTGTTTTAAAACTATGGGCACTGGAGAGCATCTACCTTCGTCAAATTGTGTTTTTATAACAAATTTATACAGTACCTGCAGCACCATACATTTTTTCCCCCAAGATTTACATTATTTACAGTTTTCCCTTCCTTTGTAATTTTGGCCTGACTATGATGGTTAGCTTTTTCTTAAAGCTTTCACTACCAGATAAAGCTTTTTTTTATTTTAAAGAAATATGGATGATGTCCTGTACCCACCCTCTCCTCGAAGCCTGTGACCCCTGATTTTAATGGTGCATTTTTTGGTATAACAGGAAGTCTCTTTCTTGGCACACCCTGCGTATGAGAAAAAGAGCAGAAAAGGACAGCAGTGGCAAAAGTGAAGCAAAGGTAGAAAATGGATCTCGTAAACCCAAGGAAATTCTGAGCCACAAGGTCCCTGTTAAAGTGAGTAAGCAGGCATTTAGGAATCGCAGGCCACATGCCTCCCCACTCGCGTTAAGCAGCTCGGCTTACTTTTGTTTGTTTTTTTTGTGCACGGCACTGATAAAAAAAATAAATAAAAAAAATATTCTTCACTGGTTTATAACACAAAGAAATATCGACTAATCTTTCAGTGATGGAACCGCAAGAAACTTTCAAGATTGTGTTTGTTTTGCACAGATGAATTTCAAATGTTAACAACTTGTTAATGGCTCCAGCAAGATGCCATTTTAAGTTTTTGCAGGGGGGATTTTTTTTCTTACTTTTATAAATCACAAAGTTATTCTAAATATTTTTTGTGCAGAAAGCATGCTACCAGTTTCACTTTATTCTTTAAAAATTTAACAGACTGAGCAACGACTATTTATAAAACGGACTGAAAAGTCTAAGATGGACTTAAATGGGGTTTTTTTGCCTAAAAAAAGCCTATTTATAAAAGGTACAAGAGATGATCTTTCTATTTCACCCATTCTAATTTTTTTTTATGCAGTTTGGTAGATATAACTGCATGGAAATGCTTCCTAGTTAAGAATTTATTTTATAATACACATTATTGGGGATTTTTAAAAATATATAAATTATGGTCTTTTTCAAACATGACTCTATTTCCAAAATAACCCAGTTCACTTTGAATGGAAACAAAAAGAAAAATAAATGCAAGTAACTCGATTCCTTTTGAAGTCGCATCACAACATTGCACTGAGACAAACCAAGCAAACTCCGTTTTTATGCCCAACAAAGCAGATTTAGCCTCTTTGGTTGGTTTCAGTTCAATTCAATTAAAAGAACTCTGAGGAGTTAGTTTGTAATGTTGATTTACGCTTTCAAAGGAACTGAACCACAGTCCATTAGAAACAATCTTTCCAACTTATCAAGAGTGAACGAGCCCTCAAATCCAAGGTTGTATGAATAATCCGTTACATAACATGTGTTGTTTTAAGATGCTGTTAATTTAAGACCACTATGTTTTAGGAACACCAGCCTAATACATTAACTTACAGTAATGTGTACATGTTGTCAAAAATAAACTGTATTCTACATAGAAAATGAACAGGAGGTTATCATATGCTTTGGTTCTTGATGAAGATAGAGGTGGACTGTTAGATTGAGCCTCTATGGGGAGAACCAGTATCTTTTCAATGGAGCTTTTCAGGACACTGTCTGCCTGCTTTACAAAACTGTTTAAACCTGTCGGTGAAGAAGCCTATTCAAGTGCTGTAACATTTCATTATGTTTCAAATTCTTAAGATGTTTGTTCAGTTCAGCACATACTGTATAACATGTTTCCCATATTTTGACAGCACTTACAAGAACAAGTCCCTTGCTTATCCAGGCATATTAATGCAAGTACTCTGCAGTCTCAGCTCTAACTTTGCTTTCTCTCGTTCCGCACTACAGGAATCTAACAGTTCTGAGGAGTCAGATTGTGATGAACTAGACCCCAAAACTAGCATGGAGGTAGTAATGTATATCAACTCGTAATGCATGCAGCCCATGAAAACCTATTTTCCTCTTTTTGTCCCTCCGTAATTCCCATGAATCCCACTTAGACGCTCTGCACAAATATCACCAGTAAAGTTCCAGCTTCAGCTTGACACTGGAGGAACCTCAAGGTCGTGGGTTAGGTGAAAACAGCAAGACCGGTTTGGGCTTTTCATCACCCTGTCATTTAGGAAACTCACACCTACTAACCACCCCCCAACCTTAAAGCATGCTTAACCAAGACACAACTCATTTCAAATGGCAACCAAGCTAGCAGTGCTTCAGGTTGAGAACATGTGAACTATTAGTCCACCAGTGTGCAGGGCATCCATGCTGGGAATGCACCCTTCCCTCAGTTCTCTGCTTGTCTTTAATTTGAAATGACCAATTTCATCATCTATTCCTGGGAAAAAAATGTTAAAAACTGTCTATTTATGTATGTAAAGTCAGTGTTTTTAAACTTGTATGTCAATGGACTGGTTTGTTTTTGAACATGAAGATGGCTGACTACTGCAATGTTATAATGAAAATAAACACCAAAGGATTGCTGGTAATACTTTGCAATAAGAGGTAGTTATTTGGATAAGAATTGGAATAAGGCAGTTCATATGACCAAGTGACAGATTTATCATTGGAAATCAACTAGAAAGAGTAATTAGTTCATACAGTATGTAATTGCATTTCAATTCACATCTCTTGTTGTAGATTGTTACCAGAATGTTTTTCCTGCACATGGATGTTCTAACCTCCTTATAAATTATCATTAACTGTACACAAGCTGGGATTTCAAGCTGTGAGAATGAATGCGGATAGCAATTTAAAGCAAACAGAAAATATTAGGCCCATGAGGGATTACTTGTTCCAGTTTTAGGTTACAGAAAGCTAAAATAGCCTATTTAAAACATGCTGTTTTTTACTTTACAAAATAAGTTGAACCGACATTTCATTTGAACATGGTGAAGCTCTTAAATTAAGTCACTAGGTTCTGCAGAGTGCTTTCGATGCAAAGGGAATTATCAGCTTTTCACTGGCCAATTATCATCATGTATGTTTTGCCTCATCTCAATTTAAAACTTTTAAACCTCAACATCAATAGATTGAACAATTGTAACAAGAGGGAATTGTTTAAAACCCTGCCTGAAGACGTTGCACACTATTGTTATGCTTATGTGTTTATAATGTGGATCTGCATCGGCCACTTGAAACTCACCTGTCTACAGATTAAAAGGCGACAATTTGTTTTTAATTGAAAGCACTTTGGAGGTTATACACTCAGCTCAACCTAATTGTGTGATTTCACAGTTTAACCGGCTTTCAATTGAAATGTGTTGGATCAGGGAGACCTTAAAGGAAAATTATTTGGAACCAGTGTATTTGTCCCAACCAATATAATATTTGTTTTATCTCCGGAAGCACTTATATACATAGGCATATATCTTCCGGCTTTCAATATATAGGGAGACCTTAAAGGAAACCCATAATTAAATGTAACCAGTGTATTTGTCGCCAACTCTAATATATATATATATATATATATATATATTATATATATATATATATATATATATATATATATATTCTATTAATAATTCTATACCTGTGTGTAAAAAAATAAAAGTGTTTGAACAATAAATAAAACATATGCTCTGTCTTATGAGAATTTCTGCAGATTTGGAGCCACAACAATACAATGTAATGACCAGTTGCATTTACATTTACATTTCAGATGCAGTATAAAATACAAATAAAATGAAAAATAATAAAATTTTTAAAATAAAATGTTCAGACATTTACATCAAAACTGTAGAAAAAGAATGTGCCATTCTGGATGTAAAAAGTTGTTAGAAGTGTAGCCGATGATATTTGCAGAAATCACTTTTTGCTTTTTAAAAGTGAATTAGTTTTTACTGTGTGCCTTTCACACAGTACATTGCGCAGTGCGTACATTCAATGGTAAATAAGCATAGATGGATATGGAATAATGCTGCCACCTGGTGTTGATGGATATCAAAAAACTTCTCTGTTCATTTGGGTAATGTGCTTTAGTTAAGCCTTACATATGCTTCCAAAAAGGCTCCTAGCAAACCATTGTCAGCTCTGCTTTCCCTATGCTGAGTTTATATATATATATAATATATATATATATATATATATATATATATATTATATATATATATATATATATATATAATAAATATAATATATCTATATATATATATAAACTCAGCATAGGGAAAGCAGAGCTGACAATGGTTTGCTAGGAGCCTTTTTGGAAGCATATATATATATATATAAACATAGTTAGCTAGTTAACAGCAATGACAAATCAACCACGTATAACCTGCTCGATGCAGGTTGGTCGCACACTAAAATCTTTTCTTTAAGACAGCTTCAACACCTGATGATGACACACTATATGTGTCGACACACATTCTTTGTGTTTCGTTTTGTTTCAATAATAATAAAAAAAGTTTCTTAAAGAGGAATGTTATATATAATATTAGTGGTCAAGTCTTAAAGAAGAGATTTTTAATTGTGCAACCAACCTTGTCTCTACGAGCGTCATCAAGCAAAGTATAAATGGTTGATTTGTTTTTGCTGTTAACTGTGTTTTAACTCTGTAGAGGTATTCATATATAAAGTGCCTTATGGCTGTATGGCTGCCATCTCTTTTTGGAAACAGCTTTGCTGTATATGAATGCCTTCATGATTATATATATATATATATATTACACACACACAGTGCTCTCCCTTTGTAAGGCAATCCTTTATACTGCAGAACAGGTTATAAGTCGGTCGGTCATTGCTCCATTTACACATAATAATTAACCAATGCTGTCGCGAAACACAAACATGAATTGATGCAACAAGCGCTGGGGCAATAGAAAATGGAAATGGGTATGATTACATTCTAACAATCGTTTATTTGTGTCTTTCACAGTTACTGAATCCAAATTTTATTCAAGAAGGTAAGTCCACTAAAATTCAAATAACACGCTTGGACATTGTATTTGTTCTTCAGTGGAATGAACCAAAAAATAATAATACAAAAGTAAATACTATTCAGAATTATTTTTATGGGATTGTCACTAAACTGATTAATCCTTATCACAAAATATTCAGGTGTTTTACAAATAAGGAGTCTTGGTAGTATTTGCAAACTCAAAAATCACTTGTCCATGTCTGTGCCACAAATATTGTGTAGTATAGTAGGGGAAGAAGAACATATGCATAGCTCATATGTAGATCATATGTATAGCTGACCAGGGGAAGAAGATGTAATGGTTAGCAACTTGCATCATAGGATCCCTGTCTAGCATGCCCATAGCTGCGGCTACGAGCTTTTTACACAGAGGTTTGTATCCCTGGGATGACAGTAACCACATTGAATTTATCAAATCCACAGGAATTTGGAGGGCCAAAGGTCAACATGTGGATCTGATAGCTAAGTGGATCTTAGCTGATGCAAACACTGCTTTTTGTATAAAGGACAAGGGTCTATAAGATGGGAATTTGCTCACAAGCGATGACCAAAAATTTATTTGCAGAAATTAACTTGTCTACTGCCACATCTTTATTGGCCATGGGTATTGGCCTTTAAATAATATGTCACAATACTAAACAACACACTGAAGCCTGAAGAAGTTGTTTAAAGATGGAAAATAAATCCTAAAATTAGCAAAATTGCACAAGTGTATCTAAGATTTGGCCCAGGTTGAGTGAGATAAAATTCATGATGACTGTTCACAAGCCGACAAAATAACAAACAGCCAGGCCTGCGTGAAGGTTCACTTCCGCAAGGAACATTTTTGTTTAGTCATATTTGTGTTGAATGAGACAGCTTGAGCCAGATGGCAGCAGGGATGAAGAAACATTTGCTCTAATCAACATTTGGGCTGATGGTTCAATCCAGAGAAGATTGGATGGAAGTGTCAGTAACAAGTTGCTTCCATAGCTGACCCACATAACACTGAGTTCCAACCCAGGTAGAGCATACCAGTGTGAAAGGGGCTAGTTGTATAGCACATTTTTCCTGGTGAACTGGTGAACTGATCAATCACTCTATACATGTACTATCAAAAAAAGTTTAAAAAAAACCTGTGCAATAACATAAAGCCCTTAGAATGTATGCAATGGTTTCTACATTAGTTGGCACAATTTGACACCGCTAGTGCCAATATACATTAAAGATATTATACTAAAATGTGTCAATGTGTTTTATTAACAGTTGCACCAGAATTCCTAATCCCGCTTGCAGATGTGACGTGTTCTTTTGGTCAGACAGTAGTTCTATGCTGTAAGATCTGTGGACGTCCAAAGCCAGACATAACCTTGAAAGGACCTGACCAAAATCTGGTTGTTAACAACATTCGCTTCACTATAGATATCAGGTACAAAGTTAATATTAAAGTATTTCCTGTGCACTTTTTAAACAATAGATGACATGAGTATTAACAGAACTGCATGCATGACATCAGACACAGGGTTATATTTTCAAAGAGTTTGCTCCTGTCTCTAATTAACCCAAACAGCTATACACACTTTAGCTGTTTGCTTATTAGTTTTCTATAAGTAAGAAATAATGTTCTCCTTTAAAAAAATGACTTAATCAGATTGGAATAAAAGCTTTGAAAATATGGCCTATTATGTCAAACCAGCACTACTATGAATTATGGAAACTGTTTAATGTCTGCTTTGCTGAAGACCTATACAGGCAAGACTATATTTACAAAAAAAGCCCAGATTACAGGACTGATTTTTTTTATTTTTTTCCTCCTCCACACACGAATGTAGTACCCATTCCCAAAGCCCTTTGCTTTAAGAGTTTTGTTGTTCAGAAGCCAAGCCCAACTTAAGTGGGTTCAACTCTACGGTATATTATTCATAAACTTGCTTCATCCCTCTGATTTACCTGAATTCTCATAAGATTGTTTTAAGAACAAACCAAGAGCAAACAAGAAAATGAGGGTACACAGGGGATTGTTAAGTAAAACCAAACACACAGAAATACGAATTGCTGCCAATCCTGCTGTGCCACTAGGCCTACCTGAAAATGTACAGTCAAATCCAGGTTGTACTAAGGATAATGAAGGACTGTAGAATGAGTCATCCTCTTCAGTTGCATTACACAGTTAATGTAAAGTCAGTCATCCAAGAAATAATAAGGACCACATGACAATTGCAAAGGACAGGGTTTGCTGGAGATCAGTCATGTTGTTGAGCACCAACTCGGGGGAAAAAAAAAAAAAAAATGGGCAAAGGCTTGCTTTAATCATACTGCACTTTAATGAAATTACAAGAAACATAATGCAGTCATGTCATGACAGCATTACCTTTAAAGCACAATGAATAGATTTTGCAGATTTGATTTTTTCAATTTTTCAATTTTTAAAATTTTTTTGGGCAATTAACTTTCCAAGGTCTTTTTGGTATTTCAACTGCATCACCTACATATATATTTTTTAAATAAATAAATGCATTCCTATATTTATCTAATAATGTACAAGGAAATATATTTTGTTAATGACTAGAAATTATATCCAAAATGGGAAGACTAATGTTTTCACTGACAGGGATATATATATATATTATATAGATCTATTATTATATAATCTATTTTATCTTTATATATATATATATAATAGTTTGTTTATGTTTTTTGTTTAGATTCAATTCAAATTGTTTTGATAAAAACAGCAACACCATGTACTGTATACTACTGTGTGAACTATATTATATGGACTAAGCAGTAGACCAAAATATGTAAGCTCATAGTCTTTTATACTGGTGTTTGACCAACGCATATTAAGCAGTCTAAATACATGTTATCTTTGCTTGCCAAATGGTTTGCTATTTGTTATGGTTTGCTACCTATTAAAAAAACAATTTTGTTCCAGGGAAACTGGAGAGATCTTGCTGAAGATCTGTAACCTGATGCCTCAGGACACTGGCATTTACACCTGTGTGGCAGTAAATCAATATGGAACTGCATCCTCATCAGCTTCAATCAAAGTGCAAGGTTGGCATGGCGATCAGTGGGCACCTGTGGGGTTTGCTTACCGTGTGGGTTGTGATTGGCTTAGAATGTTTTGTTGCCCCTCATCAGGATTAACAATAATTGAGAGTTTTTAACTTTGAGCAGGCCTACTCTTCTTACTCCTCAAAACAATAAACCGAGGATCAGGCTGGCTTCTGTCACATGTGAGTAATATGATACTCTCTCTTGCTGCAGGTGTTCCTACAGCACCAAGCCGACCCGAAGCCCAAGAAAGAAGCTGTTCCTCTGTGATTCTTCGTTGGTTACCACCAACTAGCACAGGACACAGTGCCATTTCAAGTTACACTGTGGAATACAGAGAGGAAGGTATTACAATTTATTTTCCAGTCTGGTTGCAAGGAAGATCAAAAATAAATGCTCATAAAGCTTTTAAATTACATAGAGGGCCTGATTTTCAAAGCAACTCATGTTAAGTAAATCTGGGGTAAGTATGCACTGCACTTAAATTTCATTTAAGTTAAAATACAAGGCAAAGCAGAATTATACCTTTACAAGTAATACAAGTCAATACATTTGCACAAAATCCATGAACAAAGTTTTAAAAACAGCCTCATTATGTGGTGATCATACTCTTTCATATAATACTGAAGGCATACATTTACTTTTGAACCACTCCTTAATTTCGCAGAGTTTGCTTAAAAACATTTACAGTGCAAATTCAAATATCCAATGACCTTTTTCTTTGCAATAGATTCCCTGCCATGGCAACAGTGTGTTGTATCAACCCTGGACACCTTCCTTTTGATTGAGGACCTATCCCCAGGAGGACAGTATCAGTTCAGAGTCAGTGCCAGCAACCCCTGGGGGATCAGCACCCCAAGTGAGCCATCAAATATTGTAATGCTCTCCAGCAATGGTAAGTGGTGTTCATTTGATTGGCACGGTGCTTCAAATGTTTCATTCTGTACATTTTACATGGAATTTAAATGTTATTAATTATCTCCGTCTTTTGGGTGACTCTGCAGCTGATGCATAGTTCACACACCCTAGTCTCATATCTTATAAAACGTTTTGTCCACTATGAAAGGCGATATTTAAAAAATAAAGATTTATTATTATTATTATTGTTTACTCTAACAAATGGATTCTGAAATCTGCATAATTATACAATTTCTTTTAATTTGTAGATTCTTCGTGTGATGGAACAGGCATTCCATGGAAAGATAATTTTGAATCAGCTTATATTGAACTGAGTGAAATTGGAAGGTAATATGTCCTGTAAACCCTACTTCCATCCGTTTATCTAATGTGATTCTGCCCAGTTTTATGGTGGAGTTATATTAGCATAGAGATACTGTAGGTTGAGCAGTTTTGCAGTGGCCATCTATTTTAACTTTGTATTAATGTATTGCTTCTATCGGTGATGTCAAGCAACATGAGGTAATCAGCATTTTATACAAAATAAAATCCATTATTTTAACATCTAGTATTACTTTTCCACTATACAATGGTATTATATTATCCCAAAGAGGTTAATTAGTTATTTTTTTCTCAAGCTGTCATGCTCCAAATTTACAGAAAAAAAAATAACACTACCAAGAAAAAAAGGAGAGCTGGTTTGTCACATGAAGTTCAGTTTTATGACTCCTGAATAACCTTCATACCCCAGTTAAATGTTAAATGTTAAATGCAATTGTCGTACATAATAACAACCTTCCTAATGACCGCTGTATTCCTGTGTTTTACGTGATTCCATCTGGTTTTAGGGGCAGATTCTCAATAGTAAAGAAATGTGTGCACAAGGCTACCAAAAAGGAAGTCGCTGTCAAATTTGTCAGCAAGAAGATGAAGAAAAAAGACCACGTGGCACATGAGGCAGGCATAACACAACATCTGCTGCATCCCCAGTTCCTCAGTCTTTGTGACATCTATGAGTCACCCTGCAGCTTTATATTGGTTTTAGAACTGTAAGTATGGGACGCCATTCAGTATCATTATGATCAGGTTTTATATTCTTAATAATTTACAATTATAATATAATTATTACTATCCAAATACTAATGCAGTTATATTATTCCAAAGTAATATCTAATTTCCCAACATTAAATCAGAATTAAGGCTGAATTCTACTTGCATTTTTGTATATTCTCTGAGTTTCAAAATGTCTTTGAAATTTCAAGGTGACAGCACCTCATTCCGATTTTTTTTTTAAGTATTATTAGTTAATACATACCTAGTTTATATTTAGTAATTTTTGCATGTTTGGCTTCAAGTTAATAGGTAACAATTTTAACTTTTTTATCTGCTGAGGTTCATTAAAATATATATATATATATATATATTTTATTTTTAGTGTGGAAGACGGACGGCTTTTTGATTTCCTGATAAACCACGATGAACTCATGGAGGAAAAAGTGTCTTTTTACATCAGAGATACGCTGGAGGCTATCCAGTATCTCCACAACTGTAGAGTTGCACATTTAGATCTAAAGGTAATGCTCAAAGAATCATTTGCAAATGATTAGGATTACAAATTGTTATGTGTTCAGAATAAATTATTTAGAGAAGTTATTTTATAGCAACTTTGTTTACTAAATAATATATCTAATGTTTCATGGGGCGCTTGGATAAAAAAAAAAAAAAAAAAAAAACAACCTTGCTCAATTTTATTTTTGCTTTAAAATCTAAGTTTACAGTTTAGATGCTAATTATATCAAAAGCGGTTACTAATCAATATATGTATATATTTATCATTTCAACAGCCAGAAAATCTTTTAGTTGATCTCCACATTCCAGTGCCTCGTGTCAAGCTGATTGATTTTGGCGATGCCATTCAGATTACAAGCCAGTACTACATTCACCCTCTGCTGGGAAACCCAGAGTTTGCTGCTCCAGAGCTAATTCAGGGATCTCCTGTTGCACTGAGCACAGATATCTGGAGTCTTGGAGTCCTTGCATATGTCATGCTAAGTGGGGTCTCCCCTTTCTTGGATGAGAGTGTGGAAGAGACATGCATGAACATCTGCAGACTTGATTTCAGTTTTCCTGATGACTATTTCTGGGGAGTAGGCCATGCTGCAAAAGATTTCATTAAGGCAGTCCTTCAGGTGAACTCTAGAAAGAGACCCACTGCTTCCACGTGCCTACAGCACCCCTGGCTGCACGCTCCCAGCAGTGCTTACTCCAAAAACCCCTTGGATACCTCTCGACTGGCTTCTTTCACCGAGAGACGCAGACAGCAGAATGATGTCCGTCCTGTAACAAACATTAAGAGCTTCATGAATAGCAGTATGGGCCACACATTGTAAAATGTTTTGGATACGTACAGCAGGGTGCAAGACACTGACAATAGCAGGTGGAAAGGGGCCTTCTACTGTAGAGTACATCATAAAGGTTTATGACAAACATGCCTTTTTCATAAAATATATGCAGTTTGGGTTACTTCTGTGTTTTACTTCAGTCAATGTGTGTTACCAGAAACACAAAGAGCAGTACACAAGCAGGGCAAAATCACAAAGGGATAAACTGTACAAGTTCTGTTTTAAGGTTCAACTCCAGTTTTCTTTTTTTATTTTGGGGCTAACATGAAGTGTGTAAAAACGAATTGTAATGAAAACAGAATTGAAACGCAATACCAGACACATGAGTCAGCCAGAATACCTGCACAGTGGTGGTAAACTAAAGGTTCCATAATGCACTGAGACTTCTGTACATACAAAGGCCTGTTTGATCAGTTTGTGCAAGAGCAGAAGTACGTACAACTCTTTGACATAATTTAGCAAGCAAAAGTTGAATAGCAATGTTCATTTTTACACTATGTACGTATTTAATTATGTACTGTATTTATGTATGTATTTATACATATGTTTTTTTTTTTTTTTTGTTATTTGCAGATATAAATAGTCTAACCTTTAGAAAACTGTAAAACTGATGGTGATATCTATAAACTCTGGAATGTGCAAAAATTGAATTGGCTATTTGGGTAGAATGTAAAATATGTACGTATTTGACAGTATGAGGAAGCAGACATGACTTATATAGTATAGGGACTGTTACCAATTACTAATGCATAAGCCTAACCTACAGAAGACCTTGAAACATGCAATTCCACTGAAGCCTAATAAAATCCCTGTACCCTAGGCATGATGACAAAGCATATGAAAAAAACGAACTGACTTTCTAAAATGACTTTACATAAATCAAAGCTAGATGTACTGGACTAGCACAAGCATTGCCCCAAGTGAATCTCCTTAGAGATTCAAGAAAAGCTGTTGCAATTGAACCTACTTTTTTCTATAGACGTGAGCCAGTGGTAAAGACACTTTACTGTTGGTGAGAGGGAAGGGACATGGTTTATTGAGGCTTTAGCATTTACAACCAAAAGAAAACAACTCCTGTGGTTCCATGTGGAGGACAAGGTGATTTGTGCTTGCTTATTTGGTTGTGGAATGACTTGCTTAAGCATTTTTATACTAAATCATCATCTGTATGGGAAGCTGTGTGAAACCTGTCTTCTGTAAGCTTCTTTGTACTTACAATATAAAATATGCTTCAATGTTTAAAACAAAGCATAAGCCTTTTATACCTCACTATATATATATATATATATATATATATATATATATATATATATATATATATATATATATATATATATATATATATTTATATCAAAAAGGGTGCAAATAACTCTGAGCCTTAACAAATACTGTATTAGTTAAATTCAAGGATCCATCTTCACTTATTTTGTGATTCCATGTGTTTATTATATTGCTTTGTATATGTGTAACATGTGTAATCAAGTAGTTGCATTTTGATTCTGTATCACTACAATATAGATTTGATCATTCATTATTAATATATATTAATATAGGTACTAAGAGATATCTAAGAAATGAAAATGTCGTGAGGTTGCAGTCATAGCAAGAAGTTGTAAGACATGCGGCACGGGGGGTATAATCTAAGCAATAGATGTATGCCGCTTTTGTAAAATGATGCGGTGCATAGCCTATTTCATTTGTAATTTAAGAAAACCTATTACAGTGTACTTTTATGTAAAGTGTAATCAAAGATGTTTGCTTTATTCTGTTTTTAAATATAATTTATTTTATTAATTTACTTAAGGTACTAAGGTACTAAGAACTGAAAATGTCTAGGTGCATAAGCATAAGACATTCAGGTATTACTGAATAGGTTGCCATTGTTGCCGTGCTTTCTGTTTTTCTTTCTCAACCTGTATACAAGTCAACAAAAACTGTATAGATATGTAGTGTTACTTATTTAAGCTGGTTTTGATGTAATACAGCAATGCATATTGATTTGAAAAACCAGTGAATTGCAAGGGTTCAGATTTGCTGTACCATCAATGGGGATATAAGCAGTAAGCTACCTATTTAAATATAAAACCTATGTTCTGTATTTCAACCATGTAAGCTTTTTCCACTACTACAGCATGCAACATACATTAGGAGTTTACTCAAATTGTACTGGTTGCCACATTTGTAATTAGTGGTACATGTTGTACATGGTTTAGCTTCTCCATTTACAAAATAAACATGCAAACAAACCCTTTACTATACCACTTGCATTGGCTGTTTGTTACTGAATGTTTAATAAACATCCTTGTTTCTAAAATGTCTTAAATTGTTTGTTATTTTTATTTTATCCATACAGAAGTTGCAGTTTAAAGAAGACAGGGACAAGAGCATGTGTTTCTTCTAGATACAAGAAATGTAGTATGCCCACTTTTAATAATTGATCTTTCAGTTTGTCTTGCATAAATTCATACTTTATGGGTAACTTACAGGTGGAGGCAGGATGTGACGTAAAACTTAGAAGTACAAAAGTCCCCAAAATAGTGTCTTTGCCGGTGTACAAAATGCAAGGGCCATTTATATGGGTAATTTAATTGGGTGCAGTCTAGTTCCTATATTAAGAACCAAGGCTTTTAAGATTACCAATCTCAAACGCAGAGGTGCTTCACAGGAATAGCACAACACAGAGACACGTCAACTGCTTGCTTTTGTGTGAAACTGTCAACACACAGTCCAGCAATTCTTATATTTAAATTCGCGTGGTTTATGAATGACCAGGCCCAATTTAGTCACAGTCGTGTCTGAAATAGCCATCTATTTGTTTATGTCACAAATAGTATAAAAGTCATCCATTTTCTACATTTTTTTTTTCTATCCCGTACAATGTATTTAGAACGGGCATCCCCCCAGAACACATCCCGGTTAAAATGACATTAAATAGCGACATTCCGGTTTATACGTCATTACATAGCGACGCACATTTTCCACGTGAAAGCTGAAAGAAAAAGTCGTGCAGGAATTCAGATGAACTCAAATCCAGCAATGGATCATCTAGAAGAACTAGTTGTACATTTGCACGAAATTCAAGCGGTTAAATTCGGCAAGTTCCAATTGAAGAGTGGTATTTATTCACCAGTTTATTTTGATCTAAGAGTGATCGTTTCCTATCCTGCTGTAATGAACCAGGTAATTATTTCACAAGCTCTGGATACGCGCCGTTTTTACTAAATCGATATTAAATCGTATTTAAGGTATGATTTGTTTTGTGTATAAAATGCAATTGTTGTAAATTGTTGCAATACATATTATGTAACGCTAAGCTAGCTGTGTGCAGTATTATAAATCGTAAATCTTGTTCACAATGTGGCGCGCTGTGTGAATTACGTTTTTACCACTGTGTCACAAAGGATTAGAACGTTATCAAAATCGCTTCATCGAGAACACAAACCTCCATTTAAAATAAAGAAATAAAGAAATGAAGCCTGGAGACTTCTTTGGGATTTGCATTTACCGTAAGAGCAAACGAACTTGGAAATTTAATTTTCTTGTAAATAGATCCTGCTCCCTTCCTTAATAATCTCAAGTGAAACAGGGCTGATTTGTCATGTATTGTACACCAATAACATTTGCATTCCAATAAAACGATTCCAATTAGCGATTACAGTAAACCAAGCAATAATAACCTTATAATAAATGCAGCGTGTTTAAATAGGTCGCCAGTCTCTTGTTCCAGTGTGCAAAGGATAGTGGATTGAAGTATGACACTGTGTGTGGTGTCCCGTATACAGCATTGCCATTGGCCTCAATCATCTGCTCTTCCAATCAATTACCAATGCTGATTCGGAGAAAGGAAGCAAAGAATTATGGTATGCAATTTTGGATTTCTTCAAACAATTGTATATACTCTTCCATATAGTACAATGCACTACACACAATAACTAACAAGAAAAACATAAATAAAAAGTAGCGTACACTCTTGCTGCAACAGTTCATGTAAATAACATTAATGATAAAATCGTCTACCTCTTTTAATTCCATATATGAATCTCTAGTATTTCCCCCAGCAGTGTTCCATAACGTCAGGACACATGTATGTAGAAGGGTATTAAGACCTGCTGCTGTATGTGACTTTACTGTTACCTTGAAGCAATTGGGGCAACTCCAGATAATACATATGGCTCTATATACTTAAGCAATAAAAAAAAAAAAAAAAAAACGCAAAGACAATATACACTAGTAAAATAACAGCAGTTGCATTCTTTTAAGTAGTTTTTTGTCTTTTACGCTTACTTCAAACTAACTAAACTAATATATTCAAAGGAACGAAGCGGCTTGTGGAAGGTAGTATCAATCCTGGAGAGACTTGCCTCATCATTGAAGATGTGGTCACCAGTGGATCCAGTGTCATGGAGACTGTGGAGGTCCTCAAGAAAGAGGGCTTGAAGGTTACAGATGCCATCGTGCTGGTTGACAGAGAGCAGGGCGGCGAGGCCAGACTGGCAGATGAAGGCATTCGTTTACATTCTGTTTGTTCTTTATCAAATCTTTTAGACGTTCTTTGCAAAAGGGGAAAAATTGATGCTGAAGTGGTACAGAATGTCAACAGATTTATCCAAGAGAATGGCACCTACACATTCACAAAACAAAGTGGTTCAGCCCCGGCAAAGAAAATGTGTAGAGAAATGAGCTATGGTGCCCGTGCTGAGCATCCAGGAGTCCACCCAATTGCTGCCCAGCTGTTGAAGGTGATGGAAAAGAAGAAAACAAACCTGTGCATGTCTGCCGATGTCACCGACTGCAAAGAACTCCTCCAGCTGGCTGACACCATTGGTCCGCACATCTGTGTGCTGAAGACTCATGTTGACATCTTGCAAGATTTCCAGCCAGAGGTGATCAAGGAGCTGAAAGCAGTGGCAGAGAAGCACAAGTTTTTGCTGTTTGAAGACCGGAAGTTTGCAGACATCGGGAACACAGTGAAACACCAGTATGAAGGTAACACTTGGTCACAACTTGGCTTGCGTACTTAGTTAAATTTGGTTACACACACAAATAATGGGCTGCTATGATCAGTCTGTTGTGTAAAAGGTAATTGTTCACAAGTTTGGAAAGTATATTACTAAAAATCTGTATTAATTTTTTAATTCACTAGGTGGTGTTTACAAGATTTCTTCCTGGTCTCATATAACCAATGCACATGTGGTTCCTGGGCCTGGAGTTGTGAAAGGACTGAGGGAGGTGGGAATGTCTCTGAATCGGGGATGCCTGTTGATTGCACAGATGAGCTCCCAAGGTTCATTAGCTACTGGGGATTACACTGAAGCTGCAGTGAGTATTTATTTATCCTTGTGAAGTTATTAGTGCACACAAAGAATGCAGTAATATATTCTGGACCACACTAAAGAGTTCGAACTTATTTTTTTTTCACAGGTTAAAATGGCTGAAGAACATTCTGATTTCGTGTTTGGATTTATAAGTGGCTCGAAATTAACTAGCAAGCCAGAGTTTCTTCATATGACACCTGGAGTACAGCTGCAGTCAGGAGGCAAGTAGAGCTTTGGTTTTGCTTGTTTTTTAAAGGGGTCATTTGGTTTAAAAAAAAATACTACTTTTGGTGTACTGGTATATAAACTGCAACACACAATAGTGCACTGATAAAAATGTTATATAAGTAAAAGGAATGGATGATAAATGGGAGAAAAATAAAGATTGACGGTGTCCTCAGCTGTCTTTTTAAAACTTTTATACACTAACAAAATCCATTATAGGACTTCTAAAACTTCAGATGATTCACACATGATGAGGTTGTGTGGATGTTTTTTGATAGAATGTTACCTAAAAATAAGTGTCTACTGCTAGCCATAGTAAAGAATAAAGTATGGGGTTAAAGAGAACTGAAACACAATTAAATTTAATTGGTGGAATGTCCAGTTGTTGCATGTCATTTATTACAATTGTGGTGTGTGTGTGTGTGTGTGTGTGTGTGTGTGTATATATATATATATATATATATATATATATATATATATATATATATATATATATAGAATTTGAGAATCATTTCACAAAATGGTCAGGGGAGGAAGTCTTTAAACAGCCTGATACATGTTGCTGCATTGAGTCTATTGCAGAACTGACTGCTTTACTTGTTCCACGTATTCCACACATACCTGTAGCCTTCATTTGTTAATGTCACAAACTTAAAGAAAACTGATGTATCTGTTGACCTTTTTATAAAAAAAGATGCTGACTAGTTTAAAGTGAACAGTGTAGCTAAAACCCTCCTAATTCTCTTCCAGGAGATGGTCTGGGCCAGCAGTATTTGAGCCCTGAAGAAGTAATTGTTAAGAAGGGCTCTGATATCATCATTGTGGGAAGAGGAATTCTGGCAGCCTCAGATCGAGTGGAAGCTGCACAGACCTATAGAAAAGCAGGCTGGGAGGCTTATCTAAAAAGGCTTTCTGTGCCTGGAGAGCTGCCATAGTCAGCAGAATGAGTCCATCCTGTAGTAAAGACGATAAGCAACCAGGTTTATAAGGCAGAACTTCTTTCTTTTGGCGCCTTTTTTCTGTGCCTACAACTTAAGGAAACAAAATGTTTTATTATTTTTTTAAGTATAAATAATACTGCAGACAAATACTACTAATGACAAATAAAAAATAAAATATGTAAGAATGAAATTTGCTGCCTCATCTTTTTTTTTTTTTTTTTTTTTTTTTTCATGAAGCAATTCAACTGCTTCTTGTGAAGATGAAATAGTTTCCACTGTTTTCCACAAACACCAATATGTATGTACCCAAGACTCACAATACTGTATATTACTTGCAGTACCCACTGCATGAAAAACAGTCCACCTAATTATGCATTGTTTCATGTGATTTCAATATGAGAATACACTAGCTGTGGAAAATAAATCTATGGTATAAAGTAAGAGTGCAGATGGTGTCAGCGCAGATTTCAGAGAAGTATAGCGAGTTATAATAATAATAATAATAATAATAATAGATATCAATGAGGAATGCTGCAGAATTGGTATGTTCACAGAAAATGTTATCAATTGCCCTTGTACTCAAACTAGTGTAGAAAGTGCTGCAGCTTATCAAGGATTTTTCATTACCGGCACAGTGTGTAACATTAATTTTAGCCACAAGAGGGAGTAGGAATATCACGCCGGCCAACACTTAGTCCTGTAGAAGCTCTCTTGACCGATGTCAGTCATTTACAAGTGTCCTTTGTGTGCTGCAGATTATTCAAGGTGGTAACTTTGTAGTTCTCTTATATAACAATCTCCATAAAAGTGAATTAATTGCATGAGCTGTCGCTGTAGTTACTAACTTTGTATTCTGGAGTACAGTATCAATTAATGCATTTCGATAAATACCTGAAGAGCAGAAGACATGCACACTGATCACTACCCTTTGTCGGAAATGAGACTGCTTCTGTCACAGTGTGGGTAGTGGTGGATTTGAAATACAATGTCGGATTTTTTTTTTTTTTTTTTTTTTTTTAATAAATATTGAGTCTATACAAAGATTAATGTGTACTACATTGCACATAGTAACATGCATTTTAGTCTGGAGTGCAGTATCTAGTCATTTATTTGGATAAAAACCTAAACTAGGTGTTTATTTTCAGTCTGATGGCTTCCCATATACCAGAAATGATAAAGGTCTGTGTTTAGTGGTGGATTTATTTTTATCCAGGTATTGTTGAGTGGGATACAATACCCCAATATATACAAATGCACATTTAATTTTTGGCTGCTTACATTAAATACACAATGTACAGAGACTGAAGGAGACTGGTGATACAAGATGGGTGTACAATTATACTGTGCTGGTCTAAATTAAAGTCGTTATGCGTTGAAAGGATTGTTAAGGCTATCTTTAGTACAGAAAATATGCCAAATGTTGATATATATATATATATATATATATATTATAAGTTACTATATAGTTCAGGCCAATTATCATGTAAAAAAAATAATAATTTGCACTTTATCGGATGGGAATGATTCGTTCATCGTTAAGCAGCAATGCAAGTTACCAATGGAAGTTTTTTTTTTTTTTTTTTTTTTTTTTCCTCTACATTCCAGAATTATTTGCAAGTACCAGCTTTCTGTTCATATAAAGATGCTATACGAAACAACGTGTAATGTAGCATACTGCAGTGCATACTTGAGTATAGAAAACACGTGCTTTGGACGATACTATTGCATCTGTTTTTATACGTAAACTATCTGAAAAAATAAAGGCTTTTGGGCTGATGGCAGGACAACGCACGTCTATGTTTAAGCAAAGCGATTTGCATGCAGGTAAATTCATCCATACGGAAAAGCATATGGTACCATATAAATATAAAATAGTCCTTGTGAGTCATTTCCAGACCTAACACGCATCAACTATTACTAGAGACCAAAATATGTTTTTAATCGTGAAAATTCTAATGAAGTTTTATGCATTAAAAAGTTTTAAATTAAATCTAGGTCATAATAATAATAATAATAATAATATATAATAATAATAATAATAATAATGTGTACTATATCCCATCACGTTTAATGCTAAAGAAAGTTGTGTCTGGAAATACAATTTCAATAGTAAAGTAGCCGATTTACTATGTGATAATAATATGCTGAATGTAGTCGTTTTGGTTTGGAAAAATCACATTCACTTGACACTAATTTTCAAGATCTGAATGTCCAAGACAAAAAAAAAAAAAAAAAAAATGATATAGTCTCCAATTATTAAAATTAATGTTTAAAAGTAGCCTACAAGGTACAACATATGAAATATTGAATCATACACACACACACACTTTGCACATGGCTGTATTAAACTAATTCCACGATATAGCCTATATACTTCCATGTCTAATTGTATGCATTATGAAAAAAGTTCTGTATTCTACTAAGTTTATGATAACATGAAGCTCTGCAAATCCAGCGAACTCTTAGTAAGAAACACAATACATTAAAATAAAAACAAAAAACTTGAACATGATCCCCAATAAAAAGCGGTTAAAACACGTTATACCTATTATTGAATTTTACAAAAACAAATTAAACGTGTTAACTTTCAGCAAATAATAATCGTCTGTTATTTAAACCATGCATACAGCAATTTAAAAACGTTATTACTCAAAAGGCATTTATATATTTAATATATATATATATATATATATATATATATATATACTATACACACACACACACACACACACACACACACACACCACACACGTGTAGTCCTTTAAAGGTAACTTGTTTCGTTGTTTTTTAAAAAATTACTTAATATTTTACACTCCTCGGAATTTGTTTTCGGCCTGCGGCTCTGGTACCAGGAAGGTGACTTAATTTGCAAGCCGCATGGAAATCTTTGTGTAAATGCCAGGTGTTTTTTTTTTTTTTTTTTTTTTTTTTTTTAACACAGGTTAATGAATCTCCTCTATCGACCTTTCAGTTCTCTCTTCTATTCAGTTTTACAATCGCCCGAGCACCAGGATCCGCCGACAGAGCTGTCCTATCAGCTCCATCTACTATAATTAACAAACCAACACAGAGTTAGTTTGCATAGAGACCAGGTCGGAATAATCAAGAGAACTTAATCACCTCCCCGTGCCCACCCCTTAGTTCCTGTGTCAATATTGACCAGAGCAAACGCACCGTGTGACAGGTGTGCAGGAGAGGATCCTCTCACTTTAAAAGCTAATATCCTTTTTTTTTTTTTTTTTTTTTTTTCTTCACTTACCTCTTCTGATAAATGGAAGGGCTGTTATTTTATATCCTGGCTATATAAACTCACTCTTTGTGTATTATAGGTTCATTTTCCCTTAAGATCCGGGAAGGGAAAGATGACTTTTCTCCTAACTTGGGGTGAGACAGTACCGACGTGTCACTCGGTGGGAAAATAGGTAAGGACATTTCTTTGAGATTTATACGCTTTCTTTTGAACTTCTAAATCTAGTCCAAGACTTTCTTTAAAGTTATTGCATTATTTAGTATATGTTTTAACACCCCCTTTGATTGACACGTATTATCTCTGTTCATTTTAGGAAGTCACTATCATCCAGACAACATAAGTGCAGAAGACTTCAACTTGTGCTGTCCTTGGAAGAATACTCGTGGTTACACCGGAACTTGTTTAAAATCTGTATTAGGAATATCCTGGACATCCGTACTGTGGGCTCCGTTCACAGAAGAACTCGGTAAAAATGAAAATTGAACTATCGTTATACTGAAAAGCAGATGGTTTTCTGTATTTGCCTCACGTTGAGCCTGACGTACAATACCTGAAGCTGAAGTTTTGTTCGTTCGGCTCGCGTTAAGCAGGTACAGATTTTCTACAGGTCTGCAACACGAATACCGACTGAGTAGATACCGAAATTAAAAAGCAAAACTATACAAAAAACTGAACACCTGGACAGGTATTGTGGTGACTGCTGAACAGTAAATATGAGATAACATAGCATGACGCTTAATATAAGGACACGTTTAAAAGTATTCACCGTTCTTGTGTAATTGCCAAGAGTTTCACTAAATAAAAGCGTTATAGAGATATATATATATATATATATATATATATATATATATATATATATATATATATATATATATACCAAATAACAATTGTAATAAATGACATGCAACAACTGGACATTCCACCAATTAAATTTAATTGTGTTTCAGTTCTCTTTAACCCCGTACTTTATTTTGATAGGCATACATTTTGGAGAAAAAGCTTATCATATTTAACTATCTAACTCTGTGAAACACACTTCCTGGTGCTTTTATAGACAGAAACTTACATTGAACTTCTTTACCATCTATGCTTGTTTCAGGTCCAGAATGTATCACTTATTTCCACGTTAGGCAGATATTTCTGCTGTCTTAAATTAAAAAAAAAAAAAAAAAAAAAATCTGGAAATGTAATTAGAGCCTATCGGTTTTCATTAAATCTGTTAAAGAGCTATATAGCAGTGCTTTATTATTGTTTTTGTTTTTGGGATGGGTTCATTCTGTATTGTTTTCATGTCACTATTTTTACTAGTGTATGCCTAACTAGTTAGCACAAGCTGCAAAGTGGTGTTTACGCCACAGTATTTTGAACCATTTTATTCCACAATTAGTTAGTGACAGCTATACTTTAAGAATGCCTTAAATAAATAACTAAAAACCTAGTTTTGAAGCTGATATTTCTTTTTTCTTTGCTTTCTGACATTACACATGACCATTTAGGGCACTGTCTCAGTAATAGTCCAGCTTGTGAGTTGGACTTCCTTCTCTTCTTCCTTTTACCATCATCACCCCAGTATAAACTGCTCCATATTCTTATATTCTGATAACCACCCCCTTTATGTGCAACTCCCTAGTAAAGTCAATTGGTGATTTTGTGATACTAAAATCTAAAAGACTTAACTTGTTACCAATCGCTTGACAAGTTATCTACAAGGGAAAGGCCTGTGCATTAAACACTTCACTATGGACCCTATGAAGTTTTTTAGAGTATCCCCTTGTCTTTTGGTGTAGTCAATACATTTTAACATACCTAACTATATGTTGTTAAAAATCATAACCAAGCTAGAACTAGAAACAAACAATTTTAATTCTGGGACATTCAATGGAATCACTACTGCAAGAAATCAATTCTTGGGGGTGTATTGAAGAACATGTATCTGGCTAAGTTGTTCTCCACTGATTCATGGCTAAAAGAAAGGATTCGTACATGTGTGGTACATCTTGCTCATAAAATGATTTGCATTTATTTGAATATCAAATGGAGGACTCTACGCCTAAGTGAAAGGTGGTGGAGCAAACCCAATGGTGTACCATACAGACTTTACAAGAGTGCACCTGGGGTTCTAAGAATATTGTGGCGATTGATGAAGGCAGTGTGGGTAAAACAGGTAGTCACAAGGGCGTGGTGCAGGAAAGGAGGGGTCTTTATCCCCCCAAAAAATACTCTACCAGCATCGTCCAATTCTGTTCAATTTCGCTTTTAAATGTGGAGAGTGTCATCTATTGAAGAACCACATGATCGACATACAGAAAGTTGCTATCCCATGCCTTGTGGGGTGTTTGGAGCACATCAGTATGATCTGGCAACAGATTCAATGTGTAAAAAAAGAGAAGGCACTCCATATAACATTCCTGGATTTAGGCAATGCATATGGTTCAGTACCACATAAGTTTTTTTTTTTTTTTAGCACTACTTGGCAGTTTCTCGGTCGGAGCCAAGGCAGGTAGCACCATTTCTCCCAGGCCTTCACCATGGCAATGGAAGTCATTATTAAGGCCTAGAAATGGGTAGTGGGAGGAGATTACTTGGAGGGCATATCCTGTATGTACTTGTTTGTGAAACCTTTTCTAAATGTTAGGCCTTCCAGGATCTCCTAGAAACTGAAATGATAACTCTAAGTTACTATGGGAACCAGCTCAAGATGTGTAGCATGACATTCAGGCAATGAAATACAGCAGATCTAATATGTTTAATAAACACTTTCCTGGAACAGAGTAAAACATTAACTACAGCAGAGCAGAGGTCAATAATCTGACAGAGAACATCTGTCATTTGAACCACTATGACGTCTCAGACTTGGCTATTATTGATATTGCCCTAAACTCTCTCTCTCTCTCTCTCTCTCTCTCTCTCTCTCTCTCTCTCTCTCTCTCTCTCTCTATATATATATATAGAGAGAGAGAGAGAGAGAGAGAGAGAGAGAGAGAGAGAGAGCGAGATAGATAGTAATTAGGAGGATTATGTTGACATTTTATTGTACTGTAAAAAACATCATTTGATTATGATATGATGGTAATAACCAATACTTATTACTATCTGGTATCAATAAATAATAATAATAATCATTTTGTATATTTTTAATATTTTGAGTACACTACCTACCACATGTAACATTAAACTTTCTGTTTTTCGTTTGCCTCATGTGAATAGTGGTTGGTTATAGCCACATAATGAACTAGAACATGAACTGTGATATGCAAATAAAAGCGCTTTTGCATTATATTGTAATGTTTCTAATTCAGACATTTCATTTTAACTGAATGCCCATATAAGCCTTTGGTTTTGTGCTTGAAACGATTACATCAGATTAAAACAGTAAACATGAACTGAGGGGGAAACATGTTCATTAAAACAGAATAAATATAAGGTGGATACTTAGCAAACTCCGAGCTACACAGTAGATGAATGGGCAAACATTATGGATGAATACAAATATTACTTCATTTGGTGTTTAAAAAGGATACCTGTAAATAAATAAATAAATAAAGCTAAACAAGTATATTCAGAATATCCCTGGCCTCAGCTGTAAATACAGTCATCTACTATATCTGTGTCAGGACCACTCTGACTAAAGTCTTGCAAAATACGATGCATCATAACTATTGCAGATTAATATTCACTTCAGCATGTGACACTTTTGTGTTGTTTACTGACTTGTGTGTCTGTATTTGCAACCTTGTTGCGTTGCAGTTAAATGACGAACAACAGCTACGTAGTGGTGGCTTTTTGCACAGAAATCCACACAAAGGCCTGACGCAGTTTGTTGGCGGGTTGCTGAACGTGATCTTAAAATTCGAATATATGCATACATGCAAATGAGTGCCTCCAATATATATCCCCAAAATGGGGAGACAAAAAAAAGTTTCGATATCTGCTCTTTTCAATGTCTATAAATGAAATCCCAACCATAAATGGATTTTCATTCAAAGACAGACCCTGAATTTGGTATTGCAACACTATTTTATTATATTTAAATAAGGACTGCATGGTAAAAACAAAACATATTCTCCCATAGAGAGCCTGTGGCAGAGCAAAGCTCTGCCCTTTAAATTGGCAGGGATGGGGTTAACTTCCCCTACCTGCCTGGGTTTATTATGTTCAGGTGGCTGGGGTTGATTAGTTGATTAGGTTGATTAACGATCAATCAGCACCCAGCCACCTGATATAAAAGGAGGCCTCTGCTTCTCATTTGGGGAGAGGGAGCTGAGGAAGCAGGTTGGTTTTTTTTTTTTGGTTGTTTGGAGAGCTTGAATCCAGTGAAGGAATTGCCCAGCCTGGAGATTGTTATTTTTGTAAATTTTGCTTTTTTGTCTTTCTTTGTGTTTAAATTGTTTTGTTTTGGCCCTTGTGCCCTTTCATTTTTGTGTTTATTTATAATAAAATAGTTATTTTTTTGAACTGCAAAAAAAAAAAAAAAAAAAACAACCTGCTTCCTCAGCTCCCTCTCCCCAAATGAGAAGCAGAGGCCTCCTTTTATATCAGGTGGCTGGGCGCTGATTGATCGTTAATCAACCTAATCAACTAATCAACCCCAGCCACCTGAACATAATAAACCCAGGCAGGTAGGGGAAGTTAACCCCATCCCTGCCAATTTAAAGGGCAGAGCTTTGCTCTGCCACAGAGCCATTTAATGGAAAGCGCCTCCCCTGCAGTTATAACCATGAGATTGGCATCTCTGCAGGTCTTCTTTAATACTACATGTTAAGTTATGCGAAAAGTGGGATGGATTTGAATAAACAAATTAGACAAGCCCTCAAGTTTCATATATCCTACTGCCATTCCCTTCTGAAAAATACCCAGACAAATGGACTGATCAAGAAACAACAGACAGTAGATACTGTATGTGGTAACAGTACAAATATTTGTTGTATAACAGGCATTATGTTAAGATGGGATCATATGCCTTAAATTAGCACTATATTCAAATAGTTCAAACACCAAACATGTTGTTATATAATCTTAAGAATAAACAGAAGCAAAATAACAATATAGTACTCCAGTCCCTTGTTATTTTGTTAGCTGACAATTAATAAATAAAATAAAAAAAATCATGCAATATAGAAGGCAGTGAATAAACTGAATTATTATTATTGAAATAATAATCTTTCCTTAAATGTCTTTGTCTGGCCGTTTTCTTCCATTGCTACAGAATATTGCAGTTGCTGAGTAGAAAATGTATCAATCAAACTACAGTTATTGTTGTTACTTTACAGAGTAGCTATCAAAGATAGTGTTTTGCTGCAATACATCAGTAAACATCTGGTATTCGGGGAAGCTTTTTTGTCTCTGCTGAAAAGGTAAATTAGTCAATGGGTATCTGGCTGCAGCTAAATATGTGCAGGTCTTTTGTTCTATACAATGAACCTGTATATTGCAAAGCCCCCAACCCAAACTCAAAAGAAATACATGGGAAATCAATAAAATCAACTAGCAGTGAACAAAAAGCAGGGTACCTTCTCCTTGATTACTGCGAAACACAACACAGAAGCCGTGGCTGTTATTAAAAGAAGCAGCTGTGTGAAATGAAGACTCAGATGTATTTCTTTGTCCTGCACCTGTCTATGTTTATCTACACATCACCAGATATTTGTTCTTTGCACTGCAAACTAAACAAAAATAGGTCTCAAAAACCTGTATCCGGGTAAACTCCCAAATGCTAACTTAACCCTCCCTGTTACCTCTGTTTACTGCTGTAACCAAGATGATGCAGTTACTAAACTTGGCTACTAAAGGTGGTGTATAACTAAAGAGGCGAGGAACAAGTTTCTAATTCAACAGATTTACATAAAAACATAAGAATATAAGAAATCCCATTCGGCCCACTTATGCTCGCTCACTTTGGTGCCAGCGTGGTCCATTAGTACTCAGGAGAGTTAATTACATTCCAATATAAAAGCATGTTTAAAATGTATATCCAAGTAAGCAATAACAGCAGTGTATGACTTACATTTGGACAAAGTTTTTTTTTTTTTTTTCCAGTACTCCTCATAGCTCTAACAGCAGTATTATTAGTAGTATTTAGAAGTAGTTTGCAAATATTATCAAGTGAGACATGTAGCATGGCCTTTTAAATTATAATCAATGATTCCATGTCTTCACTGATCCGTTACTTCTGATTTATATTAGCAGAAACACAAAGGCAGGCAGAATTAAAAAAAAAAAATCTTACCAAAAATCATGGAAAATCATAACAGCAGTTTGTTAAAAATGCAGTATGCTATCTTTTTATAGTTATGTGTTTTTGCAGTTACATCTTTGAGTCTTTCAGTCTTTTAAAGATAATGTATTAAATTTACAGAAAGCAGACAGGCACTTGGTTAAATTGGAGACAACTGACGCCTGGAGGGTGTGTAATGAAATATGCAAATGTCTTTAGGCAGCATTTGTAGTTCCTTTTGTATACCACAGCTCTGCCTGGTGTTCTTCATACATAAGAAAACTATGAACACTGTCCTGCTAATAGTCTAAAAGTAATCTTCCATAGCATCCTGTTAAATGCACAATTATATTATACAACCATTGTACCATAACAGAAACCTTTCAGAGAGCAGATGTTACCTGGAAGAATCGTCAGCGCCTGTTCAAATTTGTCCTTTAGGGGATTAGTTTCTATGACAGCAACAAAACACAGGGAGGAGATCATTTTGCTGCTCATTTGTGTCTACTCTGTTTAAATAGCATTTCCCATTATTAGGCAACAACATTTGCCTGGTAACCAGCTATCTTGCATCGCCTACACTGTTCAGAGCAGTATGTCATTTGTCAAATGATATTGAATCTAAAATGGCTAAATCTAGATCACATGCACATCCATTGTACTTGTCAAACAACTTAAAATATAAATGTGTGCTTTCCTAATACATTTGATGTGAATGGTCTCTGTAAAGTCTTTGTAAAGAATTGTGCCAGAAATAGGAGCCAATTATGCTATGCATGCAGATGTCATTGTGTTAAGTTAAATGAGTTACAGGATACAATTTCAGAACATTTCTTGGTTGGTACAATATGACACATCCTGTATCTGCCCATCAATCTCTTGAGCTGGTTTACAAACACCAGACACAAAGAAGCAAATGAGAAACTGCCATGAAAACCTTGTGCGAGTCAAACAAGCTTTTACCACACCCCAAAAAACGTTTGCACACCAACTGGGTAATGAAAAATACTTCTGAAATGTAAACTAGAAATTTACAAGTAAAATACATCTAACTGTTAATAGTTAGAAGGTGATTCATTACATAGCAGACACAAACAGCGCATCCCCATAATTCCGTAACAAGCGCACAGTAAAAATGCAATCTGAAACTTCTGTATAGCAGCAACTTTAAAATTTCATGTTTTAACAACGTCTAGCAACTGTGTTAATGTTTAATAGATGAACCACATATATTTTGTGGCTATCTGTATATTTTATACACAAGAAGAGAATCACTCTCGTAGAGCTGTTATTAGTTCACTGCATTGCATATGCAAGACGTTATTTCCTTTTCCTGTTTAGGGAGAAGAAGAGAGTTGAAGTGGTGATGTAGCTGTCAGAAAAGCCAACTTCTGGTTAAATAACACCTTTTGCAACGGAGGCTGAGAATGATATTTGTTTATTGCTTTCTGCACCAGCAAGCGGTCCTTTTCTTTGCTGCAGCTGTGCTTCTCCATGCTGCACCTGTGCTGGCCGACCTTGCCGCGCGCGTGAAAAGCTCCCGGGTTCGCTGGGGACCGCGAAAAATTGGATTCACAGTCAGTTTGGGTTAAAACATTATTGAAGACTGATAGAAGCACGGCAATAGCTATATATTTTATTCTGTATATATATATATATATATATATATATATATATATATATATATATATATATATATATATATATATATATATATATATATACATACACACACACACACACACACACACACACAAACTATAATTATTATGCTATTGATGTATGGAGTTTCATCCTCACAATCACAACAAGTTAGGTAGTAAGTATTTGTAAATGGTTATTACAGTATAATGGTTAATGAACCAATATTTGGAAGTGTATCCCATTTTAGTTTATGTATGCATCTATCCAGTGTGTGCATATGACGAGGAAAGAACATGCATTATAGCATTCAAGTACTCACTCTTTTTTGTGTTAGAATTGAATATGTAATTGGATCAACAGGATACTCAATTACTATAACATGCACTGTTTCAAGTAAATGTATTTTTTTCTGAGAAGGATTTATGGTGTCCAAGTATAAATGTAGATAACCATTGCTGAATAGAAAAGAGACACTGACATACTGTACACAGGCGAATGGCATTCTTACAATAAATAAATAAATAGTACATACCTTGGTCTTCAAAAAAAAAAAAAAAAAAAAGTTCAAACAGCCCCCCCAGTTCTGAACATAAAGGCTATAGAATTGCTACTCAAGTAAAGTGTGCATAAATAGTCCTTAAAGTTTTGATCCTATTAAGTCCCAGATCCTTTTTATCTAATTTAAAATCTGCTTGAAATAAGTGTAATAGACACTCGGGGGACCCAAATGAACTTGCACTGACATTGTTCATTGGGACCCTACAAATATTAATTCTCTCGGAATGATAAATGACCTGGGGTGGGGCAACCCAATCTCTCTTTAATAAATAAGATGTCCCAAAAAGGCACTGGTACCAGTAGTATATGTGGTGTAATTTTTCTGACTGAACTTCATAGGGCTTGAATAAATGGTTAATTTAAAAATTAATGAGAAATAGTACAGCATCCCACAGTGAAAACCTCTTTGTAATTTCTTTGTAGCAAAGATCAAATTCAAAGTAGGTGGGTAACAAATTTACATTTTAGCCTCCAGAATTTCCTAGTAAAATAAGGCCTCTGCTGACGATGGGCAGAAACAGATATAATCATTCAAATGCCAGAACAAAAGGTTGTCTGCTGTGAATCTGCCTGCTTGTCAGTAGCATGCATTAGCCAGGCAACAGAACTGCAAATCTGTCAGGCAAACAGACTCTCCGATGCAGTGTTAACAAAAGCCTGAATTAAACAACGTGGCACCAGCCCAGGTGGGAAAATGGGTCATCAGTGTTTATACATTTTTAGAATGTATTTGTACATTGCACAATAAGCCCTAAAGGTACTATAATTATACTACAATACATTAATGAAAGAAAACAAACACACATCAGTTCCTGACGGCCTGAACATACAGACAAAACAATATTCATTATCTGTGTTTTCTCTTCTGGAAGCATGTGTAGTGGTAACATTGTCTGGTTTGTGCGGTTTTTAGAGGAAGGAACTGTTATTATTATTATTATTATTATTATTATTATTATTATTATTATTATTATTATTATTATTATTATTATTATTATTTGCTTCTCTAACAATTATTTTTCAATAAAGTATCACTGTAGTGCTGTAGTTGCAATGTAATATGTGTGTCTGTGCCTGTGACTCTGGCTCTGTGTCAGTCACAGACACAGTCTGAATATGAGTCATATCAAGCGTTGTTTCTAAATGTTAACCCCAACCCATATTGTATACATGAACATTAATAATAATAATATCATATAAAAAAGAATAGTATCATATTCTATCAATAAGTTTATAACATTGAAAAAGTTAATATTATGATACACATGATATTATTATTTGGTTTAATGTAGAAGACAAACTTAAAGAAAAGAAACATGATTGATTTAAAACAAATGTTTTGATTTTGATATAAAATGAATTATATCACATGGGTACAAGCACAGTAGTTTGATATAGTAATTTTGCTGTTTATATAATAATAATAATAATAATAATAATAATAATAATAATAATAATAATAATAATAATAATAAAGTTAATAAATATATTATAACTTTTTCTTTCTTTGGAATAAAGTTTAGTGTTACAAACACTACAACTATATTTTACTTAATATCGAATAAGCTAAAACTAAAAAATCTCATTTTTAGAGAGTACTGCATTTAACAACCTCCTAGTCATCTGCCTTAACTACACTGTAACCAGGATATTGTAATCTTCTATAAAAAACAACAGCACTTCATTCAGGCAAACGGACAAATTTAATCATACTGCTTATGCACTGAGAATCTCTATCAATGCTGTGCTTAACGACAATACCTGACAGGTCCTAGAAACGCTTTGATCTGCTAAGTAAAACTGCTGGTGTCAAGAATATAATTATGATCTGTTAGAAGTTCTCTTAAATAGTGCATTTGTTACAATCATTAACAATCATGCATTTATATGCATAAAGTTTATATATAAATAAAAATATAATTATATATAAAAAACATATAAATGCACCAAGCTTACAGATGTATGCACCCCACCAGCTTGTTTATTTAATGTTTAACAATATAAGAAGTGATAATACCTGATGCTTAAAGAGGCTATAAGATCTAATTGTTTTGTGATGTTTAAATTTTCTATCAATAACCAGAAAACTAGCAAGTTGACTGAGACCTGATCCTCCAGAAGCTGGACCGTATAGTCTTACCCACTACAAGGAGAACACAAGGCAAAAATACAGCAGGTGATCATTAATCTCTGGTCATTCCTCCTGTGTTGGGAATGATTTCTTAAAAATTGTGCAATCCCATTTACATGATCTTGAACTGAACCAGTTGCAGAGTACAGGCTAGTGACCAAAATATTCTGGTAATGTGGTGAAAGACAACTTGCTCATTTTAAGGGTTCCATAATAATGTATAGACTTTAGGTTTTGTTTCTGGTCTCTTAGACAAAGCTTTGAATGTTTTTTCAAGGTGTTCTGCATTTCCAGAATTATGATGTAGGTATTAGGCTAGTTTTTACAACACCTTCTACATGGTACTACGTTATGAGGGAATTATTTCACAGAAACACTCAACAAGCAAAAATTTGAAAGTCAAAACAGTTGAGTCATAGTGTAATACCAAGTAAAGCTACAGACAAGGACAAAGTTTGACAATGTTTTGGACCAATCCTTATAGAAATGAACTATGTTGAGGTATGTTTCAGTATATTGAAAAACATATATCCTATACCTTAGAACAGCAAAACTGTGTATATATATTTTTTTTTTAAATGTTGCAATATATTGTAACATAGTATTATTAAAATATATTGCAATATATTTGAACAAACATTTTTAAAAAGCAATTGCACAAAACAGGTGAGCTAATTTGAAAGAATGTATGAGACCTTACCTTATTTAAACTGGTATTTAAAAGACACGTGTATTACATTTGAATCACTGCCCACATGGTGGCACTGTTGCTAAGGCTACTGAACATTTCTGCTTTAATTTTTGGATTAAAATGAAGCCCAAGATGTACAGTATAATTGGCAGGATAATGAAGCCTGTATATGTTAATAATCTTGAGATTTTTTGTACATGGACTTGCAGTAAACTTGTAAATGTTATAATGCAATACAATAAAATTAACTTAACCTGAGTTGAAATTACTTTATATATGTGTGTATTTAATGTATTTTCACACAGTATATTATACACACTTCAAAAGAGCAAATGTCTGCAAGATGCAACCCTAAGTCCATTAATCAGTCACAGTTTGGTGGAATTAGTAGAAGGCTGAATTGCAGTACATATAAATGCCACAAGATGGCATATGAGCCTTTAAATACTGGCAGCACACAGGTCCTGAGGGCATCAGATGATTCCACCGTGTAACATTTTTTTATTATTTTTTATTTTTTTGTTCCTGGGTAGTAAGTGTTATTTCCTAATTGATAATGCCTCAGAAGTATAGAACATGGCTATTATTCCCCACAAACTTTGTTTTTGTGACCAGGACAGTGATATTTCAAAATACCACTATTTCCAATGGGAAAACGGGCAAATGTATGTCTTTTCGTTCACACAGTCAGAAAAAAACAACATATGAATCCAAATTAACATGTATTTATACTAAAGTAATATAAAAATGGCTACAAAAGATTTAGAAGTGAGTAGTTTTTCTAGATTTACGATTATACTGTAAATACAAAATATCACTATTTCCAATGGAAAACGGGCAAATGTGTGTTTTCGTTCTCATAAAGTCAGAAAAAAAAACAACATATGAATCCAAATTAACATGTATTTATACTAAGTAATACAAAAATGACTACAACAGATTTAGAAGTGAGTAGTTTTTCGAGATTTACGATTATACTGTATTTACAGTATAATCGTAAATCTCGAAAAACTACTCACTTCTAAATCTTTTGTCTTTTGTCTAATCTTCTTACTAATGTCTAAAAGATACAAATGGCAAAAACATAGATGAAGAAAAAAAATAGCAAATAAACTAAATGATTACTTTTCACCAGTTTGTACAAAGGAGGATACGAACAACATGTCCCACATGTCGATCTGTTGCTATCCAGTTTTAAATAACTTTAGCATAACCGAGGCAGACGTGTTAAATGGACTAGGCGCTCTTAAAATAAACACATCCCTAGGGCCTGATGAGATCCTCCCAATAGTACTCAAAGAAATGAAAGAAGTTATTTACAAACCGCTAACCAAGATCATGCAACAGTCTTTTGACACGGGGGTTGTACCGACAGACTGGAGAATTGCAAACGTAATCCAGATCCACAAAAAGGTAGACAAAACAACCAGTTAACTACAGACCAATAAGCTTAATTTCTATTATATATAAACTTATAGAAACTATAATAAGATCCAAAATGGAAAATTACATATATGGCAACAGTATCCTGGCAGACAGTCAGCATGATTGCAGGAAAGGGATATCATGTCTAACTAACTTGCTTGATTTTTTTCGAGGATACAACACTGACAATGGATAATTTCAAAGTATATAACACGGTTTATTTTGATTTCCAGAAAGCTTTTGGCAAAGTCCTGTATAAAAGATAAATTAGGGAGTGGTTAACATGTAGAAACAGATAGTACTAATTAGAGGAGAAGCCTCAAAATGGAACGAAGTAACCAGTGGAGTACCACAGGGATCAATAGTAGGTCCTCTGCTCTTCCTAAACTACATTTAGTTTCTGGTATAGTAAGCAAACGTATTAAATTTGCGGACGACAGAAAAATAGGAGGAGTGGCAAACACCGTTGCAGAAGCAAGGTCATTCAGAATGATCTAGACAGCATTCAGAACTGGACAAACACATGGCCTCTCGCTTGAAAACATTAATATGTTCTTAAGTTCTTAATAATGTATAATATAATATAGAATTTATAAAAAGTCAATTTATCAAAAAGTTAATTATAACAGTGAAACATGATATATATAGTGCATTTTACAGACTGGAGTACAAGCTGTTATGAAAAATAATTATTTTATAGCTATATTATATAATATATATATATAATATAATATATATATATTCTTACTATAATCTATATATAGATTATAATATTATATAATATATATATGTAATATATATATATTTCCAAACTTGCAAAAATGACTATTGTGGTAAATACATTCCCATTAAGATTTAGTGTAGGAAATGTAGGTCAAACATTTATGAGATTTGCATTTGTGTAGTCTGTTTGTGTAGTTCCTGTACTCATAAATTTCAGCTGTGCATTTTAATGGAAGTTCACCTTAAAGTAATAATGAATGCCATTCCCCTAGTTCTGACGAGCCAATAGGAGAGCTTTACGTATGCATGCAGAATAGTTGATCTAAAGACCCTCTCTTCAGTTAATCTCACAGAATGCAGTTATTATCCCAATAAAACTGTTGTGTCAGTTTGTTCCTATTGAATGGGGCTGTTGATCAAATACGGGGCACTAGGTTCTATTCTGTTGAGTCAGAACAGCTAAGCCCTTCACAGCAGTCATTTCAACTTACAACAAAAGTTTGAACTAATGCTCTCTTTCAGTCTGGCATTGCTGAGTGGGCAGAGCTTGTGCAAATTCTGCATTTACTGGGGAGCCTGGCACTATAAAAACACTAAAGGGTGGCTTGTCCCTGAAATTCACTTTGGATCTGTTCACTTCAGAGTGTAAGTACCTTGTGATTTGAAGTAAAATGTCAGAAATCACTATTATAATATATATATATATATATATATATATATATAATATATATATATATATATATATATATATATATATATATATATATATATATATATGACTTAAGAACAAATGAAAAAGATTCTTATTTAAAAACACAAAAAACATTCTTTATCCATTGAAAACCCCCAATGAGTTGTCTTACCTTAACATTGCATTAATACAAAAATCATTGTATTATACAGTAAGTCAACACAAGTTTCCATTACAGCTATTTGAGCTAGATAGATATTGAAATAGACATGGTCGGAGAATGAGGACGTTTAGGAGGGCACAGTTAATCTAGATTACAAAGTATGCAGTTTCTTTTTCCAATACAGAAGGATCACTGACAGCAGCAAAAATGACCACACAGCAGATGGAACAAATCGGACAGTGGAAAATCACTATTTGGGAGGAGGAGAACTTCCAAGGAAAACGTTGTGAGTTCATGATGGAGTGTCAAAACATCTTGGAGAGAGGATTTCACAAGATTCGCTCTGTCAAGGTGGAGAACGGCCCGTAAGTCTGTCTTTCCATCTCAGTGAAATCATAGGCTCTAACCTGACGTGTAGAAAGTCAAAACAAAAGTAGCTGCCACCTTTCCTAAAATAAATTTCAGTGGCACACATTTTCTTTCTATTTGTTACTGTATGTTGAAAACCTTCTAGAATGTATTTAGACACGTATTGCATTGAGGGATTTTAATGCGTATTACCTTTTGATATTAGAGTAAATACTGGTAGAAAACGTTGGGGAACATTGTTCATGTAAGTGGGTACTGTAATATGTAATACTGATATATGTAATATACAATAAGTAGATTTATTAAATTAATATTGACCTTCCAGCTGGGTAGGATATGAATATCCTGAGTACCTGGGCCAACAGTTCATTCTGGAGAAAGGTGACTATCCTCGCTGGGAGGCCTGGAGTGGGAACAGTGGTTACAGGACTGAACACATGCTGTCTTTCCGACCAATCAGCTGTGCAGTAAGTCTGTCAATGAACAATATGTTTGAAAATGAGCATTACTTTGAAGCAAGCGCTAAGGCAAAGGCATGTTTTAAGAGGGACATAATTACTAACAAGAAACCACTCACAACAACAATTAAAATGTTAAATGCCATTATAAGCATACAATGCCAAATAACATTTTAACAGGATTTTACTGTGGGTTTATTTATTTATTGTTTTGCGACCACTTGTATAATTTGCTGCTGTGTTCTAATCCATATATATTCATAAAATCACACTCTTCAGTGCACTGCAAATGATTCCTTCAGTATTTTGTCTATTGTTGACAATAGCTGTACAAAGCATTGTGTGGCTCTTACCTTTTACAGACCCTTTAATTACTCTGTATCTATGGTGACTGTATTAAGAACAAAGAAGTCAAAGACAGGAAACATAGCTGAAACTATCCAGCCCTGAGCATACCTCAAAGCTTCTATCACATGCTAGAGCAAACAGTTGATACAACTCAACATATCAGCAACATCCACTCTGTTTAATGGAATCAAAAACAGTCCAGTAAGAGTAAAATTAAGTACAAGATACAGAAAATAGTTCTAATTAAGAGCAATAGTAGAATATGGCAAAGTATGGAGCAGTGTAGTACAAGTACAAGATGATTATCATTGTATATTATATATATATTTTATATAGTATATATATATATATATATATATATATATATATATATATATATATATATATATATATATATATATATATATATATATATATATATATATATATATATATTATATATCCATATGTGCATTTCAAGCTACAATGTATTTGCGTCCATATGAAAGACAACTGGATTGAGATTTTTTTTTGGGAACAGACCAGAAAGGGTCTTATATTTGGGATGTTGCTCTGCTTTCAAAGTTTTCTAACATTAACTATACAAATTAAAAGAATGCATATTCTTCAGTAGTAACAACATATGTTCCCTTTGCTTCTCTTCAGAACCACAATGACAGCAAAGTGACTCTGTATGACTGTGAGGATTTCCAAGGTCGCAAGTTTGAAATATGTGACGATTACCCTTCTCTGCAAGCCATGGGGTGGTGCAGCAAGGAGGTTCCTTCCATTAAAGTCAACTCTGGGTCGTAAGTGTTATCACATTATCATGTCAAATATATTAAGAAGTTTTAATGATACTTTTAGCTATGCCAGACATGGTACATGGGGAACTAACTTACTAGAGTTACCTGCCATAGCAAAGTGTAAACTCCAGGACAGATTAACCTTTCAATGCATGTGAATGGCAGAGGCCCCTTGAATAAGCAGCCATCTATCTTCAGTTAAATCATATTTCACAGTGGTCCATTTATTATCATAAATGTTGCTCATCAAAGGTAACTGTCCACATAGGGCTAAGTTTAGTTAAGCAAACTCAAGTTGAATTTGATCCTTCAGAAGGTGCCAGTTATTACAATAACACACAAGCATTCTTAAAAGGCTAATGTTGCAAATGTACTCAGTAGCAGGAAGGCATTTGGTTTACAGGTATTTTACAGGTATATATTTTCTTTTTTGTTTTTTTTTACAGTTGGGTAGCTTACCAGTACCCAGGATACCGTGGATACCAGTACATCCTGGAGAGAGACAGACACAATGGAGAGTACAGAAACTACAATGAGTACAGCACCCAGGCTCACACCAACCAAATCCAATCAATTCGCAGAATCCAGCACTAAATCCAACTCACACTGCTCCTGACAACAATTGTGTATTTACAATGGCACGAAGTGTACTACAATAGGAAATAAAAGCATTATTCAAACTATGGAAAAGAGTGTTCGTGACCATTCCTTGCTTTCAGATAGTTCCTTTTCAAAGTGTACAGCTATGGCATCACCTATAATTTTAGGACTGAGAAATAATAATAATAATAATAATAATAATAATAATAATAATAATAATAATAATAATAATAATAAAGCCATGTTTAGTTCTCAATGTACTAAGTTTTAAATCAGTAACTTCAACTGTTCCACAGAAGATTTTGAAAGTTTTTTTTTTTTTTCAAAAATGCGTCAGGCAGCCATCTTGTTTAACGTGAGTTTCTTAAAAGTCAGTTGTATTGCTTCAGTGTCAAGGATGATGCTTGTGATGTTTCGAGTTAGTCAAGTAAACCGTTTGTCAACTGAGACAGTTTTAAATTTCAGATGTAAACATACACCTGGCGGCCCTCTTGTTTTATAAAACATAATCACTTTGACATATTTGTGTTCCATTGTTACTAGGACAATAACTACCATATTTGGAGTTAGTTGGTCAAACGGTGTTCAAATAGCAGCAGTTTGCTGTTAAGGGTGCGTTTTGATTAAATTTGTGGCAGCTATTTTGACATTAAAATGTATCGCAGAAACTTCTGCTTCACAAACTTGATGCAGGTTTGGATGCTGATGATATATGCCAAGTTTCAGATCAATCGTTTCACCGGTTCCCAAGAAGAAGATTTCGAAAGGTTTTATCGACAAATGCTTCACGGCGTCAATTCCAAGGACACAGCAGCAAAATTGTTTCAGCATCTGACAGCCAATGTATCGAGCTTGTTACCTGCCAAGTCAGAACCTGATCAGTCATATAGCTTCAAAGCAGCAGCAGTTTAAAATTTTGGGGAAGAAAAAAATCAATAAATAAATAAATAAAATCTTAACAATAACAATAGCCTTTGGCTGGGAAGCCAAATATAATAATAATAATAATAATAATAATAATAATAATAATAATAATAATAATAATCATATAGAAATAAATTGTATTCATAATTCTGTGACGTTTTACTATAACGTTTCAGATGGTCTTCGGTATTATCACCATGTCAGACAGTTTTAATCAGTTTAGTGTCATACCTCATCTAATATTTCAACTGATAACTGTACTATATATATATATATATATATATATATATATATATATATATATATATATATATATATATATATATATATATATATATATATATATATATATATATATATATATCTTTGTGCGTCGTACTACTACTTTTACCCCCCGAGAGCAGAACATTACAGTAAATTATAGGCATCTATGACATACTGTGTAGCTCTTAGTGATCTTTATTATATTGGTATATATGTTTTTGGGAGCTGGATTGTTTATTCACTCTAAACATTTTTTGTGTTATGATAAAGTGATAAAGTACAGGATGTAATATATTCCAGTTCATAATATCCAGGAAGACAGTACAATATATTTTATACTGAAATTATTATTATTATTATTATTATTATTATTATTATTATTATTATTAGAAGTTATTATTGTAACTTTTTTTTTTTTTTTTTTTTTTACCTCAATAAATACTTTTACAAACTTTGACAACACATTGTAATCCTGACTGTGAAAACAATGACTCTGGATTACTGTAAACTATAAAATACCACTTAACCCTGTGTTCTATAATTACAGCCTGACCGCATAATGGTTGTTTGACTTTGGAGATCATTTCAATGGAGTGCAAATATTTTTTTTTTTTAAAAAGCCTTCTGCTGGTACAGTGATATCAGGTATGTTCTTCAACCACTAATGTGATTCCACACACACAATTCCTAACCATGGTTCAACTACAAGTCCATTGTATTGATCTGTTGTGGTGTCCAACAACATGACTTGGCCCTTGGTTACTGGCTATTGCTGATGTTGAAATAGCCCAGTACCCCATGCAGGAACAGATGTACATAAGCATTAGCAATACAAAACCCTGGTACTGTAGGTGAAACCAGAAAGCCGCTTAAGCACTGGTAAAAGTGTATTCATAGGAAGACAGGCTAATTTGAAAAAGAAGTGTCACCTCCCAGTGGTCTGAGGAAATGCACAAAGGAAACCTGGAGCTACAATGTATAATGTATAGTTATACTATATATATATATATATATATATATATATATATATATATATATATATATATATATATATATATATATATATATAGTACACTTTTTATAAATGCTGTATTATATTATACAGTATTATATTATATTTTGTAGCAATAGAGATGCACTGTGCTACTAATTATTATGCCTAACTGTTTTACTAAGTGTTCACATAATAGGATATGCAGACTTAAATTATGTTTGCTTATTTTCTGTCAACTAAATCACTACTGATTGACACCATTCAATATGTGTGGGTACTGCTTGCAAGTGCATCCGATTCTTCGTTCTCACCGAAACATACTGGTCTATTCTCCCACTGAATCATTCCAGCAGCTAGTCTTCATGTTTGCCATGCTGTCATATCCTGCTCAGAATTCGGATGCCATTTATCTTTTGCGGTGGTCACATCCTTGTATACACTTAGCATAAGGTAGTGCTGTACAAACACCAGACACAACCCTACAAACACAAAACTTTGCTGTACCAATGCAGTTAAAGTAAATCTTCCACACCCTCACCAGGATACTTTCATAAATATTTAAGTAACACACCTTTCACAAATACACTTTCCTCTCCTGAATGATTTAAACCTGTGTATGTATTTAGTTTACCTGTACAGAACTTCAGGAAGGAACTGCCTCTTATATTATAGCATAGCTAAACTTTTTGGTCGAATTCGGAAAAATTGTTGTAAAGGTAAGTTCTATGCTTCATAAAATTAACATTGTATTTTAAAATATACTGTTTATTTTGTCCTAAAAAAATACATTACTGTTGTGTTTAAAATTCAGCATTATGCTACAAAATAATGCTGAAGATTTATCAACAGTGTATATACAGAAGCTGTCGGGGGGTGGGGTGGAGTGGAGTCATAATAAATGAAAGGGTCCATAAAATAGTGACACATTCATATATAATTAACTAAAATACCTAACGTATTTAGTAACTTCCGTAGGTATTTTATCACTGTGTAAGTATATTAATTGATTTTATGGATTGCATAATAGTATATCCCAATTTGTTTATCATATTTTGTATTTTACCTATGTCTTTGATACATTGCATGTATTTAAATGTATTTTAGAATTCATAAAAATGAACAAAAGCTTTCAAATTCTGTTTTGATGATTCAGTTTGAGCAACTGACTAGGTAACAACTGTCAAGAACAGTTTCATATATACTTTAATTAATAAAAAATAAATAAAATAAATAAATATTTGACTCCCGTGCTCCCCCCCACCGAGACACTTTCAAACACAAAATGTCTCGTTTTCAATCACATGACAATACCCATAATTCGTGTTTTTTAGGCACTTTTAACAAATCTGTCACTGTGAAGATTTACAATCATCCTCCATCAACAGGAGCACCAACCAAGCGAACAAGACAAATAATCTTTGACTCTGACAACGACTAAGAAAAAAAAAAATCCTACTGAAACACATTTTCCTTAAAAAATACGTTATTGTTTGCAATTTATTATCTATCCAGTTTAACTCAGCGTTCCTGAATTATCAAAAAGAAAATTATAATTAAGATGATTTAATATTGACTTAATGTAGCCTATGTTATTATTATTCATTAAATTAATTTGCAATTTAAACCTTAACACCTTTCTATCACAGTTTATAAACTACTCAACCTAACGGTCTTGTGGTTTATGATGTCACACAAGCCCTAGATGGAATAATTTTCCTGTAACTCACTGAAGCCCATCTATTATTCTCTCTTTATATGCAAGCCTAGGAATAGAATTGAGTGTTCAGCTATTCCTGAAGCACAAGCACTGGAAATGATGTCATTTTTGCAGTGCACCATTGTATACCCTCAGACGATTGGTTGGATTGAAGTGCTTTGACCAGGCAGACCTACCACAAAAGAGCGTGCAATCAGTGTGTTAGATCATAATGGAAGGTATATATAATTTTCTTTTGTTTTGTTTTTCTTTCAAATTAGATCTGTTTAACTGCAGTTCTTTGAGGCCTGCAACCAAATACTGTATGCTGTATCAAACAATATATGGAACATGTACAAATAATTCAACTTATATTTACTACATATTTCGAAAACCTTACTTGAAAAATTTCTTTCGTTCTGGGCTTGTTTTAAGTTGCCTGAGATCCTGTTTAAAGACTCAGGCAGCTAAAGCAAGTCTGGAAAGCAGGAGAAAACTGCGTTTGAAATACAGAAAGTAATATACTATTATACAGAAAGTAATATATTATTGTATAATTGTGTTCCTCATCAATAGTATTGTGTTATTCAGCATTTCTAAATTACAAACTCTAGTTATCTTATTTTCATTAAACTCACTCTGTAAAAAAGATAAACCAGTCTTTTTCAATGTCATCATTGAATATGCTTGCCCAGCTGAACTGAGGCACCTCCTGAAATCAAATTGTTGGACCTAGGTATATGGGCACTATCTTTCTTACCAAAGTGGACAGGTCAGAGGGAAGGGTCCAGATTCCTGGTACTGAGCATTGCCAGCACATGTATTGTTTGTGTAACATTTTAAACAGAGAATATTTATATTAAAATATACAATACATCTGGATGTTTATTGATGCTATAAACTGTAAGTCAAATGACTGTATTATGTACCCACAATGAAATGATGCCACATCATTGCAGCTCTATAGGTTAAGTTACACCAAGCCATGATGTAAGGGGTTTAACAAAGTAACTGCTGAGAATTATTTTTCACAGGTCACAGAAAACAAAACCAGGGGCCACAGATGGTAGCTGAGGATGGGCATATTCAAAACTGAGGGGAGAAGGAGCTTCACTGAAAGGGTGGTGAACCATTGAAACAGGCTGCCGGACAGAGTTGTTGAAGCAGAGACTATCGGATATTGTATAACACTCTCTGTGACCATAATAAAACGTTTAGCTAGCAGCCTGGATGAAGGGCAATCAGTTTAGCCACAGATTCCCGGAGGGTTCATTTCCCCTACTAACTTGTTTAGGGTTTTGTTTTTGTTTTTCCTAATGGACCATGCTTGCATCAAAACGAGCAAGCATAGGTGGGCTGAATGAATTTTTCTTGTTCTTGAATTTGTTGTGTTCTTATGATGTTTGTATTTTATGGTTAAGACACCTAAGTAGCTGAGCTATTAAGAGCTGCACAGCATCTTGCAAACCACTTGTCCAATTTTGATAAAACTGTACATTAGCATTTGTTATGACATGCTATTATAAATGCTGAGAATGTTGGCTATGATGATGTAAGGACCTTGCAAAAGGGATCTGCCTCAGGTAATGACAAAAACACTCCTGACATCAGCACCTCCTTGGATGGATGTAAAAACCTTTTTTGCAAGCCATTCCCACTATAGTAATGGAACTACAGCCATGACACTTGTTGGGTGGCATGCATTTTCCTGCTGGGCATTGCTTGAAGGAACAGTTTTGCCATCTATTTATTCACAGTGGCATAGACAAAGAGGCAATAGTTCAATTGTAATATTAGCTTATCTTGGCAAATCCATATTGTACTTACACCATCATTCATGTATATATAAAATGACAAACATTTTTAAAACTTTAAAAGCATGAAAACAAAACATAATTTAATACTATTAATATTAAATGGCATTTGTGTAACTACATGTGTAATTTCTCCTAGAGAAGCCCCCTTTTTGTATCACTTGAGCCCGCTTCTTACAGTGGACCCATATTATTCCTTCTTAATATATTAACTCTTCTTTATCTTCAGACACGTCCTTCCGGTGGAATATTCCTTTCTTCAGATTTGATGAAATAGAGCTATACTATTTTACACTATTCTGTCAAATCTGACTCTACTACATACACTTTCAATGTTGTTACAATCTGCCCCAATACCATCAGCTTCCATTAATTAAAACTAATTAACAACAGCATATTCAGTACGTTGACATTTATATGGAGACAATTTTTAAAGTAAATATAATCACTAATAACTTTGCTTTCTTTAAGCTGAAGTCTAAAAACATGTTGTGTAAAGTTATGTATAACGCCCCGTGTTAACACGTGGTATCCTAGATAGGGCTACTCAGATAGCATGCCATTATCTGATTTATTTATTTTTATCTGACACACTGTTGAAAGCTATAGGTTATTTTAAACAACATAGCACGAAAAACATAAATTATTCAATACCAGCTTGTTTTAATCATTTATCATTAACTTTATAATTTTATAGCCATCTCCCGATTTTATTAGATCCTTACTTTAATGTAAGTATAGCCTTAGGTTCTCCGTCTCTTTTTATAACTGAACTGTTTGCCTTAGACCTATAAATTGACTGGTATAGTCTATAGGATTACATTTATGTCATGATTTCTCGTGACGTTATCATTGTTTATCCTATATTAAAAAAAAAAAAAAAAATTGATAATGACTAACCCCAGTTTCATGCCAGACTGGATACACTTTGTTACTGTTTTCATAGATGCAATGAAGCAGAATTTGAAAAGGCAAATATTTTTATTCACATGCGAACCACGCGATTCTGTTTACAAAGAGTTAAAAGGCGGAAAATCGAACGGATCTGAATAGGTTTCCATGTCAAACACTTCAATTCTCCATAGTAACTCTGATCTTAACTCGGAAACTTTATTAAACCGCGATGGAGGATTGATAAAGGAGAATTTCTATCAGCTTTTTTATTGCGGAGACTGGGCTAGATGACAGATTTAAATTGCTCCTTTAATTAAAGCAATGCTTTAAAGGAAATTACAGTCTGAATGGTGTCCCAGAAATGGGGTCTGTGACTGTTGCCTAGAAACTTTATCAATCCGTTTCAAATTTATTCCAGATCACAGTTTTGAGATAAAGTTTAATAAAAATCCTCTCCCCAATGAAATCCGGCCCTTTCAGACCAACCAGCGACAATGAAACCGAACTGTGGAGCAAACCTTATGCTTAACATGTATGCAATTGTACATAGGGGTCCTATTTGTATTATTATTATTATTATTATTATTATTATTATTATTATTATTATTATTTATTATTATTATTATTATTATTATTTAGAATCATAAGTACTTGTTGAAATTGCTTAACGATATACGCTACAACATATTATTATTATTATAATAATAATAATAACCCATTATGATCTTTCTCCACGCAACACTAGTGAAAGAAAAAGTCACTCGGCTCGTCTCACTTTTGGAGAGCAGAGTGACTGCCTTTAGCCTAAAGGAAAAAAGGACTTGCGCAAAAAACTCTGAAGTGGAAATTTTAGAGACTTTCCTTTGAACGTTTTCTTTTTTCTTCTTAGTCGTTTAACGTGGTGTTTATTTTTTTTTATTTTGTTACCTATTATACATATATATATATATATATATATATTCAAATGCAGTTGACGTCTATACATAAAATTTTTATTAAAATCAAAATAGTAGTTTTTATAACCCCGTAAAGACTTGTGAAATGAAATACACTTTAATGACTTAAAAAAAAAAAAACGCTTATTTTGTCTCTGAAAATATATTTTAAATAGTTAGTAAAAACGTACACATGCATTGATATTGTATAATATATGATAATATAAACTGATGTTAACGTATCATTTTGTTATATTTTATAGACCCTGGAACAGAACATTTCTTGAAAGACGGGAAAGCTTCCTCATGGTCGCCCATAAATCCTGGAGTGCAGAAAGGCAAGATGATTTTACCTTTAACATTGAAAGTCAATATATATATATATTATATATATCTATATATTATACTATATATATATCTAATATATATATATATATCATATATATATTATATATATATATATTATATATGTGTGTGTGTGTGTGTGTGTGTGTGTGTATGTGTGTGTGTTTTATTTAAGTGTGCTTTTATACCCATTTAATTTATCAAGGTATATCTCTAAACGACTGTAATTTCATCCTATGATACTATAACCAAAACAAAACGAGCAGCTTCAAAAGGATTTTGGTCCAAAAATAAAACACTAATAATTTACTATAAACAAAGACGTTTGTTTTATTTACATGGAATAAACGATTACATTGCACAGTATAGTAAGTATATTAAAAATTATATTTCTAAAATTGTGAACTAGCTGCATAATTTATTAGTGCAGATTGCTCTTTAAACATAAAGATATATTGAGATAAAGGGAAAAGTAGGATTACATTTCTCCACACACTTAATGTAGTTTGATCATATCTCAGTGTCGTTGTAGTGATGATTAAATCGACCAATAAACGCAATAATAATAATAATAATAATAATAATAATAATAATAATAATAATAATAATAATAATAATAATAATAATAATAATAATAATGTTTATTACAAACTTTATTTTCAGTGGATAAACCTCATATAAATAATTATATCAGCACATTCAAAAATGTTATTTACATATAAGTCTGTGAAACAATGACCCAGATTAAATGGTTTAGGTGCGGTAGTCAGAACTGAGATATATTACCCAACACCAGGTGAAGCAACACTTCGTAAGACGAAATTACACACCTTGCACACACACTACACACACACACACACACACACACACACACACACACACACACACACACACACACACACACACACACACACACACACATTTTATATACCCTGTTTGCATAATACAAAAATACTTTTTGCTCACTTAAAATTGGATGTGTAAAAGATTAATTTTAAATTAGCGAATTAATAGATGACATATTTTAGAATTTTAACTTGATATACAGACCATCTGATTGTATTTTCACTACACTGTATTGGTTAATTGATCAAAAAAAAAAAAAAAAAAAAAAAAAAAAAAAAAAAAAACTTGATGTTATACTTGCTTGTATGGTTTCGAGTGTTAATGTGCATTAGAACTGTATTTGGACAGAATCTGGTAACGTTGTATATTGCGTGTCATAAATTAATATTACATTGCATATTAAATTCACATTAAATAAAAATGTAATAGGTATGCAACTGATATTAAATGTACGTTAAATTATTCCTTGTTACTTTTCATTAACATTTAAGTCAGATTGAGAATACGGATATGTAAACATTGGGAAATTAGTACATATTTTCGAAAGGTAACAAAATGGAGTGATATGCAATTACATTTTTAATCGACATTTGGTTAATATTTAGGAAGAAATCAACTATTGCACATTTATTCAATATTAATATAACATTAATTGAATAAGCAATTGCATAGCTATTTAATATAAATTTATGCCATGCAATATAAAGCGTTACAGACAATCTCTCCAGCGAAGAGTCACTTAATAACTTGCTGTAATAATGGTCATCTAGGACAATGTTTATAATTTTATAAAATACTTGTTTTTGTCTGTGCTGTGCTGAAAGTTGATTAAATAAGCATATTGCACCTGTTCTTATTTTCTGCAAGAGTATACACCTGCATTGCTTCAATCACTTCTGTAGGGGTAATTAGATAACCAGATACCATTATCTAGGATTGTAATATATATATATATATATATATATATATATATATATATATATATATATATATATATATATATATATATATATATATATATATATATATATATATATATATATATATCCATCATCGTTCAATGCACCAGATCCATCACACTAATTGCATGCGAGTAGAACTCTGTCGAAGATGTAAATTTCACTGTGCACTGAACTGTTCTGCTGTTTGTTTTTAGGCAGTGGGCAGATTCAGCTATGGCAGTTTCTGCTGGAACTCCTATCTGACAGCTCCAATATAAACTGCATTGCCTGGGAAGGAACTAACGGGGAGTTTAAACTCACTGACCCGGACGAGGTAGCCAGGCGATGGGGTGAGAGGAAAAGCAAACCCAACATGAACTACGACAAACTGAGCCGAGCACTCCGCTATTACTATGATAAAAACATCATGACCAAAGTCCATGGGAAACGTTATGCGTATAAATTTGATTTCCACGGCTTGGCACAAGTCTGCCAGCCCACCTCAACCGAGCATTCTTTGTATAAATTTCAAAGTAATTTCACCCCGATCCCCTTCTCCAGTATCTCCAAACTGAATCTCGTAACACCGGGAGTGTCAGCCTCGGGGTTCTCGTATTGGGCTGGATCCACACCGACTCTATACCCAAGTCATAGTTTGCAACCGCCAGGACCTTTCAGCTCTGTGACTACCTCTCATATCAGCGGTATTACTAACATTAACAATTTAAATAACATAAATCACCATTACCATTAAACTCACATTGTGTCAGGCAGCATCACACTATTAAACTAAAACACTGTAGCACCATTTGTTTATTTGGGGATTATGTGTTCTGTGTACAGGTCATGAATTATAAGTCATGTTAATATATATATATATATTATATGTATATATATATATATATATATATATATATATACCATATTATATATATATATATATATATATATATATATATATATATATATATATATATATATATATATATATATATACACACACACACACACACACACACACACACACACACACACACACACACACAGTGGTTGTTTCCTTTAAAATCTTTATGCTGCTTGTGATTAATGGATTTTAAAATGTTCCTGTTTTTTCTTTACTCAGAAAATCGCTTTCATCAATGTCTACTGCTTGCAGGATATATTGCCAGTATGACAGCAGAAGCAGTACTGCATGGCATGCTTCATTATGGTTCTAATATAACAATATTTGAGTTATGTATAGTCTGTATGCATTGATCGCGTTGCTTCTTGTAAATTTATAGCATCGGTGTAGTTTAGGGTCTGTAATTTAGAGCGTGTCAAGTTAAGTGTTAAGACCTTCACCCTTGCATTGAATATTGTGTTGATGCAGCGGAGTAATCGGATGTGCAGATAAACGTAGAAACAAGCATGGCATTATTATATTTATTTATTTATTTCAAAACGGGTTGTAGCGCCATCTGGTATTCTTTTGTGTTATTTCCAGTGCTATGGAAATACTTACCACATTGAAATGCTCTAAGCTGACGACTTACCCCATTTGACTCCCACAAATATGTTGATCATACACACATTTTTTCCTGAAAAAATTACCCTTTACATGTAACGCATATTATATCCTAATAGTCCTAATATATCAAGTGCAAATACTTGTTTCATTTTAGTTTTTTTCAAGAATAGTATATGCATTGTATTTCTTACACAATTTCTATTTCACAACACTGTATGTTTATTACAATATTGTTAAATTATGTTGTTTGTTGAACAAATTCCACCTTGTTTATAATTTTTATATATCTGTTTTGAATATTCACATTAATGTGCATGTTTACTATTCAGTGCATTCTATATATGTACTGTATCAACTAATCAAGTCCAGTAGAGTGAATCAGACAATCTGAGCCAGCATTCTTATGGAAAGGTTTGTTTATTTGTGTCTACATTTTAATTGTATTATATATGTTTCACGTGTATGTGCTTGTCATTGCGTAAAACTATTAAACATGTATGTTACAACAGTGCAGATTAAACAGCTTCTTTATGTGCTATTAGTCTTTTCTGAATTCTGAATATCGCAAATAATTTCATTTAATTTATTTAGGTATACTGGCAAGCTGTAGTATTTTTTACTATTAGGGGTTGGTGAAATTTTAGAAGTGACCGTGTCACACACACACACACACACACACACACACACACACACACATATATATATATATATATATATATATATATATATATATATATATATATATATATATATATATATATAAATATATAGAAAAGAAATATTATATATAATTTACTGTTAGATAGCAAATTTTAAGGAATTTAATAAACGAGTAAATTTAAATTGTATTTGACTCCTGAGGTACTAAGTCATACCCAGCAGATTATTACCATACAACCAGTATAATAATCAAATACATACAGTACATATCTTCTACTTAGTGTTTAAATACTGCTCCAGACTTATTGTGATGAGCCTTGGTACAATGGCTTTCTAGGTTTGTGTTTCACCAGTTTTTTTCCCTTTCTTTAATATGCATTAGGAGTATAGAACAGTCATTTTATTTAAACCATATTTAAAGTCTGATCCTCAAGGTCGGTTCCAATCGTTTGTTCCAATCAAGTCCTAAACTTTAACTTGACCCTTAGCCAATGCAAATAACAAATTTAGGACCTGGTTAGAAAATACTATCTAGACTGGAACAGATCTCTAGGGTCAGGGTCACCACTGTGCTATAACCTTTTGACAGACTATCAAAAAACATGGACTTGATGGCAAAACCATCTGGGTGATATTTGATATTGATATTTGGAGCTATTAACAGTAATATAAATAAAACTAAAATTCTCATTTTTCAGTTGGATGCAATAGGCGCTATTGAAAGTTCACAGAATCCCCTGCACATTGGAGGTATGATTGAAGGTATATTACTGTGACTGTGATTACAAACTGGAGTCTGGGTTCTTACAGGAAGTCTTCACCTCACTCTGTGCCATCATTTTCTCAAAGGTTTGCCTCAATTTCCACAGTATTAGATTGTCAAATATATAACTAACTGTGCAGCTTCAATTCCTGTAACCATCATTGCATAATGCTGTGTTTCAGAAAGCATGCATTTTACAGCCTACAATCAACATGAATATTTAATATATTTAAAAATAATTTGTTATTGAACTTACTGTATAATGGATTTTTCTCTTAATAAGACACGTTATTTTTAATGCATTCTAAGCAAAACATGAATCTGGTGACCATGTCCATCCATCAATCAACTAATCAATAAATCAATCAATCAATCAATCAATCAATCTAATTATGTAAAATCCATACATTTAGAAGTGTGTATGGTATTTTCCAATGTCAGCTACTTTATCAATCAAACAGCAACTGTATTTTGCAATGCCATCTGGTGGGTATTGGGTGAATTTGAACGAATTTAAAAGTGGTGAATTTTAATGTTGCAGCCCTTAAATTGAATTGAAATCCTTCTGTCATCACACCCCTGCCCCCACCCCCCTGGGGTTCCGGCATCACTTAAAAGCAATAATATTCGTATAATATATTATTATTATTAATATTATATTATTTATAATCTTATATTATTATTATATTATTAATATAATATACGTGTTGTGATATTCTATGCGTAATATAATTATAGAGGCCTTTAAAAAAAAAAAAAAAGAACTAAGCTAATTGACTGGTATTGTACTTGACAAGGAGAATGCTGGTACCTTAAGTTAAACAATGGTTTTCAGTAATAGAAAATCCAAAATAAATAAATGAATGTGCTCAAATTGGTGTATCAGTATTGGCCAAATGCAGAAGCGAAATTGTATGTAGCTGCTTAGTGTAGCTGGACACCAGGAGGTGCTGCTACACTGTACATGAGAAATGGAAACAAATAGTGTAGCAATGATTACAATCAAGGATTCTGCACTTTGATTCATTATTATTATTATTATTATTATTATTATTATTATTATTATTATTATTATTATTATTATTATTATTATATACATTCTAGGAGAAACAAATACTTATACAAGTGTTACCTTATTTGCTTATTTGTGCTAAAACATGGTATTTAACAGGAATGCAAACTATTTTGTTTATGTGAGCATTTCACAGCATCACACTTCTTTGATATAATTTTACAAAACATATTTTCTTTTAACTAAAAATCTGTAGATACTATTAACATAGATTCAGATTAGGGTTATTCTTTATTGTCAACAACCTATATATATGATGAGCAGTACTCAAAGAAATGAAAGAAGTAATTTACAAACCGCTAACCAAGATCATGCAGCAGTCTCTTGACACAGGGGTGGTACCGACAGACTGGAAAATTGCAAACACAATACCGATCCACAAAAAGGGAAACAAAACTGAACCAGGTAACTACAGACCAGTAAGCCTGACTTCTATTATATGCAAACTTATGGAAACTATAATAAGATCCAAAATGGAAAATTACCTATATGGTAACAGGGCCCTGGGAGACAGTCAACATGGTTTTAGGAAAGGGAGATCGTGTCTAACTAACTTGCTTGATTTTTTTTAGGATGCTACATGGATAATTGCAAAGCATATGACATGGTTTATTTATATTTCCAGAAAGCTTTTGACAAAGTCCCGCACAAAAGATTAATTCTCAAACTGAACGCAGTTGGAATTCAAGGAAACACATGTACATGGATTAGGGACTGGTTAACATGTAGAAAACAGAAAGTACTGATTAAAGGAAAAACCTCAGAATGGAGTGTGGTAACCAGCGGTGTACCACAGGGATCAGTATTAGGTCCTCTGCTATTCCTAATCTACAGTAATGATTTAGATTCTGGTATAGTTAGCAAACTTGTTACATTTGCAGACGACACAAAAGTAGGAGGAGTGGCAAACACTGTTGCAGCAGCAAAGGTCATTCAAAATGATCTAGACAAGATTCAGAACTGGGCAGACACATGGCAAATGACATTTAATAGAGAAACGTGTAAGGTACTGCACGCAGGAAATAAAAATGTACATTATAAATATCATATGGGAGATACTGAAATTGGAGAAGGAATCTATGAAAAAGACCTAGGAGTTTTTGTTGACTCAGAAATGTCTTCATCTAGACAATGTGGGGAAGCTATAAAAAAGGTTAACAAGATGCTCGGATACATTGTGAAAAGTGTTGAATTTAAATCAAGGGAAGTAATGTTAAAACTGTACAATGCACTAGTAAGACCTCATCTTGAATATTGTGTTCAGTTCTGGTCACCTCGCTATAAAAAAGACATTGCTGCTCTAGAAAGAGTGCAAAGAAGAGCGACCAGAATTATTCCAGGCTTAAAAGGCATGTCATATGCAGACAGGCTAAAATAATTTAATCTGTTTAGTCTTGAACAAAGAAGACTACATGGTGACCTAATTCAAGCATTCAAAATTCTAAAAGGTATTGACAGTGTCGACCCAAGGGACTTTTTCATCCTGAAAAAAGAAACAAGGACCAGGGGTCACAAATGGAGATTAGACAAAGGGGCATTCAGAACAGAAAATAGGAGGCACTTTTTTACATAGAGAATTGTGAGGGTCTGGAATCAACTCCCCAGTAATGTTGTTGAAGCTGACACCCTGGGATCCTTCAAGAAGCTGCTTGATGAGATTCTGGGATCAATAAGCTACTAACAACCAAACGAGCAAGATGGGCCGAATGGCCTCCTCTCGTTTGTAAACTTTCTTATGTTCTTATGTTTTATATATATATATATATATATATATATATATATATATATATATATATATATATATATATATATATATATATATATATATATATATATATATATATATATATATTTGTTTTAATTGAAATGATCCTTAGATTAGCCGGTGACTTTCACATCAAAACATATTAGGCATAATAGCCTAATCTGTTTGAATTGAATGAGCTGTGTTTGCTGTGCAAACATGAGTACATGTTAAAAGACATACTGAGATGATAAACAAGATACAAAATCAAATTCAGTAGCCTTAAGATGGTAAATATAATACCAGTCAGTAAAGGAATATAATTTCCATTGTTTTACATTGTAATTGAGAAAAACAGTGTGTGTGTGACTGGAATATAAATAACACTCTCTCCTGGGAATGAGGTCTGCGGCTGATGTCAGCCTGTGTACCATCAGACACAGAATGCTTTTAGAACCTGGAAAGCTGTGGGTTGAAGCTCTGTTGGTTTTTATAAAATCACTACAACATTATAGAATGCAGGTGGAAATGACTCATCAAGTGTTGGATTTGTTTTCAGATAAAGGAACTGTACAGGAATTGCATTGCACTCTTCCACTCTGCCTGTAAATGGTGGTGAACCCAGCTGAATCTCCCTACTAGTGCTCACCCTGTATGCCCTCCCATGTATTTCCATAGCCACTTGCTGACTTGCTAAACCCTGGTGCAGACAATGGTCTCCTAGACTGCCAACTGGTGAGAGTTTTCAGGTTCTCACGTAATTCTCGCTTAAAAGGTCTCTTTCTCAGTTCTTGTCATGGCTAAGCTCCACCATTATCCTAAATTGCATGAAGAAACCCCCAATGAGGGAATTCACCAAGTAGACATCTGGCCACTTTGTAAAAGAATCCATGGCAGCAAGTATGGATTTGTTAATCCAATCCTTTGGTGTGTCAGCACTGCAGAGGTCCATCCTCACAGTGAATCACCTGCTGAAAAGATAAAACTTGGCGTCTGGTTCTCATGAGGTCATGCATGGCCTGCAGTTTGCCTCTCAAATTATATTATTCCTCTGTTACTGTTTTGCAGTTAATATTAATGTAAGTACTCAGTATATTGAAGATTAAAGTGTACATCATTATCCAAATTGATACTGTACAAGACTATCCTGAGGGTTACTATATATATATGTGTGTGTGTATATATATATATATATATATATATATATATATATATATATATATATATATATATATATATATATATATATAATACTTTTATGAAAATTTCAATTTCAAATAAAAAAAATATCCTTCCTGTTGTTTTACCAGCTTAACTAGACAACATTTCCCTAAAAGAGGTTTTCCAAATGCTGCAGTATTTAGATAATAAAATGTGTCTCAGTCTTGTGCATAACCCTGAAAATAAATATTTTTATTCATAAGTTGATATTCAAGGTTGAGTATTTTAGTCAACAGCTGTAATCATTTTAAGATGGATGCTGCCAGTAACATAAGTTAACAGACATCAATAAGAGCAGGACTGGTTTTTCTCAGTAGTGGTGGGTGCTTCTATTGTCTTGAGGAAGCCAGCTGGGCTGAGTAGCAATGAATTGGTGTGAATTCAGAACTCGAGAATGCATTGTGGTGTGCACACTAGGTATATTTGATATGTCATTTAATGACCTTGAAAATAAAACAAACAAAACTCAAAAATCATCTCAAGTACAGTGTGCTGAGAAAGAAGTGACAGGTGTATAGGAGAGGAAATTGATAATAGGAATGCACAAGAACACTTACAGTGATCAGAAAAATGAAATGCCTAAAAGTATTTTTGATGGTACTAAAATATTAACATAAGGTTAATTGACCTAACACCCAACAGATATTTATGTTTTAACATATTTCAACATTCAGCCTACTCATTATTTTGTATTGGTAGCAATGTGACTAGCACACCCATACTGTATTGCAGTCCTGTGCCTTTAATAACAAAGCACTCTTTGCTCCAGTAGTATTGGGTTAATTTAATTTTGTTTTGAGATGCATTTTTTCTCAAGGTGAAACTTGTCATAGAATGTAACAATAATGAGAAAATTGTTATTCTGCCTTGTTAAATTGCTGGCGTGATTTTTTTTTTTTTTTTTTTTTTTTTTTAACATTCAAATTTTGAATCAAAATTAGCATCTGAAAGATCCTTTGATGTGACAGGTGAGGGACAGAAACATACAACAACAGAAGTCTGCTCTTGAATGCAGTCATTAATATTATATACTTCCGTTTTAACATCACAAATTCTGAAATGTAATTAAAATGATCAAACAGGAGTGCATGTCACGAAAAGACTATACTCTGTGTCTTGTTGAGTTTCTTTAATTTTTCTATGTGTGCAGAACACGTTGACAAGCAGACTGTTAATGAGCTTTTTATTGTCATTTCTGAAGCAAACTAATGGTACATAATATATAGACCTTTGTACAGACCCACCCACACAAAATCCCAGTTTATCTCCTAAGCTGCATGCTCTCTTTTTTTAAATTGCAATCACCCATCTCTAGCTATTTCAGTTATGCGAGTGAGGGCAGACATCTGGGAGGGTTATGTAATTAAGCTGGAAATGGCTGATAAGCAGAACTTAAGTCAGGTGGATAGAAATTGTTAATCCTACTGCTCTTCATTAGGGACATTTCTAATGCAGCTTCTTGAAAACAAACCATATAGGTTTCTTGAATGACCAGAACTTGAGCAGGCATTCTGTGTTAAACCTCTATTGTAGAACATCAGCTATACAGTTGCAGTGCTGCATTAAAACAGCATGTGTTGAAAAAAAAACACCCTTCCCTAGGATTACGTTTTAATAGCATTTTTAAAGTACCACAGAACACACCTATGATAGCTATGTGCAATTATTAAATGCTGCACACAATGTCCAGGGAAAGGAAGCTATGCTTTCTTACTGGCAGAGCCTAGTTACAATATAAGAATCTTCACCAGCATCTCAGAAAAGAAAATCTAAGATAATTGAAAAGCTGAACAAGAAACAAATAATATTTCTTACAATCTAAACCACTAGAGCAGAGTATGAAAAGGAGCGACAGGAAAACATTTTTATTTTTTTTAATCCATGGGAATATGTACTAATATGATGTCTTAAATGAAAATAGACATTTCTGCATCTATTTTTGCTTACATGCTTTAAAAATCCAGCTAATAAGCATGCTTTAGATTATATGTAAGAGTAAAAGGCATACAAGAAAATGACCTTCCTCTCCAATTAATATAAATAAAGGATAGAAGTGTTGGTGGTTAATAAGATTGTTTGACCAGGAATGTCTGTCCACCTTTCCAGTTCCAATAAAGAATAGTATTCTGAACTAAACCAGAATGATGACCCTTCGCTCTCTGGAGACTGAAGGAGGCTACTAATATTAGAAATCAAAGTCATGTTTAATAAATATTAATGGTATGGGAAGGGTTTGCTCTTCAGAGTACAGTACCTTCTTTCTTATCCCCAGGAGCAGTGCAGCTGCAATCAGTTTGAAATGTCAAGAGAAAGCCACCAAGATTACGCTGTGGAGAGTTTAAACCTTTAATAGAGGCCTTCTTTATTGACTAAAAGGCCAATCTAAAATAATTGAGAACAATCAGTTTAGGAGAGGGAGAGAGTGCAGAGGGCATGTGTGTGTGCATGAAACCACTTGTTAGGCATAGTGATTCACTAAACTTACTGGAGCAGCACTGTAAATCTGCTCAATATATGATTTCCTAATATAAAGAAAAATATATATATATATATATATTATATATTATATCCGTATATATATATATATATATATATGTCTATAGATATATATATATGAAAAGTTGTTACATAGACTCGTAGAACAACCCGGAAAGAATTATATTTTTATAGCTTCCCCACATTGTCTAGATGAAGACATTTCTGAGTCAACAAAAACTCCTAGGTATTTTTCATAGATTCCTTCTCCAATTTCAATATCTCCCATATGATATTCATAATGCCATTTTTATTTCCTGCGTGAAGTACCTTAAACTTTTCTCTACTAAATGTCATTTGCCATATGTCTGCCCAGTTCTGAATCTTGTTTAGATCATTTTGAATGACCTTTGCTGCTGCAACAGTGTTTGCCACTCCTCCTATTTTTGTGTCGTCTGCAAATTTAGCGTTTGCTTAACATACCAGAGTCTAAATCATTAATGTAGATTAGGAATAGCAGAGGACCTAATACTGATCCCTGTGGTACACCACTGGTTACCACATTCCATTCTGAGGTTTCTCCTCTAATCAGCACTTTCTGTTTTCTGCATGTTAACCACTCCCTAATCCATGTACATGTGTTTCCTTGAATCCCTACTGCGTTCAGTTTGAGAATGAATCTTTTATGCGTGACTTTGTCAAAAGCTTTCTGGAAATCTAAACCAACCATGTCATATGCTTTGCAATTATCCATTATCGATGTTGTATCCTCAAAAAAATCAAGCAGGTTAGGTAGACACGATCTCCCTTTCCTAAAACCATGTTCACTGTCTCCCAGGACACTGTTACCATATAGGTAATTTTCCATTTTGGATCTAGTTTCCATAAGTTTGCATATAATAGAAGTCAGGCTTACTGGTCTGTAGTTACCTGGTTCAGTTTTGTTTCCCTTTTTGTGGATCGGTATTACGTTCTCAATTTTCTAGTCTGTTGATACCACCCCTGTGTCAAGAGACTGTTGCATGATCTTGGTTAGCAGTTTGTAAATAACTTCTTTCATTTCTTTGAGTACTATTGGGAGGATCTCATCCAGCCCAGGGGATTTGTTTATTTTAAGAGCTCCTAGTCCCTTTAACACTTCTGCCTCGGTTATGCTAAAGTTTTTTAAAACTGGATAGGAACTGGATGACATGTGGGGCATGTTGTCCATATCCTCCTTTGTAAAAACTTGTGAAAATTAATCATTTAATATATTTGCTATTTTATTTTTCTTCGTCTATGATTTTGCCATTTGTATCTCTTAGACATTTAACCTCCTCTTTGAATGTTCTCTTGCTGTTGTAATATTGGTAAAACATTTTGGAATTGGTTTTAGCCCCCTTAGCAATGTTCATTTCTATTTCTCTCTTGGCCTTTTTAACTTCTTTTTTGACTTGCGTTTGCAGTTCCGTGTACTCTTTCTGTGTACTTTCTTTTTGGTCCCTTTTTAAGGTAAAGTGTAAAGTGCCCCTTTTTGCTGAATATTTTTTTTTAATTGATCTATTAAACCATTTTGGCAATTTAATTTTACATTTAGATTTGTCTACTTTAGGAATCTAATTGTTTTGTGCCTGTAGTACTACATTTTTGAAGAACAGCCATCCTTTTTCTGTGGATGTTTTCTCTATTTTACTCCTATCTACTTCTGTTAGACTCTGTTTCATACCTTCATAGTTTGCTTTTCTAAAATTGTAAATCTTTGCTTTAGTTATTACTTTTGGGGTTTTAAAAAGCACTTCAAATGAGACCATGTTGTGGTCTGAGTTTGCTATTGGTTCTCTGACCTCTTTTTAGTTATTCTGTCTTCGTTATTTGAAAAGACTAAATCAAGGCATGCCTCCCCTCTAGTCAGTGCCTTGACAAATTGTGTTAGGAAGCAGTCATTTGTCATTTCCACCATTTCAATTTCATCCTTCGTGCTACCCACCAGGTTTTCCCATTTTATTTGGGGGAAGTTGAAATCCTGCATTAGTATGGCTTCTCCTTTGCTACAACTTTATTGCCTCCCCTTCCTAAAAACGAATTTGACTGTGGCATACCATATTAAAACAGTAGCAATGTATTGTAGAGCATAGCAGAAGCATAAGAAAACACTGCAAACTTAAACACAGTATTAAAACTAATAAGAAAGACATATAGTTTGTTTCTTACATAATCAAGGCTAAATATAGATTGAATGTTATGTGAATCAGGATAAGATTATGACAATATGTTTCGGTACAAACATTATTATATTCTGGTGCCAATGATGATGAACTTAGAATCTCAGAAAATGTTCTTTATTAACTGCTAAATATTTACCACAACCTGAATGTTTAAATAATATATTTAGCCACACTATAAAGTATCTAGAATCCCATTCATCATTCATCTTCAGATTGTATATGTCCTCTACAGAACTGCATTTGGTTAATCCATACTATGCTGTATATACACAGTACACTGACTTTTCTTTTGTGATAAATATACCATTACTGTATATTTATATATACTGCTGCATTCCCGTCAAAATGTCTGTCAATGTGTTTCGTTTACAAGATGACAAACTGTGATATTGTAGTCTCAGCATAGCATTTTCAGTCAATCAGTAATTTCAGGGTTTCAGTGAACACACATTTAACTCTAAGACTGCAATGTTAGTTTCCTCAGATGAATTCAGTTTGGTTGACATTTTGTTTTGTTTATTATGTAAAAACAATATGCATGAACTCCCAGGTAGGCTCTCTTTCCAATCCCATGATTCAGAAATCTGTCATTTTTATACATGTGTTTCCTTCTCAATAAACCATAGAATGACAGTGATGAAGAGCCAAGTGTCTCAGCTACTCAAACTATTCCAGATGCGCTGTCCCATGACTGCATCCCAATCCTCATACACACCTAAAGAAATGAATTTCTTTCTCTTCTCACACAGTTTTTAACTTTTTCAAGACACTGCCAAATTAAATAACAGTTAATGCAATTTGTATTGTTTGAGGGTGCATTCCTGGAATTATTAGATTTAGACACAAAGGCTATTTTGGGGCTCCCACTTCCCAATTAACAAATATTACTATAATAATAATTATTATTATTTTTATATAGCACCTTTCATAGTGGACCACCATCACAAAGCGATTTACAAGATACGAAGCTAAGTTGTGTGAACTATGCATCAGCTTACAAGAACATCTCACCAAAAAGATGGAGCATGAGGAAGTTAAGTGACTTGCTCAGGGTCATACAATGAGTCAGTGGTTGAGCTGGGATTTGAACCAGGTACCTCCTGTGTACAATCCCAGTTATTTAACCACTGGACCACACAACCTCCTCTCAGTAAGAGATTCTGGGTTACAGTTGTAAGCACTGACAGCTTGTTGGACAGAACGCTTCCATGTACCCCCAGATTCTGATACTCTCAATAACTAATAGGAGGCTTGGTGTTAGTGGTTAAAGAAAGGGGCTTGTTACTCAAAGGTTCCAGGTTTAATCCTAACTCAGCCAATGACTCACTGTGTTTGACCTTGAGCAAGTCATTAACCTCCTTGTGTTCCATCCTTCAGGTGAGACATAAAACTCAGGTTCTATTGTAAGTGACTCTGCAGCAGCAGTTGTTTATGAATCATAGTTCACACCCTAGTCTCTGTAAGTTGCTTTGGATAAAAGTGTCTGCTAAAATGAATAAATAATAATAATATCTGCTAACTTCTCTCTAAATAAGAAACGTAAAAGTGACTGTACTGTACAGACAGACAAGACTCATACCCGTATACCCCCAAAACATGTTACAGACTCGTAATAGAAGTACTGAGACATTTAGAGCTGCCTTTCATCCAGATTGAGCACATTCAGTAATGTTGACCACTGACAGTTTGATCTGCAGTCTCAGTTTACCCATTCATCCCAGGCTCTTTAAGTGATTAGAAGCCTTTAGATAGTTACAGCTGAGTCTGTTGCTAAACGGAGTTCCTGAAATTACCTTGTGGGAGAGATTATTCACAAGTTATTATTAGTAACAACACCCCTAATCTCCCCCTGTGCGCTCCAGATCTTCTGCCTACAAGCAGTCTGTACCTGCAATATGTAGGGTGATCCATGAACACGGCACTGTGGCGGGAAAAAAAAACAACAACAACAAAAAATATATATATTATAGAACATGTCTTTTAGTTTCAAGTTTGCAGTCATGTTGGACAGGACGAAAGTTTCAGGCAACTGGACGGAGCTCAATTAGAATATGACAAACCTGTTGTGTATAGACCTTGAGTTTACGTTTGAAATTGCTTATCTCTAATTCTGAAATGTCCACAGTTCTGTATTTCACTTGGAAACTTTGCACTGGAGAAAATGCTTGGTAAATCTGACCCATTTATTTATGTATACTGTATACCGTATAACAACTGAGCTGAAGTCTTATATTACACTGCCAGGCATATTGTATGAAATACTTGAATACTGATCTAATAACATCACAACTGCATATGCAATAGCTCATTTATTGTGTTTTTTTTTTTTTTTACCAACTTTTAAAAGACAGAGTGTGTTTGTCCCTGTAGTGATTAAGAACAGGTATACAGTAATTAACTGAAAAGCTATTACTGTAAGCTAATCATTCTATTCTGGATCATGTGAGTATTTCTTTTAAAGTTGCCTTGTGGCTAGGAAGCTACTATTAAATCTGACACTATGGGATCACTGATGATAACATAATAGGTATGGAGTTATTATTTGAAATGAAACATGCTTCACTCCCAGACATTGTTCGTGCTGTTGAATGGTTATTGGACTTGTATCCACCTGTGTTCTTCACAGGTATCTCCATAACAACCATTCAGTATTTCTATACTCAATGGAGGGCTGAGTGATGACTGTTTCTTGTGTTACCATTTATGCTGTATAATTTGGATTCTCCTTTTTGAGACAGCTTTGTTACTTTATAATAATTATACATTACTTAAATGATCTTTGAGAGGATTATATATTGAGACATACTACTGTCTGAGATTATTATTCCGAGTTCAATAACCATGTGAAATGGAATATGTGTGGCAGACTTTCAGTGGATTGTTTTACATACACATACATACATACATACATACATACATACATACATACATACATACATACATTTTTATCATACAGTAGCTGCAGTGTTTCAGAAATACATATATATCTTTTTATCTTTGGACTGCCAACATTTTTTTTTCTTAAAATTCTTACAAAACATAAAGTGACAATGCTAGAAGTGCATAAGGTTATCATTTTACATTATTAGTTTACTAAAAATGTGGCCACACCCTCAAAATATCCCTTCTGCCATTCAAGCCCTGGTTAAAGCTAATTTGAGTTAGGGGCCAACATTCATGTCTCTCTCAATCTATTTTCTTCTACTAACTTAACATCTAACCCCTCACGGTCAATATATATATATATATATATATATATATATATATATATATATAATATATATATATATATATATATATATATATATATATATATATATATATATATAATTGGTTCTGCTCTTTCTGATAACAAAATATTTTGTATATTGTAATAAACACTGAATACTTTGTTGAGCTGATTGTCATCACCAAAAATGATACCTTTACAAACACTATATATGGACACACATACCCTTACATTAATACTGTCTATACTGCTGCAATCTGACAAATGTGAAGTTAAGAATGATTTAAAGGTTTTTAACATGATTGTCTTTTGATAGTAGACAAGATAGTAACGATTGACTGGCCACTACAGAAAATAGCACTTAGAACATATTTTTCACTGTTTTTCTTTAAGAATATATAAGCGCTTGTGCAATTACATGCTGAATGACTGTGCTTGCCTTCTTGACTGCAAAGCTATGTATATATCTGTTATATGGTTACTGTTACAAGGTATGCCTTTGCAGTATTTCATTATACAATAATCTAGCCTACAGTTGCTCAGTGTGATGCACACTCAGTAATATATTGGTTGCTATGGTTACGACAGAAATGCTTCTGCAGTGTTCTGACCCAGCATCCCAGAGCTCCGCAGCTCTCAGTCAGTGAGTGACAGCTCTAACAGACTGCACCAAATTCCAGCCAATCAGGTATAAGAACACTCATAGTGTGTGCCATGTCCTTTATTAATCATTTGTGTAGGATTTCTAAATTCAAACCTTTAGTGTATAGAGATGCAGCTTGAATGGGACCTTGCAATAGTCATCAATGACCTAAAAATAGGAATAAGTGCACGATTTAATATTTTAAATGGCAAAGAAGCGACTCCATGTGTAAAATTCTAATGTACGGCTGTCCCTGGAGGCCTATTAAAGTGGGTATAAATACACATGCTGGTTTACACATTCTATATGTGACATTAACAATACATGTACAATATTAATTGGCAAACAGTGTATAGTCATATATGTTAGCGCTCACTGAAGGTTTGCAAAAGCACATGTTGTGCTTTCCCGTGTCAAAATCAATAGAAATAGAAATGACCATTTGTCAAGATTGTTTTTGATTATTGTTTAGCCAAGAAGCTTTACATTAATCAAAATTGTTGTTTTATTACAAATAATTAAATTGCAGGTACATTTTACACTGAATTAATTATATAAATTGGACTCCTAAATTGACATTAGTAACAAGGAAATAGTAAAATAAATAAACAAATGAAAACAACTACTACTACTACTGCTGCTGCTGCTGCTAATAATAATAATAATAATAATAATAATAATAATAATAATAATAATAATAATAATAATAATAATAATAATAATAATAATAATAAGCAAACTTTGTTTATAGTGCTTTTTTGATGCAACTAAAATGGTAATACAACATAAGCATTAGCATGTTTGATGAATTTCGAATTATCAGGAAGAAAAATCACATGGACATTGTTATTTTTCTTTTACCTTGGAAACAGAGTTTAAATGAAGGCAACTAATCATACAGTATTAGGGATAAAAATGCAAAGGATTGTGAACCCGATATTATGCTATTTACTGTAGGCCGAGTCATATACCAGTACCTAATAAACATGTTGGCAAAACACATTATAATACAGATGTATATTTTGAGGGTCGACTCCAAGCTCAATGGACTTTTTTTTCTTCTTCCTGTGCTCTGGAAAGCACGTGATACGTGTTTATGATGCTCGGATCGACATGCACGAGGGTCATTTCAGCACCACGGTCAGCGACAGAAGCGAAGCGGAGTACTCGTTTCAAGGAGGGACTTAAAAAAACGAATGCATGAATTCAGAAAAATATGATATTATTAACTTTATGTATCCTTCCAAACGAATTTAGAAAGCAAAATAAATTATGCATGTATGATCATTTTTTACATTTTACTTTTTTATTATTATTATTTCTGAGGTACACTGTTGGTTGACAACCTAATATAGCCAGTACTTAAGTTCACCCCAACAGTTAGTAAACCCATGTCTTTTTTAGAAGCACATTATGACTTTTACTGATTGCATTAAAGGATAAGCTTTATAAAGCGGATCAACTATTGTTGTCCTAACTGTTGAAATTATAATGACACACTTACACTAATGGTTTATGTTCTAGTTTTCAGGTAAACACTTTACAAATAAATTATTATTATTATTATTATTATTATTATTATTATTATTATTATTATTATTATATTATTATTATTATTTGAGTAAAGTAACCTTATTTTGTCGAAACAGGACTAAACTTCTAAATATTAAAGAACAGTACTGAAGAGTTAAATAGTTGTTCTTTCAGTGGTAAAGTTTATCTTAAAACCAATCTATAGCGTTCTGAAAAAAAAAAAAAAACATATCCTATACTTGTATAATGAACACAAATCTAATTTCAAAGGGTAGTCCATTCGATTAAAATATACGATGCACTGCCAAATATGCCATTAGTGACCAATGCACATGGTAAAAGGGAAAGTGCACATTTTAGATTCAGTACAGTTCGATTGTACTGAAACAAGACAATATCATTAATGAGGATAATTTTGCTAATTTCCCAACAAGAATCCAGATATAATAAATAACTCACTCTCGAGTCTCATTATTTTGTATATTGTTTTTTTTTTTTTTTTTTTTTTTTTTTTTTTAAAGATACAATATAAAACAATACGTTTTATACATTTTAACATTATTGGCACATTGGACGGTGTAGTAACACTTTGTTGTAAAATCTTACATTCAAACAGACTCTATGAGGTTCAGTAATGTGCAATAAGTCTATTATAGGCCAGCACCTTGGTTAGCTCCCTTTTCAATGCTGAAGATGAACACTGCTCGCTAGCATTCCCTTCCCCTCGAAATTAAATAAATATATAAATAAATATTCTAAACATTGACAGACTAGCTAACATTTGTAATTGCTCCACTACAGCTCTGCGTTTCCATCCATTTGAAAGCCACAATGAAAGTACATTTAGAATACAACTTAGACATGCATTTGTTTAACCACCCCTTCCCAGATAATCTCCCGGTGTACTGTGATTCACAGCAGCATATTTTGCATTGCTATACAACACGAAATATCTCTTATCAATCAAGAGATACCTCTTTCTAGTTTGATCCACAGGCTAGTGCACATTACTTCATTTTAACCCTTTACCCCACAGTCCCGATCACCGTCGTTTTATTGGGTGCTGCTGCAAAAAAAAAAAAAAATACTCTGTCCATTTTATTTTTAAAATCTTTCTTTTTTAACGGTCAAGATTGGTAGTCCAATGTCCATTCGCTTCCCTGGTTTCCCCTTCATTCTTCAGGTCCTGGAACACCTGAGTGAAGAAATGCGGATCTGAATTGATCAGCAGCATGTTGGCACTCATTTTGTCAATGACCTGCAGGCATCGCTCCCAGAACACCTCCTTGTTGGTCTCCACTAGAAAGGGTTTTAGCGGGTAAGAAATCTCGTTACCCATGTATGAGTAAGCCAAGTAGAGGCAGGTCAGAAAGGTGGCTTGAAGTTCATATTCGCTGGCGATTTCGTCGCTTACAGCATCTCTGCAAAGTAAATAGACGAACACCAGGTTAGCAGGGGTTATAAAGCCCTGGTCCTGCCAGCCCTGAACAAGTAGGGATCGATCCACATTTCGGAACCATAGGATGATCTCGTTGGGGCTCAGCTCCTTCAGTTTGTAGCATCTTCGGCACATAAACTCGCCCAGGCAGCGCAACAGCTCCCCAGTTGATGCTTGAACAATCACTCGTCTTGGTGAGATCACTGATTTGCTGGGCTGCTTTTGGACCGAGATCAACTGTTGGCCATTCTGTATTACGTTCTGAGTTTGATTCGTCTGTAGGCTCTGGTTAGGGACAGTGGGTACCGGAACCGCGAGTGGTCCAGTTTTCTGGTCCCGATGTGACCCTTTCTGATCTTGACTGGGTTGCTGCTGTGATTTTATTACATTTTCGTTGTTCCGCTGCTCGACTGGATTGTTGTTTACCTGCGAAGTTGGAATATTCGGGTTAACCTTCTTGGCACTTTTCTTCTTGGCTGTGGCAGCCACCAGCCTCTTCCATGTAAGGGCTGAAATTATCACTGAATGTCTTTTCAGGCTTTTTTCTGTCTTGCCATTTTTGCTGTTGGGGATAGCCGAGTAACTACCGTCCTGCTTCTTATCCAGTGTCCCTCCCTTGCCCGTTCTCGGAGATAAAGAGAGTACAGTGCCCATCGTTTCTGATAATAGCTAACACCCAGCAACCTGACAGTGCTCTTTCTGTTGTTTTACTCACTACTTAGAAGGACGACCAGCCTGTAAAAATAGAAACCCTTTAGTGTCAGACCCTGAGATTCAATTCCATTGAACATGAATTAGTCCACTGGAGATACAGTGGGGAGAGACTGCGGGAAACCAAAGTCAAAGTGCAGCTGAGATTCAGACAGGAGATGCGGCGCTCTCAGCCACTCCTTCTGCTCCAGCCAGACGCACACGCAGATTCAGACGATGAGAGAAAGGGGCTGGTCTGTTGTATTCGTTGCAAAGCAAAAACAATCCGCGTGAACCCGCAAGACGGGATTAGCCGTTATAGTGTAATGACTCAGCTAACATGAAGGAGATATGTTAGGACTGACAGCCCCCTGTACCAATCATAAACAGCATTGTCCACACCATATTCCACTTTACAGCAAACCATTTTTAGCATAACACTGCCCGAACATACAGTTCTGTTTTAGAGAGCTTGTCTTTATTTTGCTTTAATCTACCCTGAAAAATGGATATTTGTATTTTTTTTTTTTTAATTTATTTAAATATTATGATTTAATTGTCATATTGTCGGGTGCTATTTATGTCTTTCTTGTACTTCCAGTTGGCCCTAATCTTAATGTATTTTTAAAATAGAGGAAATTAATTATACCAGTGAGGATCATGGTTCATTTTGGTAACTACCACTTTACTTAAAAATAACGGATCAGATGTGACAATGTCATAATGAGGTCAGTAGAACACCAGTCATCTGTGTCCATGTCATCATGATAATATATATATATATATATATATATATATATATATATATATATATATATATATATATATATATATATATATATTATATATATATATATCATGTCAAGTTCAAGTAAACTGTCCAGTTGTTGCACCAAATGGGTTTACCCAGACAAAGTATTCAAAACTCTTGTGGCAACACCGTTTTGGGAAATCATGACACTAAAAAAGCTGAATTTTTCGTGTGAATGTGTACAATTAGTGTGATATAATACACAGCGTTTTAAAACATGAATCGCAAATGTTTTTGTACTGGTGCTATATACACAGATATATATATATATATATATATATATATATATATATATAGATATAGAGAGAGAGAGAGAGAGAGAGAGAGAGAGAGAGAGAGAGAGAGAGAGAGAGAGAGAGAGAGAGAGAGAACACATAATTGAACTAAATAAATATGTTTTATTAATGACATTGTGAAACACAACTTTGGATAATAATTATTTATCTTTTTTCACCAAATTGCCTTTTTATTACCCTAACAACAGCAAAGTTTTTATATTACCCATGTCCTGGAGTCAGTTTATTACTTGATGCATTTTTACTCTGTATTTGTACTGTAAAATTCCTTATTATATTGTTGCACCACCTGCTGGCAACACACAATGTATTCACATGTCCACTCTCCAGTCAAGAATAAATAATTTCCCCTTCTTAAAAGCTTACTGAACCTGATGAGGTTTATACTAGTCTTGATGCAGACTGTACAGTAATCGTCTTGACTTCTGTCATTTTTCATTTGTTATGTTGTTTCAAGTTTCTTTTTCTAAAGGAACTTTAGAAACAATGTCACACATTAAGCTAGAGTGCACCTGAAAACCCCATTAAAACCCACTTGAAGAACCTTCCAACCTCTTTCCCCCCTTATAAAGGTTTTTCAGGTTTTTATCTGTTGTCGCCTATCATGATAGAAGCTGACTTGTAACAGGAAACTGCATCTACACTTGTAGTTCACTCTTATTTTTTATTTCTTCAACTGCTTGAGAGCCACATGATTATGTTGTGTGTGATGGGAGGAATGCTACAAGGAACTTGACTATAGCTGAGGAAGTCTTTAAGAATTTCTAATACTAGACACCCCAGAACTGTTGCCATTTCCCCTATGTACAGACTTGTATCCCTATGCCATTCACCTATCTTGATGGGATGAGTCCCAGGAAGACCAGATGTGTTCTGAACATTTCAAATGCAAATTAAAGAATAGATGACCATTGTTAAAAAGTTCAAGAACACAGGTATGTTATAAAATTCTTACAAAAAATGTAATATGTAATTATCTTGAAAGGAATCCTGCACTGTATTGGTACTTTTTATTGATGTTTTGACCGCAGCTGTTTGAAAAGTAAAAGACATTTTAAATAACAAATGAAGGGACATGCAAAACACAGTACATCAATGAGGGGATATAACCTACTACAATAAATATTATATTAAAACTAATGGTTTACAGAATGCAATAACAGCAAGGTATTTAGTTAGGATTGTTAATTACATGGATCCATTCAACATGCTACAAAATAAATAGTGGGGCATTTTACAAAACACAATCAGGGCAAATGGAATATCGGTAACTAGCTATAATGTAATCTATAAGCAGAATGAATTAATTATAAACTATCATTTAGATTCTTGAAGGCTTTCTTTGTAGATGATCAAGAAGAGCATTCTAGGATGGACAAAATAATGTTTTTGTGACATTCAATTTGACCTCATACCATCTGAACCCAGAAAAAAAAAGCAAACAAAAAAACATTACAGGTGCTTGATGGTATTGTGTGGTGTGGATCTCTTTTGGGTGATGGCATGGCCCATCAGGTTGTTAAACACTGAAAAGGGATCTACTCTTATTTTGCATTGTGCTGTGCTGTTGGTTAAACTAATCCATTTGGAACATAATGTTTTAAACAGCCTATTTATCTGAAACAAATTTGCAACATGCCCAGATGTGCAGATGAGTCAAATCAGTTGGATTGCAGTATGAGGCATGTATGGCCATTTGTCTAAAATGGCACTCTATTCTTAAAACAATTTACACTGTATAAAGCCCATTCCACGTTATGCATGTTACAGTTTCGAGCACACCCTCCTGTATTGTAATGTAGGCTGAAAACTATTTTAAAAGTTTTATTAAAAGTTTATTTTTAAAGTTACAGTGGCTTGCAAAAGTATTGACCCCCCCCTTGGCATTTTTCCTATTTTGTTGCCTTACAACCTGGAATTAAAATTGATTTTTATTTGGATTTCATGTAATGGACATACACAAAATAGTCCAAATTGGTGAAGTGAAATGAAAAAAATAACTTGTTTAAAAAAATTCAAAAAAATAAATAACGAAAAAGTGGTGCGTGCATATGTATTCACCCCCTTTGCTATTAAGCCTCTAAATAAGATCTGGTGCAACCAATTACCTTCAGAAGTCACATAATTAGTTAAATAAAGTCCACCTGTGTGCAATCTAAGTGTCACATGATCTGTCACATGATCTCAGTATATATACACCTGTTCTGAAAGGCCCCAGAGTCAAAAATGGAAAGAATATGGCACCACAACAAACCTGGGAAGAGAGGGCCCCCCACCAAAACTCACGGACCAGGCAAGGAGGGCATTAATCAGAGAGGCAACAAAGAGACCAAAGATAACCCTAAAGGAGCTGCAAAGCTCCACAGCGGAGATTGGAGTATCTGTCCATAGGACCACTTTAAGCCTTACACTCCACAGAGCTGGGCTTTATGGAAGAGTGGCCAGAAAAAAGCCATTGCTTAAAGAAAAAAATAAGCAAATATGTTTGGTGTTCACCAAAAGGCATGTGGGAGACTCCCCAAACATATGGAAGAAAGTACTCTGGTCAGATGAGACTAAAATTGAGCTTTTTGGCCATCAAGGAAAATGCTATGTCTGGCACAAACCCAACACCTCTCAGCACCCCAAGAACACCATCCCCACAGTGAAGCATGGTGGTGGCAGCATCATGCTGTGGGGATGTTTTTCATCGGCAGGGACTGGGAAACTGGTCAGAATTGAAGGAATGATGGATGGCGTTAAATACAGGGAAATTCTTGAGGGAAACCTGTTTCAGTCTTCCAGAGATTTGAGACTGAGACGGAGGTTCACCTTCCAGCAGGACAATGACCCTAAGCATACTGCTAAAGCAACACTCGAGTGGTTTAAGGGGAAACATTTAAATGTCTTGGAATGGCCTAGTCAAATCCCAGACCTCAATTCAATTGAGAATCTGTGGTATGACTTAAAGATTGCTGTGCACCAGCGGAACCCATCCAACTTGAAGGAGCTGGAGCAGTTTTGCCTTGAAGAATGGGTAAAAGTCCCAGTGGCTAGATGTGCCAAGCTTATAGATACATACCCCAAGAGACTTGCAGCTGTAATTGCTGCAAAAGGTGGTTTTACAAAGTATTGACTTTGGGGGGGTGAATACTTCTGCACGCTCAAGTTTTCTGTTTTTTTGTCTTATTTCTTGTTTGTTTCACAATAAAAAATATTTTGTATCTTTAAAGTGGTAGGCATGTTGTGTAAATCAAATGATACAAACCCCAAAAAAATCAATTTTAATTCCAGGTTGTAAGGCAACAAAATAGGAAAAATGCCAAGGGGGGGTCAATACTTTCGCAAGCCACTATATATAGCCAAAAGCTTCCTAAAGCAACATTTTCTTGATTCCATTTGTTTTAAACTCCAGAGTGATTTCCAGAGTCCTCTTCATGTTGCTGTAACACACGTACTGTGGAATAGGGCATAACAATTTAGAGCATTAACATTAGCATGGAACTAATACAGGTAAAACATGTTTATGACAGACAGTTGGAGAGCAGTAGAACATATTTACACTGCAAGCGCTCAGACACATTTCCTGCTTGTCTTCGCTGTTTTAATTAAGTAATGCCTATGCACGCCCATAACATTTGATCGCTGTGGCCTGATGTTATGGAAGAAATACAATAAAACAAATTCTCTGTATGCTGTCATTTAGAGTTAATGCTAGTCTGCATCTTGTCATATTAAAATAATTCATGACAATCAGTTACAAAAGGTTCAGCATTTGCATTTCAGCTCTTATTGCATTTGTATTTTTCTATACAGTTTGAAGGACTTTCAAACTGAAGGCTGGAACACTGCTACACAAATGTGCTTGAGTTATAGTGCTACCAGCATTATTAGTTTGATAGTGTCACTGTAAGTGAAATGACACACCATGTTAATGAAGAATAAGAGTAGCTAAAACAGCAAGGTACCAGTTAAGAGACCTGGGGATATCCAAGTTAACCGGTGTGAAATTGGACACAATTTAATATAGCAGGCAGAGCAAATGGAAGACAATGCCTGACAGGCTAAAACATGATTTAAGCCTGTGACATGCTCCACTAACACATCTTTTCTAAACAACCTTACACCCTGTGGCATGCAAATTAGACCAGGTCCTTTCATTCCCTTGGAAGGCTGAAGGCTGTATGTACCTGAACATTGTTGCTGATCAAGTTCACCCAAAATGGCTAATTATCTCTTTTCAAGATGATAATGCAGCCATGGTATTGGTATTGTTTGTGGGGCGAATGTGAGAGACTTAAGCCATCTCCCTTGGCCAGCACATTCCCTTTTAATCTAGAGTACTTTGCATCTCTGAGATTGTTCTATTAAGAGATGTGTTCCTGAAGGAACTCCAGGCTGGTATTGTGTCAAAAAGCTTACAAACCCACTATTACTGAAGGAGTGGGTCCTAAAAAATGACCTGTGTGGGTGTTTTACCATAATTGTCTAAAATCATTCAAATAATCTCTATTTACGTGATCCTGATCATTAAAATATTTCTCTCTTATTTCTCTGCAGTTTGATTACGTCCTTAGTTGAAGAAATTGGTTACATAAGCTATGTGTTGGTCTGTTTAAGTCTGGATTAGGCTGACGATATTATATATATATATATATATATATATATATATATATATATATATATATATATATATATATATATATATATATAAAAATACTGTTTCTACAAATGCGCCTCTTTGCAAAATAACAATGTAGTGGTTCTACAGCTCCATCTCCTGGTCATTCTATGTCAGTGCAGTATTATTATTACAGTATTACATTTTTTAATTATTTTTTTAAAATTTTTATCGAAAGTGTTTCTTAAAATTTCCCTTACTATGTTACAGTGTTTGCAACCATTCACAGTGGTTATGGGTTCTGTTACTCCAGTATTTAGTTATTATAACTGTTCTCTAAATCTGCCTTTACCTAGCTTTGCACTACCTATGGGCTTGTCTGGAGAATCTAAAGACTGCAGGGAGTGCAATCTTCCTCGTTCCATTCAAATCACGTGACAACGTGGCCTTTGATGTAGAGCAGGTGGGGCTCAGAACCTAGAACCAGTGATCATGTTTGCAAACTTCATGATATCCAGTTGTAAAAGACAATGTAAAATAAAGCTATTAAAATGACATCTACGTACCCTTTAAAAACAAATTACTAATATTCCCAGGTTTTTATGGGTATATTTAACATTTTAAGAAACAAAAACATTGATGAAAAATTATGCCCTTTAAAATAAATAGCGATTCAATCTTTATGCACATTTAGGGATTTCAAGTAGTATTCTTTCTTTCAAGACGGTAAATAGAAATTAAAAAATAAATAAATAAATAAATAAATAAAAAAAAAAAAAAAAAAACAGAAGGAATAAACATAGATGATGATCTTATCTACAGTTTGCGCTTTGTTGCCAATTCCAAAAAGAATGTCTGGCTAATATTTCCACTCAGTGGTGTTACAACTCATAGACAACGTACTGTTATTTTGAAAGAAGCCAGTAGGTGGCACAGTTCTCAATCCTCGTGTACAGTATTTCTCATCACTGAGCAATTGTGACGGTCGTGCAGCTGCTGAGCAGTCCTGTCAGCAGCGGCCTTCACCACTTCAGCTTGATATTTAATGACCCCAGCTCTCTGACAGTGAAATAATAGAACCCAAGGCCTCTATCTATGTAATATTCACCATAATGACAGAATGCTCCTTTCAACTCACTTGCCAATGCCAACAATTTAATCACAGAACAAACGACAATTATGCCTACCCAGCTGTTACTACAGGAAAAAGCTTTTCATATTAAAGGTAGCTATTTACCCAGTTTGTCAGCATTTTGTAGCTGCACTGAAATAAGAGGACATAAGTGTACCTTTTGTGTTTGTAAAATACATACAATGCAAATTGCCTGCTATAATACATATACAACTGTGAGGCAGTAGTGTAGTGTTCCAATCAACTGTCAGTCTAACACTGACTGCTTTATTTGTACATTTAGACAGAGAAAATGGCCTGTGGTACAACGGAGTACTCTTTTACTAAGGGTTCTTCCCATGCTGGTTCCTTATGAGAGATCTCAAATTGTCATGTGGTCACTGCAGTAAACGACATTGCTGGAATAGCAATTACATCTAGTTTCATACCTGGAACAACCCCCCCCCTGAGGAAGAATTTCTGAACGGACTCCTCACTTTGAAAACCTACTGTAAAAGCTTTAAGGTTTGTTGAGACGACAGATTCGAAATTCCAACCATGGTTGAGGCACATACACTTGGGAAAATAACTCCGTTCTCACGAGAATCATTTATGATTCTGAGAATCTCTTAGTAAAGGAAAACCCCTAAATGTTTCATATAATATTCCCAGGACCAGTTTTTTTAAGGGTCCTTGTAAAAAAAATATTGTCATATTTTAGTTAATGCTTATTATAACAATTATTATTATTATTATTATTATTATTATATTATTATTATTATTATTATTATTATTATTATTAATAATAATAATAATAATAACAATAATAATAATAGCCATAAAAAATAAAAAAACTTCACCTTCAAAACAAAGAAAACTTAAACAGCTGTAAACTAATAACTTTGTTGAATATGACTTGAGAAATGAAGACATCTTTTCAAAAGAAAAAAAGAAAAAAGATTGTATTGCTGTGCTTATCGTAACATTGTCCATCATTCTATTCAGCACAGGCTTAGCTCTGAGTTCAGAAGCAGGTGGACGGCTGTTGAGATCAGAGATCGGCAGCAAATAAGACTGCAGCTGTGGGGAAAAAACTCAGATAATAGAACAGAAATGAAAAATATGACATGAGAAAAAAGAGAGTAATGTTACAGATCACAGACAGGCTTTCATATTTCAGGACTGGTCACTTTGAAAACCTTCTGAAAAAAGGGAAGTGTTTCAACAGGAGAATTTGACGAACACACAGATCATTATAGTAGAAATCATATCTATTTTCTAGGACCTCGGCACTGAGAGTGTTGATTTGAAAATTAGATGCACGCTTCTTCTCAATTCTTAGAATTTTCCAATACCATTATGAAACAAAAACACATTGATAGCACTTAAGCTAGTGTAAATACATTTCTGTGCTGTGTTTATGTATTTATTTTTATTTATTTATGTTATGTATCTTAGGTGTTGCATATAGTTAGATTTAGTTTCGACTTAGGAATATTTCTTCCATGAGGTGAGGTGAGTTGAGGAGGTCCTACCGGGATTACAGACCAGTTTTAATTCAATTAGAGCATTTTCTTTTTTTGGCTTTTTGGAGGTCAAAGACAGTATTAAAAAGTTTTTTCAGCTGCCAAACGTTTTCTTTTTCCAGTTTTGCAGATTGACAAATGGATTCAGAACATCCACTTTTTTTGTGTGTTATTATAAATTATAACGAGATTCCATTAGTTAAGCTTAATCAATTCATGACCTTTGAAATGTTTCACCTCAGGAGGATTGAAAGGACTTCAAGGGCAAATACAGTAGGAAAAGTCAAATAGAACAGTTGTGAGATTTTGAATTAGTACCTGACTTTACTACAGAAACAATGCAGTTTGATTTATGAACGATACTGTACACCTGTTGCCTTTCGTTGCCTGGCAGGTGCCCTTTCCACTTAATTAGAAAGGTCGAATCAGCCTGGGTAATATTCATTTTTTATCAATAGATGGCGGTGTTGCCTGCATTTCTGATGCTACTAATACTGCTGTGGTCTGCCTTGCTTGTGGTATAGTATCGCGGAGTGATGACTGGTTTATATCAACAGACGAGGCTGGTCCTGTACATTGAGACAGGATTGTGTTTAATGCTAAATGTGCTGCCAGGATAAACAGACAAATCCCTGATTATATTTAAGGAAAGCAGTTCAAGAAAGGCAGCCCTGCAGATAAATGTATTAAGCACCACTCCCGTTGTCATCGTCTCTGCCTTTGAAGGAACTATACCCACCGTTTCCCCAAAATAAACCTGCTTCCTCTTGCAGGCCTGGGAAACTCACTCCGTCTGCCACCGGAAAAATATGCCACGCTTCATTACGAGGTACGACGTGTACTCCAGTTAGTGTTTCACACACCTACATACAGTACAGTACAGTACAGGATTGTTATACAAGGTTTTAATGATTTCACAACATGCACATATAGATAGTCTGTTTGAAACTATAGTCTATATATATATATATATAATATATATATATATATATATATATATATATTATATATATATATATATATATATATATATATATACAGTGCCTTGAAAAAGTATTCAGACCCCTGAGCAATTCTCTCATATTACCGAATTACAAATGACACATTGAAATTTCATTCTGTTTGATATTTTATTTTAAAACACTGAAACTCAGAATCAATTATTGTAAGGTAACATTGGTTTTATGTTGGGAAATATTTTTAAGGAAAATAAAAAACTGAAATATCTTGCTTGCATAAGTATTCAACCCCTGTGCTGTGGAAGCTCCCAGTTTGCACCGATGAAAGAAATTGCCTTAACGAGGACACAATTACCTTACCATTGGCCTCCACCTGTGAACCATTAAAGTTGCTGTCACATTTTCTGGATAAAAACCCCACTGTTGAAGTATTATTGATAAGGCTGTGCATCTGAAGGAAAATGAAGATCAAAGAGCATTCTAGTTAAAGATAAAGTAATACAAATGCATAGATTAGGGAAAGGGTATACAATAATATCCAAGTGTTTGGATATCCCAGTGAGCACAGTTGGATCAATAATCAGGAAGTGGAAGCTGCATCACACCACCCAGGCACTGGCAAGAAAAGGCCGTCCCTCAAAACTCAACGCTCAAACAAGAAGGAGACTTGTGAGAGAAGCCACAGAGAGGCCAACAATCACTTTGAAGGAGCTGCAGAGTTCAGTGGCTGGGAGTGGAGTAATGGTGCACCAGTCAACCATATCAAGAGCTCTGCATAACACTGGTCTGTATGGGAGGGTGGCAAAAAAGAAGCCATTACTCAACAAGTACCATCTGAAAGTTTTTGCCAGAAAGCATGAGAGTGACCCAGCTGCGATGTGGGAAAAGGTTTTGTGGTCAGATGAGACCAAGATAGAGCTTTTTTGGCCAAAACTCAAAGCGCTCTGTGTGGCGCAAACCTAACACTGCCCATGCCTCAAGACACACCATCCCTACCGTGAAGTATGGTGGTGGCAGTATCATGCTGTGGGGATGCTTCTCATCAGCAAGGACTGGGCATCTTGTTACAATTGAAGGAAGAATGGATGGAGCAAAATACAGGAAAATACTGCAAGAGAATCTGCTTCAGTCCGCTAAAAAACTGAAGCTTGGGAGGAAATTCAACTTTCAGTAGGACAATGATCCCAAGCACAAGGCCCAAGCAACATTGGAGTGGCTCAAGAACAAAAAGGTGAATGTCCTACAGTGGCCAAGTCAAAGTCCTAATCTCAATCCCATTGAGAATTTGTGGCACTATTTGAAAATTGCGGTCCACAAGTGTCGTCCATCCAACCTGAACAACCTGGAGCAAATCTGAATGGAGCCAAGCAAAGAAGAATGGGCCAAAATCACTCCGACACTGTGTGCAAAGCTGGTACATACTTACCCCAAAAGTCTTAAAGCTGTTATTGCAGTGAAAGATGGCTATACCAAATATTAATGTGTGGGGGTTGAATATTCCAAGCAAGATATTTCAGTTTTTTATTTTTCTTAAAAATATTTTCCAACATAAAACCAATTTTACCTTACAATAATTGATTTTGAGTTTAAGTGTTTTAAAATAAAATATCGAACAGAACGAAATTTCACTGTACCATTTGTAATTCAGTAATATGAGAGAATTGGTCAGAGATCTGAAGGTACTGTATATATATATATATATATATATATATATATATATATATATATATATATATATATATATATATATATATATATACAGTGCCTTGCATGTGTGTGTATAGGAGCCTCACATCAGTCAAACTTTCTGCTAAAATTGGAGATAACAGCTGTGTCCCATAAAGCTTTCAGAACAGTTTTCATGGTGAACATTTTCAAGAATCTATAACAGCAGAGAAGTAACTTTGAAACAAAATAAATCAAAGCTATACTGTGTACTGTGTACTACTTTTTACGTGAATGGCTGGGTTTTTTGTTCTTTTTCCTCAGCACAGCACAGGACACAACTAGAAATGAAGTGGACAGTACAGTAGACTTAGGACTGAGGGTTGACGCCACGTCTGTACACAGAGTGGGGAGGATATGGAGTGGGTTACAAACCATGCTGTTGATGCTGAATCACACATTTTGAGGTTATTTAGCTACTAGGAACTGGATCAGCATTGATGGACCAAATGGCCTCCTCTCATTCATATTTTTTCTTACATTCTCAGCTCCTGTTTTCTATTTACCATCTATTTCATTTTCGCCTGTGTTTTTGTGTACTGAATCTCATCAACTCCCAAGTCACCTCTGTTGTCAGGAGATTTCCAGTTGAGTACTTCAGTATATGTGACCTTGAAGAATACACATTTGTAGAGTAAGTAAGTTTAACATACAGTAGTTACAGGTCCACATCAAATGACAGTGTCTCCAGTCTAACCTCGCATCACATTAACATGTTTTTATCAAACCTGGAGAACTATACATATATAATAATTAGTACAACATTCAGGCTTGAAAAGCAGTTTCATCTATAATTCATCGCTTACTCAAGTGCTTTGTGAATACTGTAGACATTCTGCACTACTGCACTCAGTTCTTGCTCATTTAACACAACATTTGACTTGCAGAAACATTTAAAAATGTCTGTGGCCTTGAAAGCAAGTGAAACAAAAGCAATGTAACTTTTTTTTGGTTTGTTTTTTATTACATGGCAAATAGTAAAGAGCATTCATAGTTAATCTCCCAGCTGTGTGTCAAGGTTAGGGTATTCCTATCAACAGGTTGTTAAAGAAGCGCTTATATCAGAGTAGCTCCCCCTCCTCTTCCCTATGTGCCACCCCCAAACAGCCTGAGAGAGAAGTCTTGTTTCTCTGCCTCAGCACAAGCCAAACACCTGGTCCAAAATCAACAGCACACATTGAAAAGGGCCAGCATCTCTCTGTTCCATGCTGGGGGTGATGTCATTCCATCCCTCTATGGCTAAACATGACAACTTGTCAAAGAGAAAAAGCCACAAAAAACTCCCTCTGGAAGTAATAAGGAGCAAGGAAGGATTTTTTCTGGGAAACAATGGTCTGCGAGCTTTTCAGGTTGCACTTGCTGCCAAACTTTAATAAACAGAGGAAAACCATTACAGCCTTTTAAACCTCTGTCCGCAACCCTAGCGTGACCAGGGACTATTGGCGGGTGATCCTGTATAAGGACCTCAGGCTACAAAAAAAAAAAAAAAAAAAAAAGACCTTCACAACCATATCAGTTGTAAAGCACAGCTAATTAATCAGTAAAGTACTTTACCACAGTAAAAATGCCATACACAGAACTCATTATATTCTCATGCGAGAGAGAGAGAGAGAGAGAGAGAGAGAGAGAGAGAGAGAGAGAGAGAGAGAGAGAGAGAGAGAGAGAGAGAGAGAGAGAGAGAGACAGAGAGAGAGCAGTAGTAATTTATGGAACAGTATAAATAATTGAAATTCTCAAAGCAGAACTGGAATTCTGCTGGTAACCACAGTGGTTCTGAAAACCACTGCACTTAAACTATGTTCAGTACCTTGACTTTGGTTGTACAGCCAAAATGTACTTATTTTCCATTGACAAACTTCTAATCATTTGCAGAAAACAGAGCGATTTTTGATTGTTAGTTGCTAGATGCTATGTATATACATTATGTATTAACATATTATATTTCAAAATTGCACTGCATTTTTTTTTTTATTGTTTTATCTGGGGAAAAGCATACTTAATTGCTTTAACTGTTAAAGAGACATCCAGCATATATAAAGAGTTCTCCTATTGTGGGCATTCCATTCTGACCCCTTATGTTAAATATTGGTTGAAAACAAAACCTCATTGGGTGCCCATCACATTGCTGTTCTTATGATCAGTACACTTTGCAGAAAGATGTAACAATTTTACAAAGAGCAAGTGGTGTCGCAATGCAAATAGAAATGCAGGAATGACTTAAATCAGTAAGATTATTTCATTAAAAAAAGAAAAGTAATATTTGTTTATCTGTATTTTCCCTAATAGGGATTCCATTTGGTCTTTTCTCTTTCCCATCCAGTCTGTTCTCTTTAATGACAAATCCTCCAACAGAGGGCAGTGTAGGCTGGCAAATACTTCATTTATTTTTAGTTTATCACATACAGTAGGAGTAAAAAGACATTGGCACCTGTTAGGTAGGGGGGGTTGGGGTGGTAGTGGGTAGGGGTCTTTACAGGAAACTTCAAAAAGTGAGCCTTGGATGGGCATAGAGAGAGCCCTAGATTAGTGGTCCCTTCAGGGTACATCTGAGACATGCTTGTGAGGAAATGTCTGGAGAACCTCACACTGCTTGTGCTATCCCTGCTTTGTGGATAAATATAGAAGCCTTTGCTCACTAGTGTTGTCAATTTACCCATCAATTTAAACAACATCAATGAAACATATAATAGGAAAAAATGAATTGTTAATAAATGTCAGGAGTCATTGTGATCTATTTTATGCCATTTACATTCTAAACTGAAGAAGCCAATGGCAATGGAATGTAAAAAGCATGTAAAAATCCAAATAATTGTTCATTCTTTACAAGTACTTTTCAAAATACATTATCCCTAATAGTTTTGTAGTTACAGTATTTTAAGATATCTAAACGTCAATTTCATCTTATCCTTGACAGTTTTGTTTTTAGTACTGTTATCGCCTCTCATCAGGGCTCCTTGAAGTTGTTTTTGAAGACACGGCGACAGCACAGTTACAAAGTGATCAGCCAGCGAGTAACATCTGAAACTCATTTCCAGTAATTTAAGAGAGAACTATCAGCTCTAAACATCATTCGTTTCCACGGAACCAGTGCAAACATTCTCTGTGTGCATCATCCCCATAAACAGCAACCAAAAATTACCAAATGCAAATGCATGCATCCAATTATAAACAAAAACAAAAGTTGCGGCTGGACACATAAAATCAATAAATAATGGAATTATGACATCTGATGACATGAAGCACATTTACCCTCCCAAGCTGGAGGGGCAGTATGACATTAAATATTGGTTCTCAACCAGAAAGGCAAAAGGGAAATTCTGGCTTGTGACCAGCTTCTGCAATTTCTCATCCATCTTGACTAGCTGTGGTCACTGTGTGAGTAGACTGGGCCCCACAAAGGGGTTCAGAACACTTAAAACAATAAATCAGAGCTTAGAATCCAAGAGGATCTAAAACTTGATTATACTGAAAGCTAAATATACGTACATACATTGTAATCACACTGTACAAACTTAAAACTTTCTATAGCTCGGTCATACAGTGCAGTGTGCCATTTTATCATCAAATGAGTTCTCTGTGATGTACAAAATAGCAATGAACACCAATATGGCAGACAACGGGGTTCCATCAGACATGTAACATGTTAGAACATAGAACTGGATGGACAGAAATAAGCAGCAGGGAGCATCATTAATATCGCTCAGCAACAACAGAGGAAAGCAGCTTGTTGGGTCAGCAGGACAGAGAAAACAAAATGCGGGGGTGGAGAGGCGCCATTGGGACACGACTAGCAACAAAATGTTACCATGTTGTAACAAAGATAACATGCTGATTTTTCAAAGTGAAACTGCGGGCCAGGAGGAAAAAAATGCTTTAAAGTCTTTTGAAGTATAACAGAGTCTACAGGACAGGGGATTCCAATCGCATTAGCCAGTTACTTCTTGGCTAAATTCTAAACTTGAATTACATTTAAAAAAAGATCCTGAAGAATACTCATTTGCATTCACGCCTTAGCATTCCACTTGAACTTTTATTTTGTTTTTAGTCCTGAGAGAGAGAGGTCATTGTCAGCAGCTGGCCATTCTCGTTACACACATGTGGTTTTGGTTGAGGAAGTCTTGAAAACAGTGCAATGAGTGGAAACATTAGAAGGTCTGGAATGTAATGATATAGACATGAAAATCCTTTCCAAATTATACACATGTGATGTATCCTAAGTAGCATGTTTTAAATAATTGTTTAGTTTGTGAACTACATTTGTGAAGATTGTTTATTTTATGCTGGTAATTCAATCACAGATAGTAAAGTAAAACTACCTTCATGGAATATGTTTAGAAATACTTCATTGTTCAACACCAGAAAGATTATTTAGTATTTTTATTAGAAAATGCAGTTAACAAGATTTTACACACCAAACAAGTTTTTGTTTTGCCGATAACATTATCAACAGGCTATTTAAAGACCCATTCTGAAAGGTTTTATTGAACACACAGCAGTGTTCAATGTGTCAGCTCTTCAAGAAGACTGTTTAAAATGGGGCTTTATGAAAGTATGTTTTTATGTGAACAATAAAAACATTTAGAAACTGGAAATATAATGAGCTTCAGGTGGATTATGACAAGGATACTCTTTCTACTTGAACTTGAGATGCACTAAACATTGATATAATACAACCCCTCGCCATTATCTTTAAATGTAGAAGGGTAGTAACAACCACGTTTTTTAGACTTCACAGATGATCTTAGAAAAAATAGATGCATTTTGAAAGGTAGAGGCTGTTTCAAATTACTGTTGAACTCACTAACCAAAACATTGGAAAGCAAAAATAAAAATAAAGTAACAGCAATATGCTCATAAAATCAGTTTTCTTGCTGGGTTAATGGTATTAATACTAAAAACAAAAACAAATCACTAAATGACTTCCACATTGTGGAAGCAGAAGTTCTGCAAACTATACATGGCACAATTAGTGATCACAACATTTGCAGGTATTGGGCAACTTCAAAAGCATGTTAGCAATTAAGTAACTCAGACAGAAACTCATATCCAAAATCTGTATCTGACAAAGTAGTTTACATGACCTAAAACCCCAAGAGTTCTTCTAAGCGACCCACATTAACTGAAATAGCCTTTGACATCCATTGAATTTCTACAAATCGCTTTTTAATCATAAGGAAATTAATCCACATGGTTTCATCATGGTGCTGCTGGGTTTATGGAATTAATTTCTAACTTTACACAATAATATCACACTGTTGATCCCCACGCCTACTTTAGGAACCACTGGCACCCAACAGAACCAGCAACATTTGATACCAGGGTGGGATCGGCAGAGCAAGGCAACCTAATGTTTGTGCAAGCACACAGACCTGATGCATACACGACCCATTTATATGACAGTCTCATAATAACCCCACAGTACACGAACATTATATTTTATGTAAGCTCTGTCTGTAGTGCAATACAGGCATCTTTAACAACATACCAAACAAACCAACAAAAGTAAATAAGGAGTTGTTTAAAAATCAAAAACTGATTTGATGAGTAAACTAAGTTATTTGTTTCTCATATAATGGAAATCATGAAGATCTGGATACGTCCAGTGACTGTTGTGAATAGTGCAGCTGGCAACAAGGAAAAGACATTGTGACAGCATGGAGAGACAGATGACAGGACGAAAGAGACCCCATTGGGGCTGGCAAGGGTTAACTACCCTGGTCAGCAGGATCCAGCTCTTTGTTTTCAGAGGTAAACAGGATGCTGGAGACACCCACCCAAGGCTTCTAAGAAATTAAAGAGAAAAATACCCTTAGAATCTGCAAGAGCGGAGGCGGAAGATGATTCAACGTTGAATAACACTGTTTAGGACTAACGATTTAGGAACGGAAACGGATATGAGAATGGAGAGTACTTCACAAAAGACTAGTTCAAGATCTGCAGTTAGCAAAGACATGGAATTCCAGGTTTGTGTCTGCAGCTGGAGCAAGGCGACAACGGCCAGGGGTTTGAAGATTCATTAAGGGAGAATAAAATGCTTGATGGAGAAGGGACAAGGTCCTCACATTGATCAGTACTTCTTACGAAGTCAGTCAAGTCAGTCGAATGAAATCCAGCGACTGGAAGCAAACCACAGTTCGTAGGATATCAGCACCCCTGTCATAGACGTGAGGAGGACTTGTGTGGATACAACTAGTGATGAACCTAATGATCCTTGCAAATCCGATCAGAAGAACCAGAGTAAGAGAGAAAAGATCCTCAACGGGCACAAGCCTGGAGTTAAATGGCCAAGAGCTTGTGAGAAAACTGCGTGGGACACAGTAAACACGGATCTCTGTTTTACTTTGGAAAGGTTAAATGGAACAGTTGAAAAGAAGCTGGGTAAATTTGGGGACATCATCTACGCATATGGAAGTGAGAGGTTTGGAATTGAAAAAAGGAAGAAAAAAGTACAAACTATTCCTGGAAAGTCTAGACGGCAGTAGGAGATAGATCGCCTAGTTAGAGAAAGGAAGCAGTTGAGGAATCAATGGAGAAAAGCAGAACAAAGTCAGAAGGAGGGACTCCATCTGTTATAGAGGGTCATAAAAGATAAACTTGCAACATTGCCCAGAGCTGAGCGCCTACACAAATGCTACAAAAAGAAAGAATGTGCGAGAAGTAACTTTTATAAAGATCCATTCAAATTTGTAAAGAAGATCTTCACCAGAGAGAAAAATGGCACACTTAAAATCATCTAAGTTTGAGCTATAGAGATATTTGGAGGAAACACATACAGATTCAAAAAGGCAGGAGCCTATGTCAATTCCTTCAGACATCCCACCTATCAATCCACCCAAATACCAAAAGGAGGACTGTGCACCTAAGTGGAAAGAAGTAGAGCAAGCTATGAAAAAAGCACGGGCATCATCATCTCCAGGGCCTAATGGAGTTCAATACAGAGTGTACAAAAGTGCTTCTGGAGTTCTACGAATCCTATGGAAATTGATGAAAGTGGCATGGGAAAAACAGGTTCTACCAAGAGCATGGCGCCAAGCAGGAGGAGTCTTTATACCAAAAAAAAAAAAAAGGATTCTACAAGCATCGGTCAGTTTCATCCTATTTCCTTATTAAACATAGAAGGCAAGATTGTCTTCAGCATTATTGCACAGTGATTGTCAACCTACCAATTAAAGAACTGCTTCATTGACACTTCAGTACAAAAAGCAGTCATACCAGGTTTCCCAGGATGCTTAGGACACATCAGCGTAATCTGGCATCAAATTCAATCAGCAAAAAAGGAGAGGAAGGAGCTCCATGTGACATTCCTGGATTTGGCTAATGCATATGGTTCAGTGCCACATAAACTTCTTTGGGCAGCATTTGATTTTTCCAGCGTACTGATGACAATAACAAATTTAGTGAAAGCCTGCTTTGGAGATTTGCAATTTAGTTTTTCAACTTCAGAATTCAGTACTACATGGCAATGCCTAGAAGTTGGAATAATGGCAGGATGTACCTTATTTCTCCACTGGCTTTTACCATGGGCAATGGAAGTAATTATTAGGGCATCAAAATGGTTAGTGGGAGGAGAGCGCTTGGCTTCTGGAATGTGACTACCACCAATTCGAGCATACATGGATGACATGACAACAATGACTATAACAGTAGCTTGCACTATTCGGTTATTGGGCAAATTAACCAATAACATTGAATGGGCACAAATGCAATTCAATCAAGGAGCATCTCTATAACTAAAGGTAAAGTAGTAGATAAAATGTTCTACATTAATGGTGAGGCAATACCAACAGTGTCCGAGAAGCCAGTGAAAAGTCTAGGGAGATGGTAATATGGGGATCTAAAGGACACAGTTTGTGTGGGAGAAGTTAGACAACAAGCAGTAGAAGGGCTAAAGAGCATAGACAGCAGTGCTCTACCAGGCAAACTGAAACTCTGGTGCTTTCAGTTTGATCTATTGCCAAGACTGCTGTGGCCACTGACTGTATACAAGGTTTCTTTGACAACAGTTGAGAATCTGGAAGCTTTAATTAGTTCATACTTCAGAAAATGGTTGGGAGTTCCACGCTGCATCAGCAGAGTGGGACTTTATGGTAAAGGAATACTGCAGCTACCAATCTCTGCTCTAACCGAGGAGATTAAGTGCACCAAAGTCCGACTGGAAATGACATTAGTAAATTCATGCAACAAATGCATAAGGGAGGCAGCATCTGTGTTGAAAACTGGAAGAAAACGGATGACAAAGACAGCTGTGGAAGATGCTAAGGCTGCCCTTCGAAGTGGAGATATTATAGGGCAAGTTTAGCATGGAAAAGGAGGTTTTGGTCTCAGTTCAGCTCCTCCTACATGGCAAAAGGCAACCCCAGCTCAACAGAGGAAGCTGGTAGTCAGTGAGGTGCAAAAGCAGGAGGAGATGATCAGGCGTGTAAAGGCCATTTCCCAGGCCAAGCAGGGAGAATGGACGAGATGGGAGAGTGTGGAACAATGCAAGATCGTCTGGCAAGACCTATGGACAATGGAACAGAACAGGATCAGTTTCCTCATCAGATCAGCATATGATGTTCTCCCATCACCACAGAACCTAAACCTCTGGGTGGGTGAGGATCCCTAATGTCCTTTCTATTTGTCACCTGCAACATTAAGGCACATTTTGGCACAAGGTGGGTCTTAGCCAAGGACAGTTTACTTGGCGCCATGACCAGGTGCTGCGATGTTTGGCCTTAGCATTGGAAGACAAGCGTAACCTGACCAATAATTTGCCACCAATTCCATCAAAGCATTACACACAAAAGACAATATTTCTCCATCCAAGAGAGCAACCACCAAGAAAAGGTGTTAAAACCAAGCCTCGCCCAGGACAACTGGAAACTGCTAGAGACTGGAAAATGCTGGCAGATGTTGGTCAACAGCTTATTTTTCCACCAGAGATTGCCACCACTAACCAGACACTTCGACCAGACATTGTCTTGTGGTCTGGATCAGCACGCCTTGTTCATCTGGTAGAGTTAACAGTGCCATGGGAAGATGTTGTGGATGAGGCGTATGAGAGGAAGAAACTTCGGTATGCTCAACTAGCTGCTGCAAAGGAACAATGAGGATGGAGAGTTTGAGTTTACCCACTGGAGGTGGGTTGTCGAGGATTTCGATTTCTCAGAGACGTTGGGTTTGGTGGCCAAGAGTTGCGTCGCACAGTGAAGAACTTATCTGAAGCAGCAGAAAGGAGCAGCAACTGGCTGTGGTTGAGATGGAACAATTCTGGAAGGGGATCTCAAGCACCATAGAAATAAAACAGCACTGATGTACAGGTAAGTAAGCTGGGCTGAGCTGAGTGAGGGATGGAGGGGGATGATGCTGGGACGCCAGAATCACTGTTGAGCCCTCTTGAGGTGTTGTGGGCTAATCAACGAAACACTGAGGATGGAAGGTGCCCACTTGAAGACCCCAGAAATGTACCTACTTAGCTCAATCCAGACAGTTGTCATGCTGATGCGCTGGGGAGACCGCACTGGGTTGATCCCCAGAGCCAGAATCGCAGCTGTTGTGTGTGCTGATGTGCTGGGGAGGCAAAATGACCTGATCCCTGGAGCTGGCATTACAATTCAGCAGTCAACACCAGACAGAAGGATATCTACATCATCAGATGGAAAACAAGGCAAATGGATGGAGATGCAGATGGATCACATTACTTTTCTGCAAAGCTAGGTTTTAGTTGGTGCTTATCTTGGCAAATCAGCACGAAGTTCAACATCTACTCTCATGTAACACAAATCTTTAATAACAGCATTGGTAAATACAGAGTTCTCAAAACAGCATTAATTAATCATGTGTAATTTCAGATTCATCTGATCCAGGTAAATTACCCCTAATTGATGCAATTACACACTGTATTGGGCAACTACAGTTGTACTTAGAGAAACTTGAATTAGTTTTTTTTAATATTAGATCCTTGTTGTGAGATGCACATCCCATCCATTTAAGAAGATCTTCTGTTAGCAGTTCTTGGGAAATCACCTGTTTTCTCTATTGCCATCCACAAAAGGAAGATTTTGACTTCTGACATAGAGCAACATGATTTTCCACATCAATTTATGTCTATAGTCTGGGGTCCCGTAGTTGGGATAAGTTGTGTTCCCTGACTAAATGCTAAAAGTGCAGACCCTCTTACTGATCATGTGTCAACAGAATAGCTTAAATAAGCTGGAGAAGGTTTTATTAAACAGGGAGATCAGTGTATACTCTCTATCAGGGTATTCAAAACTTCTGTACGACTGTTTGACATTGCAGGCTGATTAGTCACAGTAGTGTATCCCCAAAGGGTCCACTGAAATGCTAAGAAACAAAGAGCTGTTGACACATTTACAGCAGCTAGGCATGGTTTACTTGGCTAACACTTTCCAGATCTTGTGTTACTTAATCAATCTTTATATCTTCACACGTCTTTGTTTCTTAGGTGAGTGCAAAACAGAAAGGTTATTGCTAATAATAAACACTGTATTCTGATTGCAATCTTAATTATTATTATTATTATTATTATTATTATTATTATTATTATTATTATTATTATTATTATTATTATTTACCAAATGCTACTCTATCAAGTTTGCAACTACTTTTGGTTGATTTTCTAACAACTGATGTCACACTTTTGTATCATCAAACCCTTTTCTTGTAATCTCTCAAACCACTCCATCTTTTCTCCTTCCTTATGGCTCCTGGGGAAGACCTGGTCGTCTTACCTTCCTTTTCATATGTCCCAGTCTTTCCCCCTGGTGATACACACTCATGTTCTGAGCTGGTGGCCTGGCCACGTCCACCTTGGGGGGGTGGGGGGGGGTGGGGGGCTGTTTTTCCTTTTCTTCATTATGAAAAATTACTTCATGACATGACATTGCATAACTTACCTTGTGAAATGATGTTTATAGTACATGACTGTTTTAAATTAGATTTTAAATGAGGACTGACACGACAAAACAAAACCAGGCAAGATTTATATCTGTTTTCTTCCATCTCTACAGGCACAAAAAAGGTACCTTGAACAAATATTCTAAGAGGAAATAATGTATATCCGGTGCATGTACATATATATATATATATATATATATATATATATATATATATATATATAGTGGCTTATATAAAAAAGTATTCAGACCCCTGACCAATTCTCTCATATTACTGAATTACAAATGGTACATTGAAATTTCGTTCTGTTTGATATTTTATTTTAAAACACTTAAACTCAAAATCAATTATTGTAAGGTGACATTGGTTTTATGTTGGGAAATATTTTTAAAAAAAAAAATAAAAAACTGAAATATCTTGCTTGCATAAGTATTCAACCCCCACACATTAATATTTGGTAGAGCCACCTTTCGCTGCAATAACAGCTTTAAGTCTTTTGGGGTAAGTATGTACCAGCTTTGCACACAGTGTCGGAGTGATTTTGGCCCATTCTTCTTGGCAGATTTGCTCCAGGTTGTTCAGGTTGGTTGGATGACGCTTGTGGACCGCAATTTTCAAATAGTGCCACAGATTCTCAATGGGATTGAGATCAGGACTTTGACTGGGCCACTGTAGGACATTCACCTTTTTTGTTCTTGAGCCACTCCAATGTTGCTTTGGCCTTGTGCTTGGGATCATTGTCCTGCTGAAAGGTGAATTTCCTCCCAAGCTTCAGTTTTTTAGCAGACTGAAGCAGATTCTCTTGCAGTATTTTCCTGTATTTTGCTCCATCCATTCTTCCTTCAATTGTAACAAGATGCCCAGTCCCTGCTGATGAGAAGCATCCCCACAGCATGATGCTGCCACCACCATACTTCACTGTAGGGATGGTGTGTCTTGAGGCATGGGCAGTGTTAGGTTTGCACCACACCTAGCGCTTTGAGTTTTGGCCAAAAAGCTCTATCTTGGTCTCATCTGACCACAAAACCTTTTCCCACATCGCAGCTGGGTCACTCTCATGCTTTCTGGCAAACTCCAGACGTGCTTTCAGATGGTACTTTTTGAGTAATGGCTTCTTTCTTGCCACCCTCCCATACAGGCCAGTGTTATGCAGAGCTCTTGATATGGTTGACTGGTGCACCAGTACTCCACTCCCAGCCACTGAACTCTGTAGCTCCTTCAAAGTGATTGTTGGCCTCTCTGTGGCTTCTCTCACAAGTCTCCTTCTTGTTTGAGCGCTGAGTTTTGAGGGACAGCCTTTTCTTGGCAGTGCCTGGGTGGTGTGATACAGCTTCCACTTCCTGATTATTGATCCAACTGTGCTCACTGGGATATCCAAACACTTGGATATTATTTTGTACCCTTTCCCTAATCTATGCATTTGTATTACTTTATCTCTAACTTCTGTAGAATGCTCTGGTCTTCATTTTCCTTCAGATTCACAGCCTTACCAATGATCCTTCAACAGTGGGGTTTTTATCCAGAAAATGTGACAGCAACTTTAATGGTTCACAGGTGGAGGCCAATGGTAAGGTAATTGTGTCCTCGTTAGGGCAATTTCTTTCATCGGTGCAAACTGGCAGTTTCCACAGCACAGGGGTTGAATACTTATGCAAGCAAGATATTTCAGTTTTTTATTTTTCTTAAAAATATTTCCCAACATAAAACCAATGTCACCTTACAATAATTGATTCTTAGTTTCATTGTTTAATAATAAAATATCAAACAGAACGAAATTTCAATGTACCATTTGTAATTCGGCAATATGAGAAAATTGGTCAGGGGTCTGAATACTAATTGTTCTAAATTAATTAAAAATATTAATTAGTATATTAAAAAGAAAATAATTGATTGAATAAGTATTCTCCCCCTTTGCTATGACACACCTAAATAAGCTCTGGTGCAACCAATTGCCTTTAGAAGTCACATAATTAGTTGAATGGAGTCCACCTGTGTGCAATTAAAGCGTTTCACATGATCTCAGATTAAATACACCTGCCTCTGGGAGGTCCCACAGTTGGTTAGTACTTTTCCTAACAAAAACAACATCATGAAGACGAAGGAACATTCAAAGCAAATCCTGAATAAGGTTCTTCAAAAGCACCAATCAGGGGTAGGATATAAGAACATTTCCAAGGCATTGAATATCCCCGGGAGCACAGTAAAGTCCATTATTAAGAAATGGAGAGAATATGGCACAAGTGTGAATCTGTCTAGAACAGGCCGTCCTCAAAAACTGAGTTTCCGGACGAGAAGGGCACTAGTCAGGGAGGCCACCAAGAGGCTTATGCAACTTTAAAGGATCTAAAGGAGGGTGCTTCACAAAACTGGCCTTTGTGGGAGTGGCAAAAAGAAAGCCATTGTTGAAAAACTCACATCAAATCTTGGCTAGAGTTTTCCAGAAGGCATGTGGGAGACTCTGAGACCAAGTGGAAGAATATTCTATGGTCTGATGAGACCAAAGTAGATCTTTTTGGCCTCAATGCTAAGCACTATCTTTGGTGCAAGCCTAACACCGCACATCACCCTGAGAACACCATCCCTACCGTGAAGCATGGTGGTGGCAGCATCATGCTATGGGGATGCTTCTCTGCGTCAGGGCCTGGAAAGCTTGTGAAGATAGAGGGCAAAATGGATGCAGCAAAGTACCGAGAAATCCTGAAGGAAAACCTGCTGAAGTCTACAAAAGACCTTAGACTTAGGAGAAGATTTATCTTCTAGAGGACAATGACCCCAAACATACAGCCAAAGCCACACTGGAGTGACTTAAAAACAAAAAGGTCAATGTCCTGGAGTGGCCCAGTCAAGCCCGGACCTCAATCCAATTGAGAATATGTGGAAAGAGTTGAAAATTGCTGTTCACCAAAGGTCCCCTTCCAACTTGATGGAGCTTGAGCAATTTTGCAAAGAAGAATGGACAAAAATTGTAGTGTCCAGATGTACAAAGCTGCTAGAGACTTATCCAAATAGACTCATGGCTGTAATTGCTGCCAAAGGTGCCTCTACCAAACATTAACTCAAGGGGATGAATACTTATGCAATCAATTATTTTCTGTTTTGTATTTGTAATTAATTTAGAATAATTTGTAGATTTTAATTTTCACTTTGACATTATGGACTTTTTTTGTATTGATCAGTGGCAACAACTCATAATTAAATCCATTTTGATTTCATGTTGTAACACAATAAAATGTGGAAAAGTCCAAGGGGGGTGAATACTTTTGAGAGCCACTGTGTTATATATATATATATATATATATATATATATATATATATATATATATATATATATATATATATAACACATATATATGACTATACAATACAGCAATGTGTTCACATTTAGCCACAAATTTGTTTGCAGTATAGGGCATATGCATCCAAGAAATGTGTTTATCAAACTACTGTTTCATGATCATCTCCACATGTATCAGCAACCTACAGTATATGTTGCATTTTTTCATTAAAATTGTTTCCAGAGTTTTTTTTCCCCTATGGTCTTTCATCCAATAACTGGATCTTTTCAAGACACAGGCATGTTACTGGGACTGGATCAAGTCCAACCTGTAACACAAAGGAGTGGTTTTCTTTTGGAAGTGTATGCAGAGCAGGTCCAGACAAAAAACAAGAACCAGGACAGATTTACATAATCACATGAAAGCAGAGGTGAAAGTGCAAGATTTATGAAGAAATGTTGACACTTGTGAAACATTTTTGTGTATAACCCAAAATATTAGTATAATGTTTTACCAATGTAATAAATAATTTATTTAGGTGTTGAAAAAGAAGCACAAAGAAAACCAAACTAATAATAAAAAAAATGAAAACACAGCCAGATCCCAAATTGATTTGCTCCATAAGAAAGGATTTTGTCGGTTGCTACCTGAGGATATCCAGAGCCATTCAGAGTGTTACCCCACAGCTATTTAAATCACCGTATAGAATTAACAGTTTTAAATCAGTTTTAAAAATTGTTAAACAACAGTTTTAAATCACCTTATAGAATTAACACATTGTGCTTCATAACGGCCAGTGAAACCTGCTGAATAATGTTATGTTAACATACTGAATTGCATACCGCTTTGTAGTTTTCCACATACTTAATGAAAAATTAATACAAATTTAACATTTCAAAATTTAACATGAAATACTGTACTACTATTATAGACTTTTGAGATATCATTTTGTAGTTTATTTGATTACATGATGTTAAATAAGAATTTATGTGACATTTGCCTCCTTGAAGTTTTATCTTATACAGTATGCATATAATTGAGTGTTTTTTAAGTTATGGATGAAAGAATATAATATCCCTCCCATTTATTATAAAATGTATCAGCATTTAATTTTTACATAGAGTGCATTCATGAAGGAATGTATTGTTTAGGGACACATACTGAACTTCAATGCCAAAATAGATTCACCAAACTTTGGGTCATATTGGATTCCCAGAGTTTGTTGGAAACAGACACCAGGGCCATTTCATTTGATTAATATTTCATATTTAGCTGCATAGGTTTTGGTTAATGAAGGTCAGAAAGCCAGTAGGCTCATAATTTGTATAAATCTCACTCTATTATACACAGCTCTTTCTACCTGGGTAATTACCCTGACTACTGTCTGTACAAACCATGTATTGTTATTGAAGCAGTCTTTATTCAATGTTTGTTTTTTCACTGCACTGAATAGTAGTATATTAAAAGAACAATTACTGTTCAGTTAATCAAGGATAACCCCAGTTCAAGGGAGTTTATTAAAGTTTTGCAATAAACCTTCCATCTATTTTATTAGCTTGCAATTAGCCTAGTTCAGGGTCTAGTTCGGCCAGGGTGTACTCGGCTCATCGCGCACCAGCGACCCCTCCAGTATGGCCGGGCGCCTGTGGGCTTGCCTGTCAGCTGCCCAGGAGCTGCATTGTCCTCCTATGCTGTAGCTCCTGGGCGGCTGCATGGTGAATCCGCAGTGTGTACAGAAGCGGTCGGCTGACGGCACACGCTTCAGAGGACAGTGTGTGTTTGTCTTCGCCGCTCCCGAGTCAGCACAGGGGTGGTAGCATTGAGCCGAGCATAAATAAATAATAATTGGCCATTTCAAATTTGGAGAAAATAAAAAAATAATTGGCAACGACTAAATTTAAAAAAAAAAAAAAAAATTGCACCAGTGGATTTTTTGGGGCACATGCAATACCTCAACAAGCACCTATATTTTGAGCTGGCATTAAAAAAAAAAAAACACTTAAGAATTGTGCATGGCGTAGACCACACTCTTGTAAAACTACAACAGTGTTTTTATTGGAAATGTAAGTCTACTGCACAATTCATAACATGTTCATTGCAGCTAAGAGAAACATAGGCAATTTAAAACAGCCTAACACACTCCATGCACATTCAAAATGGGTGTTTAAAGCAGTTTCAGTAATTTGGAAAATATACACTCTTTTCATATTTCAGCCCCAGGTCATTATAAAACATTGTTTGATGTATAAACTGATCAGACTACTTCCAATTCCAATAAAGTGGTTGGGTGCTGGCACTTTTATGCATATGATTGTTCCATGTCGCATATGCAGTTCATGTTAGCTCTGCTCAAATTTTTTATTTTTTTTATTTTTTTGAATTTTGGTAATAGTACAGAAGAAGACATGGGGAACATAATAATTCAGTGAATAAAATGCCCATAGGTTATTCATTTAGGCTTTGTTTTGTTAATCTGTTTGAAACACATCATTATGTTTCCCATGTCTTGTTTTGTGCCAATACCAACACCAAGACACTGGCTATGTTTACATTTATTTTTGACACCCAGAATGGAATGTTCTTTTTCTCAAATTTTGATGACATCATTCAATCATCATAGATTTTTTAAATGCGTGTTTAAAGTAAGAAACATCTGGAAGGGGTAGGCAGTTTGTTATTGTCCCATGGGTCACAATGTGACTGTTTTAATGAAGAATCATCATCTTACTGAGACAGACAGGCACTTCCTTATCCTCTGTAATCCAGTTGCAAGCTTGTGTAACACAATGTTTATTGAAAGGCTCATTGTAAACACGAGCAGACATGAAACCTGGCACACAGCGCTATTTAATTTTATTTAATTTTAATTGATCACTCTTTTGCTTCTATATTCTATTAATTAAAAGGCATAGGATGCAAATTAATTTGTTTTTAAACCTGGTCTTGATAAATGATTAATGACAACAGTAAACTATGCCAGTACCACTAAACTCAAAATACCAAAAAACAACTCAAACAAAACTAAAGCAGTTGCAGTAAATAATAATAATAATAATAATAATAATATAAATAATAATAATAATAATAATAATAATAATAATAATAATAAACTTAATTTTGTATAGTGCCCTTAAAAGCAGTCATCTCAGAATGCTTCACAATTGATAGTAATGGAATAAATAAACAGATTATGTATAAAAGAAACACAGGGAGATAAAACAATCATAAAAATCATAAAAACACTGTTCTAAAAAAGTAAGAGTCTTTAAATTAACTTTAAAAACACTTAAAGAAGCTGAGTCCCTGATCTCTAGTGGAATAGAGTTCCATAATTTGGGGGCATAGCAACAGAAGGCCCTGTCACCCATAGAGCGCAGGCGAGCAGGCGAGACACACAGCAGTCTGAGATCTGTAGAGCAGAGGTTGCGAGTGGGAGTGTGAAAAGATAAAAGAACTGACAGACAAGTCACAGCTAGCCCATGAAAAGCCATATTTGCCAGCAATAAAATTTTCAAATCAATTCTAAACCTGATAGGCAGCTAGAGCAAGGCCTCCAAGACAGGAGTGATGTGATCTCTTGAGAGGGACAGAGACAAAATTCTGGCTGCAGAATTTTGAACGAATTGAATTTTAGTGAGGGTGCTATTAGACACCCCAGCAAGAAGGGCGTTACAGTAATCGATCCTGGAGAAAACAAAAGCATGAACCAGTTTTTCAGCTGCAGGTAGAGAAAGCATGGGACGCAGTCTGGCAATATTTCTAAGGTGAAAGAGAGAAAACATGGGACGCAGTCTGACAATATTTCTAAGGTGAAAAAAAGAAACCTTGACAGTATTCAGCACATGATTCAAAAGTTAACCCAGGATCGAAAACCACACGCAAATTTTTCATCTTAGATCTGAACTCAAGCATGACATCAACAGATAAATTTAAAGTACTGGTTTTACTTAACTGTTGTAACAACAACAACAACAACAACAACAATAATAATAATAATAATAATAATAATAATAATAATAATAATAATAATAATATGAAGTGGGCAAAGTACTACAGCACTTCCATCCAAACATACACATCCTGTCCAGCAGCAGAAGCAATGACTGTCAAGGCCCCTCGGAACGTGTGTGTGAGATAAAGACAGAAACACAAAACCGAAAGTAAAAAAAGAAAACAATTGCAACGCTTGCTGGAAGCACCAGCACCATACTTGTTTAGCTGATGTCAGTTTTTGTGTTAGTGACCTGTTTTTGTTTAAATATTTATTTTACTCTGTGAGCAGTGTTTTTTGTTCAACGTTTTTATATATTTTTGTGTTAAAAAACAGTGCCGGAGTGCTCTTTTCACCTGAGTACCTGCCTGTGTGTCTCTGTCAGCTATCAGGTCTGGAGATGTCATCTACTCGGCTATCCTGTCACAGGTTTATAAATACATTATTTATGGCAAACAATGCTGTTTTGTCTTTGCTAATCTTGCAATATCCACTTTGGATTTCTGTTTTCAAAAACCTGCTAATCCTTTTCATATGTTGCTCTGAGGAAATTCCAAGAAGTATAATCTCTATTTAGCTTTGGAGGGAAAGATGCCTTCAGTTTATAAATACACCTTTGCATAATGATAAACCACTGGCCAGATGTTGGCATTAAATAACAATATTTTTGGCAAATTGGTATGAATATGTGCTATAATTACTTACAGATAGAGAGAGACAGGGTATCTACATTGTATAATTTTGTATAGTTCATTTTTTGGGTAGACCTTTGTGTATACTATACTTAGTAGTAGAATGCAACAGGGAAAGTTAATTGCTGAAATTAAGCCAGCATTTACTAAATTAAATGTAATCATGTTAATTCTATATTCTGTTTATGTTTCGCAATATTTTGCCAGCTGAAGACATTCCCTGTTTCCAATCCCATTCCGGAAACATGGTAGCTGAGTCTATACATTTTAACATTCTTCTTTTATTGAGAGTTGCTTTTATAATGTGTAAATGTTTAGCAAATTATTATTTTTGTGCTATAATGCATAGTTTCAATACTGTAAATTACAACCTTCAGTTGATATTCTCAAGGACTTTGATTATATTCTACAATTAAACTACTGGCCTTTTACTGCTGTCCTGTGCTGCTGGATTAAAGTTGCTTCACTAGGTCCAACTTGCAGGGAATTTATCATGTGCCTCAGGGTCGGTGTCAGCACCCAGGCAACCTGGGCAAGCTCCCGCGGCCCGACGCCAAAAGGGGGCCCACACCCATACAGAAATAAAATTGCAAATATGAGTAAATGTACTTTTTACAGTGCCTATAGGAAGTATTCACCCTCCTTGGACGTTTTCAGTTTGTTTTGTGTTGTGTTGTGTTGTGGGGGGGTGGGGATCAATTAAAAATGAAAACATGAAAAGTCTTCATTAGATAAGTATTCACCCCCTTTGCTATGACACTCCTAAATAAGCTCAGGTGCAACCAATTGCCTTCAGAATTCACACAATAAGTTAAATGGAGTCCATCTGTGTGCTATAAGTGGTTCACATGATTTCAGATTAAATACACCTGTCTCTGTAAGGTCCCACAGTTGGGTTATGCATTCAAAGCAAAGATACTACCATGAAGACCAAAGATCTTTCAAAACAACTCCAGGATAAAGTTGTACAAAGGCACAGATCATGGGAGGGGTATAAAAAGATTTCAAAGGCATTTAATATCCCTTGGAGCACAGTTAAGTCGATCATTAGGAAGTGGAAGGTATACGGCACCACCCAGAATCTGCATAGAGCAGGCCATCCTCCCAAAATGAGCAGCCGGGTAAGAAGGGCATTGGTCAGAGAAGCCACCAAGAGGCCAATGACAACAGTGAAAGACCTACAGCGACCCAATGCTGCAGAGGTCTCAGCTGAGCTGGTTGAGGAAACTGCTCCCCGTAAACTGCAAGCCTCATGCGAGGGTCCAAGAACGTCTCATGTCCTAGAGCAGAGGATGCATGCTGCATCCCCTAACACTTGGCACAGGAGGTGTTTGTCCTGTGGGGGAAGTATCCCTCCACAGGACGTGCAAGTGTGGAACTTTGATTTTGCAATGCACAGAGCACCTGCACTAGGGGTGCCTAAGCACTGATGTATCAAAGTCCAAGGGGCACCGAGGGCTCCGAGGGTACCGATGCTGGAAACGTTTGAGCACCGAAGTCGTCGGAGCACAGAGACGTTGAGGCTCTGGGCACTGGAAAGCACAGAAGCACCAAGGAACCAAGGCTCTGAGGCTGAAGGCAGGAAGATATTGATGCAGGGGGCATCTGAGCACCAAGGCACCGAAGCACTGAGGTGTCGAGGTTCTGAGGCTCTGAGGCTCTGAGGCTTCGAGACACCTATGCACCAGTGGCACTGATGCAGGGAGCATCCAAGCACCGAGGCACCGAGACTCTGTGGCACTGGGGGCACTGAAGCACTGAAGCGGTGAGGCAGAGGGCACAGAGTATCGAGCATTGAGGGTGCCAAAGCACCGAGACACCAAGGGCACTAAAGCACCGAGACACCAAGGGCACTGAAGCATTGAGGCACCGAGGGCACTGAAGGTGTAAGGGCATAAGTACTGAGGTTACTGGGCTGGGTGAGTAGTATGGTATGCATGCAGTCACACAACCGATGCAGCGAGTAGCTTACAGCGGTGTGGAGCATAGCCTTGAGACAATATACAGAAAAAAGACAAAAAGAAAGAGAGAGAGGTAGGTGATCAATGTATGGTAGTCTACTCTACAGTGGGCTTTTCAAACCCAGAGGAGGAAGCACACATTGTTTTTTATATATACCTTCCACTTCTTAATGAAATTTTTTTTTTTTTTTTTTGAAAAAAAACGACACACACACACTCACACAGCAAAAGCTGAAGGATAGGGTATACATAATGTTTAATTTATTTCTTTCAGGCCTCACACACCGAGTGGGCGGGCAAGGTCAGCCCAGTGGTGTTGACTCGACAGCGGGTGAGGCAGAGCCGGGCCCTGGTGGAGGATGTGTGTCTCTTTTCTCTCTTTTGCTATTATTGTTTTTTTATATTTTATTTTATTTTTAGCTGCAAAAAGCAGAGGAAAAAACACAGACAGCAGATGCTGTAGGATAAAAAGCAGACTACAGTCGCCAAGAGATGTAGGCTGTTGAAAGTAAGAAAGAAATATTTTTGCAGTTGTGCAGTTTCAGCTCAGTCCTCAGAATCCAACTTACAGTAATAAATTGCAGTGGAATTAGCAGAAAAACTCAAAGTGAGAGCTCTTTTACAAAGAATCAATCACACAACTGGAGAGGTTAGTTATACCTACCTGATTGTGAGAAGCAAAAGAGAACGTGATCTCTGCAGAGTGACTACTTAATCCCTCTGTAGGTGGCACCGAGGACGTCACTCCCCAGAGGGGCCTAAAGGCAGCTCTGGCATGAAATGCTCAGTAAATACTTGTGGCAGGCATATACCAAAAGGTTTTATTGTATTTGTGTTGCTTCTTAAATCTCTCTCTCTCTCTGTCCTGTAGAGGGCAAACTCTCCCTGGATCAGAACCCCCTGCAGCAGCTGCAAAAGCACTCACGTCACAGCTGCATACCAGATGTTAGAGAGAAAATGAGTTTGACATTTATGGTTTTCGGAGTATGTTTTTATCATTTCATCCGGGCCTTCTTTTTTCCTAATGCTTATTTATGTTATGAATTAACCCTGCTAAGTAAGAGGTGAACTGTAGGAAATTCCACCTGATTTTCCTGTAGGGACTCTACTGACTATGCCCAAGCCTTTGTATTATTCATCCTTACCAGTGGCACACGTATTCAAATATTTAACCAGCGTCAGCCTGGGAACCTACTCTAACTCCAAAACATGTAAATGAAGTGATCCAGGTTCAGAAAAGGATGTTAAAAGTTACTGTGGACCAATGACTTGCAATCCAGTTGATCCAATTCTATGCAGCAAAAATTTTAAACAAGTCAAATTAAGTATTCATATGTATTCATCGGCACACCCTGATATCAAACTGAATAACACAATTAGTACCATTCACGTAATATATTTCCTGTGAATGATTTATCTGGTACCCGATGGCTATGTATATTGTTGCATTGTGTCTGGCATGTTTCAATATTTCAAAAATGCAACATATTAATACCACAGACAAGACCACAGGTACCATTTTCAAAGACATTTTAGAAAAATGTACATAACTCGGAAAACAAAATTAGGTGTTTGCATGTATTTATGTATGTATGCATTTGGTTGAAAACACACAATAGTGTATTGCTGCAGAGTTGCTGCAGAATAGTCGAGTTGCTGCAGTCTAGCACCCAGGCAAATGTTCTTATGCTACGTACAACAATCCCATAGGGCTCTTGTGATATTACCCTTTATTATTTACTGGTACATGTGCCAGGACATATTATTTCAGAACATGCTTTGATCTCTCTCTTGCCTTTTTGGAGGAGTGTGGAAGTAAACAGTAAGAAATACAAACAGGCCCTTAATCAGGAGAACACCTGTTCTACAAAATTTCATTCAAAGCAAAAGAGCAAAACAGAGGTAGGTGGCAGTGTGTTAATGTACCACTAGATGTGTGTTCAGCATAGTCACAAATGAAATGGATTTAGCTTTGTGATCTTAACCTAAAGCCTACAGCCTAGTTCTTCTAACATTCTGTTTACAAAGAACAATCATATTCACAACTGTAATGTTTAATAGTAGATTATTCCAGCATGATGCTAAAACACAAGAAGTCTTACCATATTTTGTTTTTATTTTAAGTACCTTTTCTGTATGCCTCCAAGAACGCCCTTTGTGGTCAAACATTTCACATTTGCCACAATCAATTCTGCTAGTTCTCTATGACAAACATTACCAATTTCTGTAAGACAGATGATTTAAAAAAAAAAAAAAAAAAGGCAACTACCAGTAGTCTTCAGTCAACTCTATTAAACCGACTCTCAAATGAATTTCTGGCAGAAACCAAAAACATGGTGGTATTGTTGCTTTCATAAAATGCCCAGTCTTCTTGAAATTTTAGCACCAATAACAGAAAGAAAGAGGTCGCACTTTGATAGGCTGTTAAATATCATCTTTGGTCAGGATGGCATCATTATAATGGAAATATATTGCATATTGTAATGTAGGGTGAGAAATAGTTTATAGAGACGTGTAAATAAATCCTATAGTATGCTTTTTAAAGTAGACAGTGAGCCTGCAGTTGGGTATCTCCTCTAAACAACAAACCAATATTTATCAGAATATCCTAAACCTCTATTATATATTGAATAACTTAACTAGATTGGTTTACAAATATGTTAATTTAGAAATAAGTACAATATTATAAGTTTATTGAAATTATTACTGCAGCTGGTGAACTGTACAGAATCATGTTTGTGGTGTTGTTTTAGATTTTTCTAGAATCTCAGATATTAAATGCACAAATGAATGAGTGCATAGCATTTTTTTTATGCAACCACAAAATGGCACATGAATAAAGTCAAATAAAAAAAAAATGTTAAAATGAAAGTATTGCTCTTTAATATTTGTAAAGAAAGCCACAGAAAGGGTGTAGCCCACTGAACAGGGGCCAGTGGTGGTAGCTGGAGTCGATATGTTGTTTGATCCTTGAGCTGTATTCCGCGGAAAACTCAAACTCACTTCAACGCTCAGATGCTCTGAGCTTTTGGAAAGTTTATAGTCAACTCAGCATTGGAACAGCGCTGATTCATATCAGCTGTGTATCTGAATCCCACCAGAGCCACTGAAGAAACTCTTTGTGTGCTACAGCCACAATTTAGTAACAGTTGTGTAATAGATATGTGATACTATGGCATTCATATATACAGTTATTTCTGCAACAGCAGCAATTTTGTTTGTCACAAATTATAGGAATGAAAAGTAAATGCATAGGCAAAAGTGTTCTATATTTGAACAATAAAATATACAATGCAAAATAATAATACATTATGAATTCATAGCTGTTTGTTTGTCCCAGTTTGAAAGTGTGTTGTTTAGAAGCAATGGTTTATAATGATGTCACAGTCAGGTAAGCTTAATTGATCCAGAATCAATTTCCTCGGAGTTCTATATAGTATAGCTCCAAATAACTAAAAATACTGGCTACAAATATTATGATAATTTCAGGATAATTTAATTTATGTATGTAACAGAGTTTAAAAAAGAAATCCCAGGTGACTTTGAGCTATGAGCAATAATGAATTTTCATCATTTAAAAGCTGTTATCCTACACTTTACCAGTGGAATGATGGATAGGTTGAGTTAGCTTTAACATTAGGGGTATGGTTAGAGATTTTGTTATAGGTTTGGTGCTACAGATAAGGGTTAGCATTGGTGTTAGGGTGTGTTACAATGTAAAAGAGTCATTAGAAGCCACCTTATAGCAACATTTTTTTTTTATTTGATAATGAAGTTTAGCAAGATTGAAACACACACACACACACACACACACACACACACACACACATACACACACACACACACACACACACACACACACACACACACACACACACACACACACACACACACACACACACACAAACCATTTACTGGTACTGTCTGGATTTTTTTCTGGGGTTATTCTGAGTGGTGTTTTTTCCAGTAAATACAAAAGATAAATTACTGGCTGTATCTGATCCTTACACTGAGGGAAATAGCCAAGACCAAGGGAAATGAAGAATTTTACTATTTTTAGAGACTGCTTTTTTGGCATGTTTTAATATTATATTGAGAAACTGTGCTTTAATATATCCATAGATGGTTTAAGACAAGTGACGAGTGCCGCATTTAGAAGTGTGTGCATAAATTAAACATGATTAAAGATTTTAAGACATGACATAAATATGTAAATTAAAGTTTAATCTAGGCGTTTGCATATTTGTGTGTAGTAGAAGGCATACATGCAGATTATAATATAAATGCATGGAAATTTAAAATGGTTATATGACAGTGACTATGGATATTTGGGTTCACATACAAATAATAAAATAAGATATAACACAAAGTCAAGGTAGATATTAAGTTTTAAACTATAAAATTAAGAATACTGTGATTCCATTTTTCTTTATCACTCATTTTCATTCTCATTTAATATAATATACATTTAGATATTTCCTTTTTTTATTTATTTTTTTAGCAAATGTCCTTTTCTTCAATATTGGGGGCACACCAGACCATAGCCACTTTAAAGGGGCTCCCAATTGGAACCCTTATGCCTGAGTAATGCAACATGTGGGTGAGCAGTATCTAGTTGGAAAGTAGTGACATCATTATGGGTTGGCAAAAAGGGCACAGACAAGGATGTACTATGAGGAAAAAAAGGGTTTTCATACATATTCATAGGGTTGATGTCAGGGCTCTGTCTGGGAAAAGATTGACATGATGTGTCTTCTACAGTATGTGTAACAGGCAGATTTGGAATTTAAGCTTGACAAAAACTACCAGGGGTATTGATACTTGTGTACAGTGGTTTAGTAACTTCGTATTTTAACTACTACTTTTCAAATTTTATAAAACAACATTGTCTCTTTGGTCAAATCAATTGACCTACAGTCTTTAAGGCTATTGTTCGAACAGTTCAATCTGATGTTGGTAAGCTGAGCCATGAATCAATATCTTAAACCATTGAAAAATTGATCAAACAGTCACAAAGATGTGGCTATGATGTTAACATTTACCCATGACCTCATTGCCCAGAAGCTAAACAGCAGCATCCTTTGGAAACCATCAGCCAATACAAGCCTAATCAGGCCTAGTCACCTCTCTCAGCACTCCCAAGACCCTAGATGGAAGTTATCATTGAGTTGCCAAAAAATAACAAAATGTTGTGGTTGATGATTTTTGTAGAAAACTCTTGGCAACAAATGTTTTCTTTTAGGTTGACATACAATAATATGTTTGATTCTGTTTTGAACAACAACTTTTTAACATTGTTTCTTGCTAGTTTTATACCGTTACGTTTCTTTTCAAATAGGACAATAAACAATAACAGTTCATCGGTTCAGATTTTTACTTTTTTTGTGTGAAAAAATCAGGTTAAATTTTAAACTTCAAAGAATGTGTTTATTCAGGCTTGAATTCTGCAGCTACACACAGAATACAGTCCAGTTAAGGCAAGGTTTAACTTTCCTCAAATTTCATTCAAAAAGGTATGTATCTTTCCAGCACTGAGTGAGACATTTTTGCTCTTGAATGATGTATATTAATATTTTTTCATACGTCATTTACTGCCACAGAGATCACATATTTTTCAGAGTTGGCAATCTATAAATCCAATGATTATGGTGCCGTCATATTCACGGATTTCTTTAGTATACACAAAAACATTGCATACCACCAAATTAGGGTTACTTTTTTCTGCTGAACCACTTACTTGTCAGTTTGGGTGGAGCCGCCCCTGTACACAACCACGAGGACCCTCTGTTTTGTATATGTGTGCAGTGGTTTGAAGATTTCACCACCTGATGCATAACCTACTTTTATTGTTGGACCATACACATTCTAGATGGTATTTTCGGTAAGATTACTGCTTTGGCCGTCATAGTTACAGATAATAACAACTCATTATCAAGGAGGCTTTTTTGTTCATCTGCAGTTCTGAGGCCATTAATTCATTAATGTTTAGACTTCCTCAGATGGCTATTGGTTATTTTATTGGTACTCCAGGTGTGCCGATTCTCTATGGAATAAATGTAGTGCCAAGCTGGTTAAATGGGTTTCTTTTAATAGCTTATTGTTAAACCAAGGAGTAATAATGCAAATATAACACCGAATCAAACCCAGCTCACTGCTATACAAGAATTCAACTCTGTACATTAATATAATGTATGATCAAGTGTTTGTATCCTACGTTAAATGGATTTCAATCGTTTTTAAAACAGCAACTTAATTAGTGAAATACAAAATCTGTTTGATCTTTCATAACAGCTGCATCTGATTGTTATACCTCATTAGCGCAGACTAAACAATACTATTTTGGAAGTCCCTCAAGGTATAATGTTTTCATAAATCTTCAACTACACACAAGAAAACTCAACACTAATAAGCCCAGTGGGGAGCTGGGGATTCATATGCAAAGTAAACTTCCGATCCTGACCAGCCTTTAGAACAACGGAGTTCTTGGGATGCTGGCACCACTTTTGGCAGACATCCCCATAGTTTGTACCTGCGAACATTGAATTAATGTTTACCAATCATGTAGCAACCTGTTAAATGTGGATTTTAAATGTTAAATACAGTAAATAAGGTCATAGATTTGTGGATAATGGAGAAAATAAATGAACAATGTTTGGGACAAAAAGCAAGTAACTCTTTACAGGTGTACTTTTTAAGCAAATAATAAAATGATAATCAGAACAAGAAAAGCGGTACCAGTGATAATGTTGCTTGTGCTAATATGAGATGAGGAAATTAGATTGATTTTATAGCCTTGTTTATCACTCTTTTAAAGATGCCACAATCATATGTTGAAACATTGTACAATATAGTATATAACAATCTTTCTGGGTGAATTTTAGCATTAATGATGGCCATAGAAAATGTATTTAAGTATAAATTATTATAATTTATTCAGTTGTTTTGCTTGGTGTAAATGTTCATATAAACTCTGAACAAACCAAAAATCACAGTATTCATGAACAATGGTAGCACAGGAAGGTGGCTGAAGAATTTAAGGTTTTTTTTGTTTTGTTTATTTTTTTAGTCGCCAATGTTTTTTTTTTACCCAGGTTTTCTCCCTAAGTTGGAATTCCTAATTGTTATTTGTATCCCCAGGTGACTCGGGAAATGGAGGCTGAAACACGCGTCCTCTGAAAGGGGCTCCTTCCAATCTATAATTTTTCATACTGCAGATCCACAGTGAGACCACCAGACCTATAGTGCCGGAGGACAACGCAGATCTGATGGCTCCACTGCAGAACCACAGGTGCCCTATCGGCCACAGGGGTCGCTGGTACGCAGTGAACCATGGATTCCCCTGCCAACCTAAGCCCTCCCTACTGGGCAGTGCTCGGCCAATTGTGTGCCGCCCCCTAGAAGAATTTGTGTTTAAAGCCAACTGTGCCATTAATTAATACCTTAGATTTTATTTAAGCAAAAGTACTGTTTGTTGGGTTTGGATGTTCAGCTTTGAACTGGTACAAGTTTATACAGTAACAGCACCAGCGATTAACTACTTGAAAGAAAAAGTAATCAAATGGATAGAATTACTCTTATTAGAGATCACTTTGTGTCAGAGTGGGCATTGAGAAAACTCAGATAACCGTTTAAAAGACCTCCCTCAGATTGAAGCTAATTGCTGTACCTACAAAAGGTACACACACCACATAGCTGGATCCTCAGCTAATGCACTATCACACTACTATCATGTAATTGTTGATATAACTTGTTGTACTCCTAACTTGCTGCATCCTTGTTCATATTGTATTTTAGTAGTATTATTAGCACTTACTGTAAACTATACTGTATTATATATTAAGTATTTTAACCTTGTATTGCCCTATAACACCTGTAAGTCACCTTGGATAAAGGCATATACCAAATAAATAAATACATAAATAAATTATAATAATAATACATCAGACAGTGTTTCCATTCTCTGCAAAATACATTAACCAGATCAAAGGAAGTCTGCAGTAGTTGCTATCTGGTATTATACCATATATGGTATGGTTGAAGCCTAATAGTCCAAACTATATATATATATATATATATATATATATATATATATATAGAGAGAGAGAGAGAGAGAGAGAGAGAGAGAGAGAGAGAGAGAGAGAGAGAGAGAGAGCATAGACTTTCCTATTGTTATGGTTTTTATGGGTTTGTGATGGAGCTCTAAGATGGGTAGATCATTACCTCACCTGAGGTATTTGAAACAGGTCTCTCATTGATTATTTCCTCTCACCACAGATATTATAACACAGACACAAGTGAGTCATTAAACCACTTCATTTCTCTTTTGCTCATTAACCTGTCCCAACACTAATACTACTCTGTCACGTGGTAGGACAGCTTTTCTTAACCTATTCAAAGATAAATGTAGCTTATGGAGACATTTCACAGAGCCCGTGGTTAGCACTTAGTAAACCTCAAAGGGTTGCGTAGAGCAGAGTGTGGAGCCTTTGTAACACAGCGCTCATTCAAAACAAGGCCTGGGGGCCACCTACAGCCCTCTGTTTGTGCCTCTCTAGCCTTTAATCTGTAATTGTGGGTGGCTGGGGATTCAAAAAATAAGGAAACAAATGAAACCTCATGTACTGTATTTCAAATTGAACAAATGTGGGGTCTAGTTGTGTGGACATGGCCTGGGGTGGTGAAGGAGAGTTCTGGAGACTTGCTTAATGAGAACTGTCAAGATTCAGAGCAGATTTTAAGTATTAAGTATTCAGTGCATTGATTTTTGCCATTAAGAATGAACTTTTACCAGTCCTAGAACAAAAGGTAAGTACATAAATGGTTTGACATTTATCTGACCTCCTTCTTTTAAAACCCATATAAAATTCTTATTTTCTTAACAGAAATGATCTTATCGTGTCAGTTGAATTTTTCAAATACCTTTCTCCCAGAATATATGCCTCTAGGAGACTTTTTTAGTTTAAATAAATCCACACATGTAACATCAATGTTGCCCTGCCCGACTAAACTATCAGATAAAATGATATTGTAGTTGACCCACGCACATTCAATTTCTCTCTAGTGGAGTAGTTTTGAGATATTACATCGATCACTGATTAGGGCAAGTTAGTTAAACTGATCCTTGTTTCATCTCATATCCTGACTCACTTTTGATGACTTCTGTTTATTTCTATGGCAGGACCAAAGGAAAAAACAAACTATTTGGAGCTGAAACAATAAGTTTGATAAATACTTGCAGTGGAAAATCTCTGAGAAACTCATGTGAGAAGAAATGATCTCTTTGCTCTATTCTAGCTTGATCAGAAAAAAAACACTCTGTAGTACTATAAAAAAAAAGGTTATTCAACACCAGAACTCGCAACGCCTGTTGTATAGTGTCCAAATATAGGACTCCACTTTCATCTCTTGTTAAACTGGGGTTTCAGAAAGTCAAATGAACTATCTTCCAAGAAAAAAAAAAATGCTTTGTAATTGGATTTGTTTCTCAGGAATGCCTGAGTCACACATTCAGATGGTATTAATTACATTCAACAACAATTATTCTTGAATTATCAAAGGTGTACGAGATTGTTGGGAAGCTTATGCAGCGACTTAACTCATAAGTTTCAGTTTTATAATTTGAACCAATAAATCTGCTAAAAGGCAAGCATAAACCAAAAAATCCAAATTGGTCTGCATTTCATAAACACCTATAAAACACCATTGTGCAACTGTATAGTTTTAATACAACAGTTTAGAATTGTACATGTGGTACTGTATCACTAACACCACTGGTTATACAGATAGTAAATGGAGACTTATTTTAATTAAAATGACTATATTTGTAGCCTGTTGTGCAATAATAATCCTTACATGTGCTTGATTATCCAACAGTGTAAAAGACTTCGATCAAATCTGTCTGCTTAGATGAGATCTGCAATACAGCTGTCACAAACCACAGTGACTTGCGGCATTCTGGTTGATCTGAAAAGAAGTCTCTGTGCCTGACCCCTTTTGAGGGATCTGCATGGCATATTTAATTAATGCCATCAGAAAAAGCTGTATTTAAAAGCATAGTTTACTCAGTAAAGTATTTTATTTATTTATTTATTTATTTATTTTTATTTAAGTACCTACTGTAAGGACCTGTCACCTGAACCATTTTTTTTGTTTTGTTTTATTAATTAAAGACAGCATAAAATCTAAATATCAATGCTTTTTCAATTAATCCTGGATTTTAACCCTACCATAAAATACCTTTATTTGTTTGTGTAAAAAACAAATATTTGAATGTTTTAAATTGTGAAGCAGCTGCAACAGCACACTATAAATTGTTAATATACTACTATATGATGTATATTACTGTATACATACTGTATACTAAAGAACATACTAACTATTTTCAGGAAACAGTAAACCTCAATAAAACTGCAATTTAAACCAACATCTTCTTTGTAGACTCCACCCATGGTTATTCTTGTTTCTTTATTACTTATCACTGCAGCTGCTGTTGTGGTTTACAGGTAATTAGGAGAGTGTGTTGTACACGTGGAAGGCACTAGTAATAATGATTGGAATTTTAGTTTGGGTTGTATTCAAACCAAGTCTCTAGGTGAGGACCTGTAAGTAGAAAAGTTAGTTATTATTAAAATGGCTCAGGGGTGCAATATAAAACTTTAAATGGCTGTTTTATCAATTTCATGTCACAGTGCCTAAATTTAATTGTCAAACTGACTACTTCAACATAATATTTTATGATTTAGCAGATGCCTTTATCCAATGCAACTTACAGAGACTAGGGTGTGTAAACTATGCATCAGCTGCGAGTCACTTAGTTGAGTGACTTCATTGAGTGACTTGCTCAGGGTCACACAGTGAGTGAGTGAGTGAGTGAGCCAGGATTTGAGCCAGGGACCTCCTATAATAATAATAATAAAAATGTGTCCAGTTTGTTTACTATCTAGTGCTTGTAAAACTAAGAGATGTTCAACTAGAACTGAGCTTTCACCATACTGGGCAACTCATTTGTTTTTGCAATGTTTCAAGCAATAATGAGTAATCCCTTTGTGATGCTTTACCTGCATAGGTTTCATAGGGTTCATAATATTGAAGATCAAAAGTTATGATTTCATCTTAATCTACCCATTTACAGCTAACATAACTCATATATCTGAGAAAGTAAACAATGGTAGTTGTCAGCACATAAATGAATACTAATCAATGGTTGCTGACATACCTTGAGTTATTATTATATGTTTACATGCTCTAACAATAGGTCACATAAAAACATTTGGCAGGGAATGTTTTCCTTGAAAAGCAATTCGATGATTAGTGTAACTGAACAGCTGTCAAAATGTAAATATGCCAAACCAAACTGGTTTGGGGCATTCAGATCTGTCCGAAACATTTAACCCAATCCTATAATAACCCAATCTAGAATAAAGAATAAAAAAGGGATAATACCTCAAGTAAAATCCAATTTAAACATTATAATCACTTTCATTCTAATAACAAAGCAATTGTTTTACTATTGAAGAGGAGATGATAGCTTTCTCTAAGCATTTGAATTTCCATAAGCCTGTTAGAACATAGTGATTTGGTCCTGTTAGTCATGATAGTAGTCATTCTTTGTCCATAAAAAAGTTCAGCTTACATTACTACTCTCATTAGGCACAGCCTGACAGTTAAATCAATATGAATAGTACAGATCAGACACTAGATCATTTCCACAGGATCAATAACTACAGATTATCTGATTCCTACAGCATTATTTATCTAATGAGCGATATCAGGGCAAAGACTTCACAATATATAAAACGGTGACACATCCTAACTCTCCTTGTCACATCACACTAATTTGAACTTAATTTAATTTGGTTTGTTTCAACTGTCATCTCAACAAAAGAGCTTTTGGGGAAGAAGCCCAAGAGTGAGCCAGTACAGTGTTTTATAATGTGGTTCTCATTCTCATTAGATATGATTTTTAGTCCAAGTAGCGAAAAGGGACATGAATGGTAAGTGGTAGTAATGATCTTTTTATCCATAGAGTACCTGCTTTTGCAAAATGTACTATATGTAAACTATGACCTAGTCTGACATTGAGGCTGTGGATAGAGTTGCATATCATTGAAGGCTCCCAGAGACACAGAATTCACCCAAGTGACTGTCACATTTTTACTTCCTGTCAGCTATACAGCACCATCTGAGCAAATGTGCACAGACAGGGATCCCAAAAGGAGCACTTTGCTGCAATATTCATTGAACAAGGTTCACTATTTATTCACATGGTGCTGAAACAGATATCAGTTATTAGGCCTAGCGTTGCCAACTTTCAATTTTTTCAAAACCAGACATCACCATTTATTGAATTTTTGCAACTGGATTTAATAAATGAATGTGGATTTGCAAACCAGTCAGACTCTAAATATGCAACTTCTTGAATAAATAAAAACATAAGTAGGCCTCAAATAGGATTTGACCGGTTATTTTAAGCATTTAATTATATATTTATCTGTGTTTTTATAAATGTCTTTTAGTAACTATCATAAAACCTCATAAAAAAAACACTTTGAGAAGCCAGTTGTTATTTTTTACATATAATTACAGGAGCACTGCTTTAGTTTTCGGGTGTATTGGTACAAATACAAAAAATGGGACTTTTTTTTTTTTTTATGGGGGCGGGTTTTATTAAATATTAACTCATCAACTTTGAATGCTTCTTAACAACATTTCCACCTCAGTATACAATTCTAACATCTTTTCTACATAATGTAATAAAAAAAACTTGTTGGATCATTTGCACTTTTCCTAATCCATGTGCATGACCATTATAACCTATCCCTTTCTGAATTTGCACAGGTGCCTCCTTTTTTTCCTTTGTGAAGTATGCAATTCAACTTTTAGAGTCAGCCATTTCACATAAACAAAGAAAACACTGAAATTAAAATATTCTGCTAATTGTATTTTGTTTGCTGTCACCACCAGTGTAAGGCTGCTGGGGGACATGTGAGTGTAAAAAGTCACATGATAGTGGGATTATATAGTTTTATGTCTTAGATTGGCTATCCAATGTGTCAATCATTTAGTCCGGGACCAGGATTTGATCTTCACATTTAGGGACTGTCCTGTTCAATTATCTACTCTAATTGACATGAAAATATGTTTCAGCAATTAGATTCAATAGAATGTATTCTAAATTATCACAAAGCACATGTCTTTCCATGAGCTAAAAGGGTTAACCCTTTAAGGGCCATGATCATGTAAACACGATTATACTAAAGTGTCATTCTGGGCCCGTGATTGGGTAAACAAGATAAAAAAACGCACTTTGTTTCTTTGACTGACTAGGCCACCATGCCTTGCAATACAGCTTGTTATCACATATCATTAGATAGGAGAGGGACTGAATATAACTGCCTATTTGGTTTTTTTCCATGTGACATCACTGAGAGGGGCATTTCATTTTCAAAGGGCAGAGATATTTTCAAGCACCACAAGTTGTTTAAATAAAATAAAATAAAAAAATAAAAAAAACAGGAAAACACTGTAAATGCATAGTATTTGATTTATAATTATATTAGAACATTTATTCTGCCTCATGTGTTTTAATATAAATGCTTTTACAACATGTATATGTATCAAGAAAGGAGTGGATATAAGATACTGTAAGATACAGGTTTGTTTTCCTTATTACTGATAATAATGGAATTAAGGACTATAGTTTTATTTATAAATATTTATTTTGAGACAATAAACCAAGAGTAGTGTCCAGACCATTACTGTTTACAAAGACCCTGAGAATAAATGGTTGTTATGACATTGGAATCACTCAGGTGAAACAATGTGTTATAATTTGCCCAAACATCAATATTTTTCAATAAAACCTTCAGGAAGTATTGTAAGGTCCCTCCGGTCTTGTATACATATATCTCTAACCAGAATAAATAATAATAATAATAATAATAATAATAATAATAATAATAATAATAATAATAATAATAAATACTTAACGTTTATGGTTTATGGTTCTGAAAAAAAGGACGCCAATTCCAAGATTCTACTGTAAAAAATATATTTCTAGTGAATTTTTATAGGAACAGAGTCAGATACAGCCAAAAAAAAAAAAAAAAAAAAGCACTGGGGAAGCTATCTCACAAAAAAATGTTTGGTCCTGAAAGGGTTTTAAAGTTTAAGTGTGAATGCATAATAGCGAACCTCTTTTAAGCATTAGATACCTTAATGAAATCATGGGAATGCTTGTATGCAAGTGTCCCAGTACAATCCTGATCATGGGCATCACGGTTCACTAAAAACATTTTGTAGAACCAGATGCATATTTGTGATAATGCGTAAAGGGTTATTTATTTGTTTGTGTCAGTAAACCTCTAAATGCATTCCAACTGTAAAAAAAAATGTAAATATATGTAAAATTAGGTGCTCTAAAAAAAAAAGCTCTAATCAGAAACAAATGTTATGTTTCAAGAATGTAAACACAATATGTGGTTTATATGAAGTATATAATTTTGAAACTACCATTCTCTTTAATGAAAGTGCATCATAACATAATAAAAAGAACTCTTCACAATCAGATTGCTCTATAAGAATATCATAGGAGGATAATGGCACATATACAATGTCCTTAACACTATCACTGTCTAGTCTTCCTAGAATTTGCACCAGAAATATATGAATTCTGAATAAAAGTATTTCAGACTTAATACACTCTATTCATTCTGAAAATCTATGTGTGTCCACAATAGAAATAAGAAAACTCCATTTACATAATATCTGTTTTTCTGTCTATATCTATTATAATTTACTATGAAGACAGATGCCATGAACCTTGGTTTTACAGTTGTGGTGAAGCAAATCTTTAGCACGCACCAGCTTAATGCTGATTAATCTACTTTCAGCTAAACTACAAGCAAGCATTGGCAGGCATTGGCTGGTGCCACTCCTAGCAACTGTAAATGAGCAACTCAGATGATTCATATGAAGATATCTCTGAATGACAAAATGTTGGAAGCAGAACAATAAGGAGAACTGGACATTCAGATCATTCTGCATAGATTCCATGATCAATCAAGTTTCCTTTTTTAATTTTTTTTTTTTTTTTAATCTAACGTAGTATAATGTTATGCTTTGTTAACTTTCTTAACTAGTTTCCATTTTTATTTTTTAACAATGAAAAATGTATTTGATCCTTTTGTTATTAATATTTTTATACAGCACCTTTCATAGTGGACCACCAACACGTTACAGAGGTAGGCTGTGAACTGTGTATTATATACAGAATCACTTACAATAGAACATTGATTTAATATCTCATCTGCAGGATGGAGCAAAATGAGGTTAAATGACTTATTTAGTGAGTCAGTCAGTGGCAGAGGTGGAATTTGAACCAGTGACCTTGTGGCTATAAGTCCCTGGACTTTAACCACTGGACCACACTGGCCTCCTAGAAATTAGAGGAAAACAGTTGTAACTATGAAAAGGGGAAGACTGGCCCAGTAGCAGGTTAAAACATTTTTTTAATGGTTTGAAATGATGGAAAACATATTATTGTGCTATATATCATATGCAGTATCTGTCAATTATTGAGCAGGCTATATATGTCTAATTGATGAAAATTAATTAATTAGTAAGTAAAACAATAGCAACAATTCACACAATACACACTTACTTGTTGACTAAAATCAATTTATGGTTTGGAGTTTAGTGACAGACTGGTAAAAAAAAAAAAAAAAAAAATTGAGTACAATTCTACCGTCCCAAAAGCAATTACCGACTGTGACTTTTTGTTAACTACCACTATTGACTACTATAAGTTTATAATAAATATTACTTATTTTGGAGTTTAGTGACCTGGAGACTGGTAAAAAAAAAAAAAAAAAAAAAACATGAATTGACAATTAGCCCAAAAGCAATTACTGAGTGATATTCAAAATATATTATTATTAGTTTATTTAGCAGATGCTTTTATCCAAGGCAACTTGGGTGTGAACTGTGCATCAGCTGCAGAGTCACTTACAAGATCTTCATCTCACCCGAAAGATAGAGCACAAGGAGGTTAAGTGACTTGCTCAGTGTCACACAATGAGTGAGCTGGGATTTGAACCAGGGACCGCCTGGTTACAAGCCCTTTTCTTTAACCATGGACAACACAGCCTTATATACTAAGTAAACACATGCAGTTAATCTCATTTCATTTAATTGCATTAGTCCGCATTGTTTTCATAGCAATTTCCAGATATGAGCATGAATTTTGGAACAGCAAATTGGCCATTAGACCTAACAAGCCAGGCCTTCCCTGCATTATATAAACCTCCCTGCTTTTATAGTTTAAGTTTGTGTTTGTGGCAGACAAAGGGTTTAAAATTAGGGGTCACAAATATAATCAAATTCCCTGCCTTGTGGGGCACCAATGCTGTCTTAATCACCAAGTAAATCCTTCTTCAGGGTTAGGTATGTTACACCATACCGTGAAAAGGTAAGAAAAGAAAAGAGATCTTCCAAGGTGAAGAAGATGAGTTTAATATTCAATTACTGTATCACCCAGTTAATTAACATTAACATTTATTTTCAATACACAAAATTGAGTCAGGTCTTAACATGTCTTAAATCATTATTCCATTATTCCCTAAAGGCTAGCATCAGAAGGGTGAGGGTACTAATGTGAAAGTGTTGCTAGGGCGTGTTTGTGTTTGATTTGTGTATTTGAAACATTTCTTTATTAATCTGAAGTTTAAAAAACTGTTTTATCATCCAGATGTTTTTTTAATAAAAAAAGAGATATCCTCTTTCAGACATTTTCCAGGGAACTCTAGGCTGGCCACTGAAATCATTAGATCCCCCATCTCCTTGTCAATTTAAATATAACCTGTACAATGTTTACAGTTTACTCATTTAAAAAATCAGACACCATGATCGTGTGGCTGAAATTACTTTGACAATCTGCACTGATGACCATTGGCCCTACAGCTTTGATCAAAGTTATCTGGACTAAGTAACTTACATTACTAAATCATCATCCTACCCTCCAAATTCCAAAAGGTATAATTAGCAATTCCAGCATTAATAACTGACAATGTAAAAGAAATGTTGCCCTTTAATCTTCTTCAGTTTTTTTGAGACACTGACCCACTAAAGCCGCAAGCCATATTTTATGGTTGCTGTGAATTAGATCAAGGAGCTTTAAATAGTAAAGTTGTTTTATTGACAGATTGAAAAGCAATGGATGAATGATGGTAACTGAGCCTAAGCACAAGAACAGAGCGGTGCTCCTGAGAACATACTTTAAAAACAATATACAGTTATTTATTACATGTCACATCTTTTTATATAATGTACATTCTGTACTATATGTTTAAAAATAAAACTACAAAGGCATGCTGTAAAAAATAACAGGAGATTAAATCTAAATATATCAGAAGAGTTCTACAATTGCTACAAACTACTTTGACATTATCCAGCACTGAAGAGTCTTCAGCATGTTATAGCCATTACAGTCGTTCAGCCTTGCATAGGATGTGGGTATTCAAACTATTGAAATAAGTGCAAATAGAAAGGAACTTATACAATGAGAATATCCAATAATCTGGAATTAAAGAACCTATAAGGTCTTAGTCTGTGTTTACATTCAGACAGGCAATATATCAGTTGTTTTTGTTATTGTTATCTCTGTAGATGTGAGCAAGAGGAGAAAAGAGGAGAAAAAAGTCTTTATTAAATATTTATTACATAAAAGTCATACCACATGCAATTAGCTGGTGGATATATGGACATTGTGGTTGATAGTAACTTGGCTGTGCAACTTTTTACTTGGGAGCTGTCACTCAACAAAGTTGCTGAGGTGTAGAGTGAGCTTAATTAACTGTTAGAGCGAGGATAACTTGTAGGAATGCAATAAAAGAAAATGTAAACAATTATTTTAAAATCTTAAATATTCTCTTTCCACGTTTACTGGCCCTAGAACATTTTATCAGCGTCTGTTCTTGTTCTCTTAATAGTCAAGACCCCAGTAAGTATTTGTAATCAAATGAATCAGCTTTTTTTGTTTTGTTTTTAAACAGGTAAACCTTTTTATAAATGACTGGTGGGACTCATTATTGGTCAACGCTAATAGAATTCTGCCAACGCCTGCCTCAAACACCCTTTAAAATCACAACATGAAGCGGAGCACTCAATCATATGCGTACGTAAAGCACTTTGCCCTTTATGTCCACGTTTTACAGCACATCATCAAAATCATTTCATCACCTCTGAGGAACTTTCAGTTTGACCCTATAGGCAAGTGGAAGGTTACTCTTGTAAAACAATGTTTAACACGGTGTACATGCTCATTTACAAATAGGCCTGTCCACATCAACAATGACTAATTCTGAATTTGGTTTCACGCTCTGGTATAAATTCTTATTTGCTCCATTGATAGAACATCATAAATCACTTGCTATTGTTGAAAATACTAAGTGTTGGTTAAAGCAATGCAGGCCAAGAGCTACAAACCCAATAGATGTCTTGACCCTTAAAGTGCTTTAGCCATTAAATCCCTCCTGCAGAATCAATAGTGTTGATGGTAGAGGTACTGTCGCAGCTAAACATTTAGGAAACATCTAACCTATAATGTTCCATTAGCTTGACATATTATATCAAGCTTAAAAGATTATTAAAATGGAATTTCATTCAAGTACTCTTATCTTGCTACTGTACATCATGTTACAGTGTAATAAATGAACCCTTATGAAAGATGGTACACTTGGATAAATACATAGAAAGTTCCTTGCGGTGTATCCGCAGAATGGTGAAGCGTAGCCAATACTGGTAAAGCAAGAATAATCTTAATAACAAACAGTACTGTGAAGTACACAGAATTGCTGAAGTAAAAGTGAAATTCTACTATGGTAATATTGATAAGGTATTCTCTGAAAACCAGAGATTAGGCTTCTCAGATAACAGCTGAGACTTAGAATAAGGAAATGAAGACTAAATATGGGTTAACCAGAATCAGTCAGTAACAGCCTCTTAGTAAAATCGTTGCCTGAGGCAGCATCATTGCCTGAAACAAAAGTTCCCTCTGCTCTGCTCAGACCTGTATAGCTAAATACAGTGATCATTCCTGGCATTTTTCTCGTTCCCCATGAGCTTTAGCAATAAACATGTTTGTAGGTGCTGGTTGATTTTAATTAAAAGTGAACTGCCTATTGAGCACTATGATATTAAATACATTTTTTTTTTAAATATCTTTTTATGTAGTGTGTAAGTCTACCATGTTAAATATGGTGGTTGGTTGAATGTATTTAGCTTTTTGCAGTTTATTGTAACGTCTATTCTGTATATAAAGCTTGCATGATGAATCAAACCTTCAATATGGAAATGCAATATTATCAAACTAAGCCAATTTTCTTATCAAATGCACATTTTAAAGAAAAGGTGTAGAAATCAAGAGGGCGCGTTTATCTGTACATTTTATAGCATGGTGTTGAACAAACAGAAACCTTGCAGCAGGGTTACAAATGTCTATGAAAGAATCAATTGTGGTATTTCTTATAGTGTCACAAATATTGGTCTGAAGTTATGGTGAAGCGATCAATGGAATGGGTTCCATTTGTGTTGGTGAACAAAAAGTAGAGGGAATAATAATAAGATGTCAGCTCCAAAAAGGATTGGTACAGTGCAGTATATCTTTGAAACGTCAAAGGGGTTTCACTGAATTGTTTGTTGATGAATGAAACATTTTTTTAAAACTATTTCAAGGATGTGCCTTTAATTGCTATAAATCATATCACATGTGCACCCTTGCAGGTTCATGTTTAGATCATACATTTTCTTTTTTAGTAGTAAAGGGTTTTGGAAAAAAAACAAAACAATAAAAACAAAGGCTGGTGATCCAGAAATTCAACTTCTTTGCTGATGGACTGGTCACTTAACTTTGTGTAAAAGGTCATGAAGGATGAAAACCTGTTACCATGTTTCTGACCCAACCTGGACAGAGGCAGCAAAGGTTAATGCTTCTGCAGAGCAGTGAATGGTGGGCTGTGCAAGTTGAATTGCAATCTATGTATATAGGTCAAGCTATTTTGATTGTGATTGATTAGGCAGGTTTGAAGCCATTTCAAAAACTGATTACAGTGTGGAAGTGTGTTTATTGAGTCCTGGACACTAGGCAGAAGCTCTAATCGCCCCCTATGAGCACCAGTAAGAGCAGTAATACACACAAGTCTTTAATCTCCCTGTAGCAGCTGGCAGGGGCTGACAGTGCTGAAGTTCTCATTATCTCTCTCTCTCTTCTTCACCAACCCTCTAATGTGGTCTCCCAGCTGCATGTGGCGTGCCTCAACCTCATAGCTCCCAAGGAGAGGGACTTTCCAAAAAAAAAAAAAAAATTAATTATAGCATCAACATAAAGAAAGGCACTCCTAATCATAGACATGCACAGTAGTTTTAGACACAGCCCCTTGCTGCAGCAGTTTGCAGTGCCACAGTAATCCAAACATTACTTCTCGGGTGACTGTCTATTGTATGCAGGCCCCTTTGCAAGTCAACTGAAGAAAAAAAAAAGCTTTGAGTGTTTTACAGTAAATAATTTGGGTTGACATCTACAGAAGTCAGATTCAGAATCCTATTGCCATCAACAAGCTTTGAATCTCCCCTTCACTTTGTTTCCATTTCACACACACACAAATTAAATGGGCTTCAAATAAAATAGATTTTAGCTAATTATTACAACTAAACTCCATACATTACTTTTAACAGCTCGTGGGTATTTCTCAAATGGAAAATCTCAGTTGCAAACCAAAACTGGGAAAACAGTGCACAATAGTATATGCAACAGCACATATGAGAATACGTGATAGTGTTTGTTACAAAGCAGTTTCCTCAAATGTACATTACTCTTATTACTAGTATCTGAAACAAAAACACATTGGAAATGTGAAAAAATGTCAAGTTATCAAAAGTGCCAAGCCATTTTTAGTGGCGATATCAAAAACACAAGCCAAGTTTCAAGAAACCATTGGGGCAACCTTGCCCAGCACAAAGCAAATAGGCACAACTGCAAAACTGGGCCAAAGTTGCCACAATTGTTTCTAACTTGTCTTGTGTTTTTCATGCAAGTTGGATGCGCTTTTATTGTGCCTGATTTTATTGCGAATCTTTGTAGCATAGTGGTTATGTATTTGGAGTGAAAATAGGACTAGTTAGTGTTCAAATCCTTTCATGCCAAAAAAGTTCTATTTCCGTTTCACAACATTTGCAAGAAGCATAGCAGTAAATTTCAGATTTTTAACAAATTGTAAGACAAAAAGATTTTGCAAATGACCATTACACTATGTAACACAATTTTTGTTCCTGGGTAGTAAGTGTTATTTCCTAATTGCTTATGCCTCAAAAGTATAGAAAATGGCTATTATTCCCCACAGACTTTGCTTTTGTGACCAGGACAGTGATATTTCAAAATATCACTATTTCCAATGGGAAAACGGGCAAATGTGTGTCTTTTCGTTCACATAAAGTCAGAAAAAAGACAACATATGAGTCCAAATTAACATTTAACAAAAATGACTACAAAAGATTTAGAAGTGAGTAGTTTTTCGAGATTTACGATTATACTGTAAATACAGCTTACTTTAGTATAAATGCATGTTAATTTGGATTCATATGTTGTTTTTTTCTGACTTTATGTGAACGAAAAGACACACATTTGCCCGTTTTCCCATTGGAAATAGTGATATTTTGAAATATCACTGTCCTGGTCACAAAAGCAAAGTTTGTGGGGAATAATAGCCATGTTCTATACTTTTGAGGCATAAACAATTAGGAAATAACACTTACTACCCAGGAACAAAAAAAAAAGAAAATGTTACACGGTGTTATGTATTATCCCCATTGTATTGAAAGCTTTCATCTGATTTTGCAAACTATCATAATAAGTTTCATCCGTTCAGTTAGTATATTTTAACCTTTTCCTGTTTAGGAAGTAATACTCAGGGAGACAGTGTTGAATTCTGAAAATGTTTGTTTTATTTTAAACTACGGAGAATTCCTGTCTGTAGCCGGAATTCACGGCACCAAAATAATAACCCTACTTTTTAGTCTTGGCACTTTCACTGCATATTCTCTCCGGTGACAGCTCACAAGCTGACTCAGTCGTACTCGCAGTTTCCCATTCAAGTTCAGCGCTGGACTGTCTCCAGTCCCCAGGCTCATGCACCCCCTTATTATATATCGGAAACCTATATTATAGTTTTAATATATTTTTAATTTGAAAGTAAAAATATATGAAAGCATTTACGTACAACAATCTTCACTAATATACAATTGAACAAGGACTGTTGAGTATTTTCGTTTAATACAGTATTAAATGGCAGTGTTTATATGATAGTGAAAACGAAATAAATATTAAGATACATAAAGAAACTAATGTCTATGTATTGATTTATGATCAATAAATTTATTGCAATATGTATTAATGTTTTACTTTTACCAATATATAGGCTATCTTTCAGCGTAGCTAATTCTCCAAAAAATGTACATTCCTTTTTGTCCGGTGGAGACTACAAACAACGTTACTCTCGTTAACCAGTATAGTGAGGAACCGTACTTCCTTGCACCAATAGGAACCACAATTAACATTACACTGACAGGAAACCAAACCAGATTTTTCAGAGCTCAATATCAGAATCTTAGAATGATGATGATGATGATGATAATGATGATGATGATGATGATGATGATGATGATGATGGTGAAGATGAAGATGAAGATGACATATACACTAAGTGTACAAAACATTAGGAACACCTTCCTAATATTGAGTTGCACCCCCTTTTGCCCTCAGAACAGCCTCAATTCGTCAGGACATGGACTCTACAAGGTGTCGAAAGCGTTCCACAGAGATGCTGGCCCATGTTGACTCCAATACTTCCCACAATTGTGTCAAGTTGGCTGGTAGTGGATCTCTACTCCGAATAGCTTGTTCCATCTCATCCCACAGATGCTCAATTGGATTGAGATCTGGTGACTGGGCAAGCCACTGCAGTAAGCTGAATTCACTGTCATGTTCGTGGAACCATTCCTGGACAATTCTAGTCTTGTGGCATGGGGCATTATCCTGCTGAAAAAATCCATTAGCAGATGGATACACTGCTGCCATGAAGGGATGCACCTGATTGGCAATGATGTTCAGATATCCTGTGGTGTTCAAATGTTGCTCCACTTTTATCAAGGGGCCCAATGTGTGCAATGAAAACACACCCCACACCATCACACCACCACCACCAGCCTGCAATGTTGACAAGTGGCATGATGGATGCATGTACTCATGTGGTTTTCTCCATACCCTAATCCTCCCATCAGCGTGAAACAGCAGGAACCGGGATTCTTCAGAGCAGGCAATGTTTTCCCAATCCTAGAGTGTCCAGTGTTTTCTTTCTTTAGCCCACTGCAACCGTAGTTTCTTGTGTTTTGCTGAAAGAAATGGAACTCTGTTAGGTCGTCGGCTGCCATACCCCATTCGTGTCAAGGTACGATGAGTTGTGTATTCTTTTATGGGCCCTTCGGCACCAATTTTGTACTGGACTGTCAATTCACTAACTGTATCCTGTCTGTTGCTCTGAACAATTCGTGTCAGCCTCCTTTGGCCTCTTTCATCAATGAGCCGTTTTCGACCACTGGCTTGCTGTTGGCTTTGGCATGTCCTTTGGGTGGTGGACCATCCTTGATACACATGGGAAACTGCTGAGCATGAAAAACCCAGCAGCGCTGCAGTTCTTGACACAGTCAAACCGGCCTGCCTGGCACCTACTACCATACCCCGTTCAAAGGCACTTAAATCTTGTGTCTTGCCCATTTACCTTCTGAATGGCACACGTACACAATGCATGTCTCAATTGTGTCAAGGCTTAAAAATCCTTCTTTAACTTGTCTCCCCTTCATCTCCCCAGTAATGTTGTTGAAGCTGACACCCTGGGATCCTTCAAGAAGCTGCTTGATGAGATTTTGGGATCAATAAGCTACTAACAACCAAACGAGCAAGATGGGCCGAATGGCCTCCTCTCGTTTGTAAACTTTCTTATGTTCTTATGTTCTTAAGTGGATTTAACAGGTTACATCAATAAGGGATCATAGCTTTCATATGGATTCACCCCATCAGTCTATTTCATGGAAAGAGCAGGTGTTCCTAATGTTTTGTACACTCAGTGTGTGTGTGTGTGTGTGTGTGTGTGTGTGTGTGTGTGTGTGTGTGTATATATATATATATATATATATATATATATATATATATATATATATATATCACACAATAAGTGCTTTCCCTAGTATATTTCCATGTTGACAAACAAGTTAATTGTCATTAAAACTCGGATGTCTTGTAATATACATGTGCGTGGATAAAAGTGCCTGGGTTCTGCAAAAAAATATGTTGTGTGACAGGTATTCACTTTTTTCTACATTTCACCTAAGTGTTGGGAACTACAAATTAAAAGTGAAGTGGTGCTTTTGGTTGATTTACTTTTGCTGTGCCAATCCCCTGAAAACACATAAACTATCCTTGCTGTATAGAGATACTGGCAGTTCTCATGCTTCACTGATAACTTGGCACGAAGAACTACCATCTCTCTCAATTTTAAAACAGAAAGCAAAAGAGAATAGCTAGTGTTCACTAGGTTAAGAATATAAAAGCTTGTTTATAGTGTTGCCTTAAGCATTTTCAGCTGACAGGTTTGCAAGTGTGTGTGACAGGTAAATCAGTGTGTAATTATATTTTCAGAAAGGATCTAATTGTATATTAGTCAAAAGAGTTCAGCATTCTTCTACCTTTAGCACTAGGCCCCTTACATATGATTTTAATACTCAGAAACTGTCAGCTGCATTATATTTAAAGCTCCCATAATAATAATAATAATAATAATAATAATAATAATAATAATAATAATAATAATAATATAATAATAATAATAATAATAATAATAGTAATTTTTTAAAAAATGTTGGATATTTGTTACAACAAAAATGAATGATTGCTTAATTACATGCAATAGCAGCACAACATTGTAAAAATGTGGTACACTTTAGTATCAGACTGGCTGTAGTTCTTACTCTGGGACAGTAATTAACATGTAGTATGGCCTCCGTGACACAGTCCAGATCTACTTTAGGCATTTATCATTCATATGCACATGTCCCTGTTAATTATACAGACTTAAAAATCCCACTTGAGAGGAAGTTGAGAAAACTTTGAAGTCCTCTTGTAAGAAATACAATGTAGCAAAACACTGCCATCAGAAAATAATTACATTAAACCCTCGACCTCTGGAGTCATCTGTTTCAGGTTTCTCTAGTCTTTGCCTATGCTTTAACAATATTTCCTTTTTTCTGATACTGTAAGCAGGTCTTTAACTAACTATTGCATGCTTCCATGGAACGATACACTTGCTGAGTTAGATATTTAAGGTTTTGCTGTAGGTTTCAGGTACGCTCTTCTTGACTATTAAATTGAGCTGATTAAAATTCCACTAGGTCTAAAAGTACTTCATCACTTAATTATACCTATTGAACCTGATATGTCTCCCAATCATTGAGAAGTATAATAATATATACACTTACCTTCTGTTCATATTTAGACAACCATCAACAGTTTAGCATACAATTCAGTGTTAGAAAAGAACCAAGGTGTCAGAAGCAGATTAACTAGATAAATCAATTAGTTGGCAAATTATACCCTATACATGCTACCTAAATAATGTGTGATCATCACACATTGAAACTATGTGACTGGCATTCACTTCAGTCGTGAATTATGTTTTGAAAAAATGTAAGATAGAAAATTGAATGACAGTTTGTAAAAGATATGTAACTGGGTTATGATGCTTCTTTGTGATAAGCCATTTTAACACATTTAACACATTATTAGTTATTATTATTAGTTTTTCTTTTGTTACGCTTTCCATAGTTATTGGGGTTGTCGTCAATCGTTCAGTTCCCTTTGGTCTCTGTTGAAATTAGATGTTGTGCTGTTGTGGTTTGGGTGGTGGTAACTGCCCAGTAAGTGTCTGCTCTCATTTGACTTTGTTGTCTCCCTAAGATTATGGTTTACTTTCATCTTCGGAAATCTGGTCTTGAAAGTGTGGCTGCCATCTGCATCCAAAACAAAAACAATCATTTTAACTGCACAGGGCGGTAACATTCAAGTTTAACTAGACAAACTTCGGCTGATGAAGTATGTATTATTTATCTAATTAATCTTATGATTAAGTGATTCAAGTTATACTATGATAAACCATAGATAAATTATACTGTAAATGTACCATTAATAATGGAATTCTAGAATATTTTGTTCAATAACATTATATGATTTATTTCTATGTATTAATTTCATAAAATAATAAATGCATTCTCTCTCTCTCTCTCTCTCTCTATCTCTCTCTCTCTCTCTCTCTCTCTCTCTCTCTCTCTCTCTCTCTATATATATATATATATATATATATATATATATATATATATATATATATATATACAGTGCCTTGCAAAAGTATTCAGACCCCTGACCAATTCTGTCATATTACTGAATTACAAATGGTACATTGAAATTTCATTCTGTTCGATATTTTATTTTAAAGCACTTAAACTCAAAATCAATTATTGTAAGGTGACATTGGTTTTATGTTGGGAAATATTTTTAAGAAAAATAAAAAACTGAAATATCTTGCTTGCATAAGTATTCAACCCCCACACATTAATATTTGGTAGAGCCACCTTTCGCTGCAATAACAGCTTTAAGTCTTTTGGGGTAAGTATGTACCAGCTTTGCACACAGTGTCGGAGTGATTTAGGCCCATTCTTCTTGGCAGATTTGCTCCAGGTTGTTCAGGTTGGTTGGACGATGCTTGTGGACCGCAATTTTCAAACAGCGCACAGAGAATTGTGAGGGTCTGGAATCAACTCCCCAGTAATGTTGTTGAAGCTGACACCCTGGGATCCTTCAAGAAGCTGCTTGATGAGATTTTGGGATCAATAAGCTACTAACAACCAAACGAGCAAGATGGGCTGAATGGCCTCCTCTCGTTTGTAAACTTTCTTATGTTCTTATGTTCTTAAGACTTTGACTGGGCTACTGGAGGACTTCCACCTTTTAGTTCTTGAGCCACTCCAATGTTGCTTTGGCCTTGTGCTTGGGATCATTGTCCTACTGAAAGGTGAATTTCCTCCCAAGCTTCAGTTTTTTAGCAGACTGAAGCAGATTCTCTTGCAGTATTTGCCTGTATTTTACTCCATCCATTCTTCTTTCAATTGTAACAAGATGCCCAGTACCTGCTGATGAGAAGCATCCCCACAGCATGATGCTGCTACCACCATACTTCACTGTAGGGATGGTGTGTCTTGAGGCATGGGCAGTGTTAGATTTGCGCCACACATAGCGCTTTGAGTTTTGGCCAAAACGCTCTATCTTGGTCTCATCTGAACACAAAACATTTTCCCACATCACAGCTGGGTCACTCTCATGCTTCCTAGTAAACTCCAGACATGCTTTCAGATGGTACTTTTTGAGTAACGGCTTCTTTCTTGCCACCCTCCCATACAGGCCAGTGTTATGCAGAGCTCTTGATATGGTTGACTGGTGCACCATTACTCCACTCCCAGCCACTGAACTCTGCAGCTCCTTCAAAGTGATTGTTGGCCTCTCTGTGGCTTCTCTCACAAGTCTCCTTCTTGTTTGAGCACTGAGTTTTGAGGGACGGCCTTTTCTTGCCAGTGCCTGGATGGTGTGATGCTACTTCCACTTCCTGATTATTGATCCAACTGTGCTCACTGGGATATCCAAACACTTGGATATTATTTTGTACCCTTTCCCTAATCTATGCATTTGTATTACTTCATCTCTAACTTCGGTAGAATGCTCTTTGGTATTCATTTTCTTTCAGATTCACAGCATTACCAATGATCCTTCAACAGTGGGGTTTTTATCCAGAAAATGTGACAGCAACTTTAATGGTTCACATGTGGAGGCCAATGGTAAGGTAATTGTGTCCTCGTTAGGGCAATTTCTTTCATCGGTGCAAACTGGGAGCTTCCACAGCACAGGGGTTGAATACTTATGCAAGCAAGATATTTCAGTTTTTTATTTTTCTTAAAAATATTTCCCAACATAGAACCAATGTCACCTTACAATAATTGATTCTGAGTTTCAGTGTTTTAAAATAAAATATCAAACAGAAAGAAATTTCAATGTACCATTTGTAATTCAGTAATACGAGAGAATTGGTCAGGGGTCTGAATACTTTTGCAAGGCACTGTATATATATATATATATATATATATATATATATATATATATATATATATATATATATATATATATATATATATATATATATATATATATATATATGAGACAGACTTTGGGTTTAACATTACATCTTTGAACTGATATTTGAACTCTAGACTTGATCTATTTCATCAAGGACACTAGTAACCTTTCATTTTTTTCACATATTATAAGAAATGCCACATCTAATGAGCACACTGTTTTTTTTTTTTTTAGCTCTTTAATTTAACCCCTACAACAAACCACCACCATTCATAAACAGTGTACCAACCATAAGTATATACACCAATACCCCCTGCTGGACATTTCATACATAACAGCTCACTAAAATAGGCAGAATGGTGTTTGCAACATTTCTTCTTAGGTATTTAACTCTCTGCTAACACTGTGAAATCATTGATAGATTTATAGAAATGAACACAATACACCTAAAACTGAGACACATTCATTAAACCTTTTTTCAGGTTATATACCAGTAGCCTACATAGAGATATATCTATTTAAAAAGCAACCAAAGCATAAAAAAAAAAAAAATGTGATATTTAGTTTCAGGGCTTGTAAATAATCTTACATGGTTTATTATTCATTTTAGAATCATAATTGGTGTTTTTTTTTTTTTTTTTCTCTCTCCCCTTCATAATAAAATTATGGTAATGATGATTTGGAGAAAATAGCTTTGGGAATCTAAACCATAGCATTTAAAAAAAGATGTAATTTAATTTAGTTGAAAATAACCTGTTACTTAGCTAAGCTAAATGTGTTTATAATTATGCAAAAGATAATTTTCATTTATTTATTCTAAATATTAGATTTGATCTTGTTCATTTTGATATTTGCAACGCAACAAAACATGTGCATTGGTAATTTAAACCTGAATCTGTTCATGAACTGTATATTCATTGCATTTTTTAGGATCTATAGTTTAAAAAGATAATTAGCTTCAAACCTTTCCCTCACCTTTTGGGTTAAGTTTAGGTTTATAATACTGAATGTGCCCATTTTGTTTACAGAAGTTCATATTGTATGTATGTGTGTGTGCGCGTGTGTGTGCGTACATGCATGTGTGTGTGTGAGTGTGTGTGTGTGTGTGTGTGTTGGCTTGTCTATAGATTACTATAAAAATAAAATACGCTCATATACTGTAAGTGCCTCAGAAATCGTTCAGTAGCATAAGGAGCTAGTCCACAGGATGTGATACTTGCGTAAAAAAAAAAGAAATAAAAAAACAGAGGATTGGTGTTTCAAAACAATAAGCTTTACAATCATCAATACAGCTACTATAAGAGAGGAGAACAGAGCTCTTTCCCTAATAAATGATACAGATATCAGGGCAGACCAGATTTCTGCTGCTTCATAATCTAATGGGCTAACTGACTGCCACAGAGCTCCCACACAGCAACACCACAGGTGTTCAAAATCCCCTTTATGTCAGGATTTGACCCAGAACGTGATGTTGACATTGATAACAATAATCTAGAAAGTACAGTAGGACAAACTACGAGAAAAGAGGATTAATATATTTAGCTGATATAAAAAATAAAAAAATACCTTTAGTCTATCCAAGAAGACTGCTCCACACCAAACACATCATTAAGAGTTTCTTTTTTTTTTTTTTTTTTTTTTTTTTTTTTTATCCCTTAAAATACTGTGAGTATAACAAATGCCATACATAGTGAATGTCTTGTTATGTGTATGATTCATGTTAACAATGTCTGGTTCAATTCAAATTTCAAAGAAAGGCACTCAAGAGGAAACCTTTATGGCAGACTTTCACTAACCTTGAATCACTGCTGTTTTCTGCTACAACATGCACATGTGTTAGTCTGTTTGTGTGTAAGGAAAGGTTGAAGTTTATTACAGTTTGCAGACTGCTAATTAAAGTATGGTTTACTAAATAGTAAAAGATTACATATTCCCAGTGCACAAGAACAGTTAAATAATACACGATGAATGCTCTTTTATGAAAATGGCCAATTAGGAAGTTGCCTTTGTGCTTGCTGCAAGGCCTAACCTTCAGTTTTTAAGCTATTAGAGGTTACACTCAAGGTAACTTGGGGAGACCATCATTGAATCAAGTCTGGCTAATGAAAGGGGTATTGTATTTCAATTTAATGCATTACTTTGAAATGTACACACGTCAATATAGGCATGTTTTTCACTTAAACACAGTATCTCTGTCAGGTAACTATATTTTGACTGCATTCTATGTCTATTTGGAAACATGCTTGTATAAACTGGTTTCTGACGTGATCCATCCTTGAGAAAATATGTACAGAGCAGATTAATTTCATATCAGGTCTTGGCAGTAAATTGCCAATTTTTCCATCTGCTTTCCTTCCCAGTATTTCGGGTCCTTATTATTATTATTATTATTATTATTATTATTATTATTATTATTATTATTATTATTATTATTATTATTATTATTATTATTATTAACCACATAGAGTTTCTTGATTTACATATTATACTCATAGTTTCTGTATGATCACCTAACCTCTTCAAAAGACTAATCTGGGGCTGAAAATGTATAACTGGTGACATTAAATTAGTTTTTATTTTAATTTAGCAAGTTATTAATTTAGCAAGCTATAACATGTTGCAGAGCTTGCATCTAAAATAATTCTTATGCAGGGAATAATGTATATTCTGGCAAGTTTTCTATATTCTAAATAAGAAAAATAAATGTTGTTTGGTTGCACATAGCAGATATGCAATGGGATTTACTGTGCCAGTTTATAAAATGTATACAGGACAATAACCTGTTATATATGAAAAAATAACCCAGAGGTCCTGTACTATTAACATAATGCAGGTATTCATTAAAGGGGTGGGTAGTACTATAACAGAGTTTTTTGTTTCTTTTAATTAAATACATTTAAAATGTTTTGTTTTGTGGTTACATGTTCTTAAGTGAGTCAAACTGGTGTAAAGGTTTAGCAAATATGATGAATTAGGCCAATTAAAATGAACACTCCTTGGTTTATCTGAACAGAGGGAGTGTAGTCTTGTTCGAGGTATTATGCTGAGCCCTGAGTGTCCTTGGCACTTATCAATTTTCCCTGCATCTATAATTTCACTCTCTCTTCTGTTATTCCACAGAAGACATTGCAGATTAGACATGGACAGCAAACCATATAAAGCAGAGGCAGAGAACATAATTATATAAATGAGCACCATGCTTAAACCAGGTACTGTGTCATTGTGACCTTAAATCTGATCAAATGCTTATCTGATAATGCTCACAAATGACATGGGCTTGGGCGTCTCAGACTTCCGTTTAGGACTGTTTCATATCTCAAGGGTGTCCATTTCATTAATGAAGGAGAGAGTTTCTCTTATTGTTGTACTGGCAGATCTTTTTCAAAGTAGAGGAGTTTTAAAGGACCGACATTAAATGCAATAATAATAATAATAATAATAATAATAATAATAATAATAATAATAATAATAATAATATCTGCAGAATGTCCTTCCTGGTTTACTATGAACATTTCAGATGTCAGATGTGAAACCATAGCATTCTTTTCCTGATAAAATCGTGATTGAAAACACACCAAGCCTTGTTGGTAACTATTTTGTAATGCTATATTTTTGCACTTAAGTGAAGAAAACACACTGGTTGTGAGCAAACAGGTGTTACACTGTTTACAAACACCTGGAAACCATGTGAAATTGATAAAGCAGACATGCAAAGAACCAGTCATCTAATGGCATGAAATGTTACTCACAATGTGCAAGCTACATGCCAGCATAGTGAAACCCTGCCTGTCTAACATTCATCTAACTGTACTTTATCTCGTTTGTCAGGGTGATATGTTAAATGCATTATTTCAAATAATTGAGTGAGCTGTGATTTCTTCATTTTAATAGTTGTCCTGTGTGACACACTCAATTAGATTTTCCATTTTGTTCAGGGAACTGCAAGAATCCACGTGCTTTCTGTCGTTTTTCATTGGTCAATGTAATTTTTAATGCACGTCAAATCAGATCAAATAGAACTTGTTTTGATTCCAAAATTGACGCATCAACGTCATACGACAATTACGGACTCAGTGTGCAAGGTGCAATAGGGAATGCACATGATCTTTTTTTTTTTTTTCTCTGTTTAGATGCACGTTAAATTCGGATGCTTTATCGGATCCAGTGTGCAATGGCCTTAAAAACCTACATCTCTCCCACTGGCCAATTTCAACTTTGAAACTTAGGATTTAATCAGCATACAGAGAGAATAAACTAAATTGGCAAAGATGTCATATGTTCAGACACATACATACAGTCATTAAAATTGAACAATAGTTTGGTGTCTTTCAGTTACTTTCACTGTGCCTGTCAAACCCTGATATGAAAGTTTTTCATTTGTTCTAAACACTGAAATCAGATTCAGGCCAACGTGTTCATTTAGTCTTTCTTTGTTAATTATTATATCACAAATATATATTTTTACACAAAAAGAAAACAAAAAATGAACAGTCACCATTTAAATCCCTTTAATATTTAGCATGGTTTTTCAATACAATTAAGTTTACAAATATTAGATTATTCACAAAAATAAAATAACTTACAATACAATAAACCAACAAACGGACAACATCATTTGATTTTAATATAAATTGTATTTTGAGGCATCTTGGGGGGCATTCTTCAACCCTCCCTGTTTATAGTGAATCACTCTGGTAGTCTCTCAAACAATACATCACTAATACATGTGTGGATGGTTCAACAGCGTCTCCCTTGTCCTTAGATGCAACTGCCATTTTCTTGCAAGTCCAGATTGAATAAAGTTTCATGTATTTGTTGGAAAAAATTTTCTTCCACAGATAGAGGATAATGATAAAAAAAAAAAAAAAAGCTTTGGTGAAGAATCTTGGAAGTGCATAATTTAGTTCACAACAAATGTAAGTTAAATAGACTGGTGTGCCATACATGTATGTGCATTTATTAAAATACAAGCTTAGGTGGTCGAAATGTTGATTTGGGACGGGGTAGATAATGCAAGTTGTGGTATGTTGAATAGATCACTTTATTTTTGTTGTTGTTGAAGTTTTATTAATGTGCCAGAAACTCAGTTTTGAAAAATCAAATCAAATCTTTCAAATACTGATGAGTGCTGAGTCTTTTACATAATTTCATATCTATATTTAAATTATTTAACTTAACAACACCTTTTTTCTAAAATGAAAAGCAGTGCTGACTTAAAAGATCAATCTTAACTCTTTTAGCATTGAAGTCTCATGCTTCAAACTTTAAGACAGTTTTGTGCATTCATATATCACAGAGCATTGTCCACAGCAAAGGAAAGTCAATCTGACGGTTCAGCCGTGTCTCTTCCCATATGATAAATATGTTGCATTTCATTTTATTTGCATACGCTAACCCATTCTGTTATCCGGCACTCTTCACAAACGACATAACAGCACCAGTGAAACTTGCAGTTGCATCTTTCACTTCTGGTCTGTTGCAGGATGTTGTGTCCTCTTCCACAGCACAGGCTTTCGCAATTTTCCATCCCAGGACTTGTTTTGTTACAGATCCTTCCCTGTGTGCCGGCAGAATCAGACTCAGGTTCCCTCTCACAGAAGTCTGGTGATTTCTCAAAATAGATAAGCTCGTTCAGATTAGCTCTCCTCCTGTGTGGTAGGTGGACATGCTCCAACTGCCCTGTGTTCCTGTTGTGGGCTTTGATTAAAGTAGCTATGTGAAACCTGTCTTTGAGAAGGGAGCCCACAGCTCTGAACTCCGGAGTCACCTGCCAGCAAGTTTTCAGCTGGCAGCTCCCTGAGGTTCCATGGCATTTACACTTCCTCTTCATATTGTCCAATACAACCTAGAAGAACAAAACAATAGAGAGGTCAAAACTCAATGCTGATTTCATTTAAAGGTATTTCAAAGAGGAAAAGTCAACAAGAACAGTTTGTTTTTTATTTTGTGGCTGCGGAGCAGCTGTATTGCTCTCAATGCCTTCAGAAAACATGCCGTCATGATGGCAAATATGTAGTTCTAAATGTTACTGTATTTTGCTTCAAATTCTGCAAGTGCATGACACACTGTAAAACAACCTTAACTTACGGATTGAACTCTCACTCTCTCAAAGCTTGGGTATTATAAGCATTACTGTTGTCTGTCAACACCTGAAGTAAACATCTCAGATCCAATTACTGACAGGAAGAGGGCCACCCAAAGCACTGACAGATCATAGTATACCCACCCTTATCACCAAGGGAAGCACTACATAAATACACAAAGCAGCACACCTACAGTACAGTGCACACTATTCACTGCACTTAGCCACACTGCAACTCATTTGTTCTGGTGACTAAGCATGAAACCTAAAACACTATAAGAAGTAACTGAAACAATCATGTACTTTATGAATCATTGTTAAGGATTTTGTCATAATTTAGTAAATCCTGGGTATATATGTCATTCCATGTAGAAAAACTGTGGCACAATTCTAAAGGAAAAAACAGCACCACTGTGTATAGCACCGTAGTTATTATGTTGTGCGTTTTATATAAGATACATTATTGTGCACAAAGCAAACAGAACTAATCCAAACTGCACATAATACTGCTCTAATAAGAGACACCCTAAACACTGAGTATTAACTTGCATAGAATTCTTTTAATCTCTTAAAATCCTACTCCAGTTTGTTAAAGGAAAAAAGATCTAGGGAAAAAAAGGCTATAATTGGTTGCTATGATTTAGAAGTTTATCATACTATATATATATATATATATATATATATATATATATATATATATATATATATATATATATATATGTGTGTGTGTGTGTGTGTGTGTGTGTGTGTGTGTGTGTGTGTGTGTGTGTGTGTGTGTGTATGTATATAATATATATATATATATATATATATATATATATATATATATATATATATATATATATCTGCTGGTAAAGCCATAGATGGATTTTTTTAAAACACTTTATAGCACTGGGAAATAACACTGTTCTTGTTTATTGCAGGATTACCCCTGAAAAGTGGTCCATGCAACCTATTCCCTAGTGATATAAAAACCTCTACAAAAAAATCAAACAGTGGCTTATCCTGGCAGAGTATGTGTTGATCAAAACAACTCCTTAGAATTGTGAAGGCACCAGTTAGTATGCAGCAGAGGATCACATCAATTTACTGTTCAAGAATTCAGTATAAAATCATACATTTACACTTAACCCCTTAATAATCCCATATGAACCACCATTTATTGTAAAGTGCACCCCAATTTTGAATTAAAGGGTCAGCTGTAATCATTTTAACCTGTAAATTATATCAGAGAACCAAGTATCATTATAGCATAGTATACCCATTGTGATATGTGAATTAATACTTCTTGTTTCTAATGAGAAAGGAGGTAAACTTTTCTGAAAAAAATAAAATGTGTGATGTGGTTTTGGGCACAAGTAGGTTTCCTAAAGATGTGGAAAGAATAATTTGGAGCAATTACAGCAAAATCAGAGCTTGAAGAGCTAATGAAAATACACAACATCTGTTTAAATCAAAAAACACTGAAAACTGACACCAGCAAGCGGACTGCAGGGAGAGAATATATGGGACATGTTGGTGGCACATTAGGACCAAAGACAGTTACTGGGGCTTGAGTTTTAATCTGATGTTTGAAAACAATTTAATATCCAGATATACCTCTTCTCTTTTTCAAACTGTCGCTGTTGGCTGATCTATGTATGTGAGTTTTAATTAATTGCCTCAATTGCTTACAGTCCAGGAGTTCCCAAACTTTTATTTATTTATTTATTTTTACCCAAGGCCCATCTGTTTAGCAGTATTATGCCACTATTAACACTTCTTGGGAAAAATGTCAAATTAAAAAACATTTTAAAACCTCTAACACTTTAAATAAACTTAATCTAATTGGTTATTTGTTTTCATTTGAATTTTATTTTTTCTTCATTAGTATTTTAATAACATTTCATTATCACATCAAAAATACATAGAACATCATTGATCCCGCGGCCCACTCGGGACAGTATGGGAACCCCAGGAATACACCATGTTAGCATAACTTTTCCCCCCAAACCAGGGGAGAAAAGAGCAGCAGGATGTTTTAAGTTGGTGTGAGTATGATATTTTTGAGTAGAAATCATGCTGAAGTGCATTCTGATACAGGATACTGAATGTTCACACCACTTTGATTACTTCTGAAGATACATAATCTTACCATGGAGACTCCCTCCACACAGATATCTATCGGGGGTATGAAACGGTACTTGTGTGGTCTTTTATGAGCTTGTAATGTAATGAATGGAACAAAGGCAAAGTAAGTAATTTATTTGAAAACGGTAACAGATGACAGCAGATCTTTTTAGCAAGAATTACATTAATTCTTAAATGCTTCCCATTGGCTAATGTAACTGACATTATTATCGCTAGTGCATTTATTCAAATATGTTTTAAAAAAAAAAAATCGATGAAAGCAATAATATATATATATATATATAATATATATATTATATATATATATATATGATATATATATATAATATATATATATATATATATACACACACACACATATATATATATATATATATATATATATATATATATATATATATATATATATATATATATATATATATCGAGAGAGAGAGAGAGAGAGAGAGAGAGAGAGAGAGAGAGAGAGAGAGAGAGAGAGAGAGAGAGAATAACAGATGGGCTTCAGTGAGTTACAGGAAAATAATTTCATCTAGGTTTCTGTGCCGTCACAAATTTACAAACGATTACAGACACCCAAGATGGAATTGTTTTCCTGCTATTCACTGAAGAGGCCCATCTATTATTTCTTATGATACATGGATACCCTTGTGATGCTAATATTAAAGAAGACGATGTTCAGCAGTGCAGTTCGGTTTTTTTTACAACATAGTGTTTCAGTGCTGTACAGACGTTCTATGTCGTTATCCGTTTCTCTGAGATACGAATGTGCCAGCTTTTTTTTTTTTAACGTATTCTCATTTTGTTGATCATTAATGAATATTTCTGTACTGTCGGTGTTGTCGAGCGATTGAAAACGAGACATTTTGTGTTTGAATTGAAAGTGATGGTCTCAAGGAGTCGAATGGGCCAAAGTTCAAGTATACTTTCCTCTAGAGGAATTATCACTTTTTTACGTCTCTACTGTGGTATTATGCATTTTTTTAATGGCTCAGGATGCAAATATATAATAAGCCTGTATCTTAGTATTTTAAGCCTGTACTGATGAATTTAAAAAAGGTTGAGTCTTAATTAAAGTCTAGTTTAAAGTGAATCTAAAGGTCCTAAAGTCCTGTATTCGCTAGTGGGTCGCCTCTACTCTCAACCTGATTGGCTGAGATGATCCATAAGGCTTATAAATTGTAATGACCTTCCCTCAGTTTGCCTACTCAACTTCGAGTACCAGAATGCTGCTTTAACAAATCTATTGTTTAACAGTTTACAATCATATGTCAGTCTCCTAAAGCACCTTGTCACTGCAAACAAAAGACTTGAACAAATAAGCAGATTTATTCATTTTAAGTGGAATTCCCCACTTTCTGACTGTCTCTTCTTTCCTCTCCCGTCTGAGAAGCCTGTCTTAAATCTGCATTTGGGGAAGGAAGGGTGAATGTCTTTCTACTTTCCGTCTTGTTTGATGTTTCAAATCTTGTGCTCAGTTTAAACATCTGTTTCCAAACAGCCAGCAGCCAGTAATTAGTGCTTTTAACAAGCCTCGACATCGTGAGAACCAGAGGGTGGGCATGAAAAGGCAGGTATACCCCTCTCAAATGACCACATTTCTGTTTAGGTTTTTTGGGGGGGAAGATATTTTTTCAGATCTCACCTGTGTGGGTTTAGTTTTTTTTTTTTTTTTTATCAATGTATTGCTGTAAGCTTGAACAAGACTGGTATGGTTGTTTGTTCTATTTTAATCCTGATTTTTGTTTGATAGATATTACAGTTCCAAATAACTTGTAACATTGTGATCGACGTCATGGTGATCACTTCATAAACTACCTGAAAGCATATGAAGAGACTGCTGGTTTTATTCAACTGCATTGTCAAGTAATTAAAGGCTATTTGTGTGAAGACTAGTATACAACTTAAAACAACCTTTTGAAAAAAAAGAACACTGTAGTACTGCAAGGAATATTTAGAGACAAATAGGATAGTCAGGATTGCATAACATAGTAATAATACAGTTGGTTCTCTGTATAAGGATGAGTACTACTCTTTGTATCTATTATCAATTTATAACACCAAGTAAATTCATAACATTGTTTTAAAACATTAAACTACACTGTGTGTCCATGTTTAATTGTGTAACAACCTCAAACAATAACATACAGAGACTTGCAGTAAAAATCCTGAGTTAAATATTGTTTACCCTTTAAATGCCCCATTTGAGTACAACAGTACCAAAAATAAAACCTTTTTAAAAAAAAAAAAAAAAAAAAAAAAAGCCAAATTACTATTTTCAGTTTTTAATATAGTCATTACAGTCTTATTGCAACACTGTTGTTTTTTCTACTTTATCATAATAGATCTTGCTGGGTAAACTGATTCAATTAGCTGTGTTATTATCTTTCAGCTTTTCCGCATCTGCTGAATAAGTCAGTATTTGTGTTTTGTCTAAACAATCACCAAAGGAGTCCTTTGCAAGGAAACCAGAAATTAAGTCTGATGAAAAGATACAAGAATAAAGTACACAAGGGGAGGCAGTTAACAATGAACAATTTACCAATTGGACTCTTCTCATGTACAGTATATAGATACAGGTTGGCTATCACAAGTTGTACTATTGTTTAAAATGTATCGCCAATCATTATATTTCCTATTTATAATAGGATGATAAATAGCTTTACTTGAGCATACCTGTTTAAAGCAGTGCCATGATGTTTTGTCCCTCAGTTCACTTTTATAGTGCTTCAATTGACAGAGTTGACTTGATTGCAACATGATTTCCTCCAGGAAGAGGAAAGCAACTATTTTAAGAATCTCAAGTCTGAGTTGATCTTGTAAACTAATTGCTTCATAGTTATATGACAACCAAGGTCCTTCCCCTCTACTGGGAACTGGCCATTACTGTATATGCATGTGTTGTTTTGAAAGTGATGTAATATCACTAATATGATTGGCTGTAGAATTTGACTGATGGTATTTGGTGCTATTTTGATGGGCTGCATTTTTCCCCAAGCACTCGTTTGATTGACAACCGATGTAAAAAATAAAAATAAAAAAGTGTGTCGGTACATGTGGACAACCTTAGACACAGAGTAGAATCTGAGTACTTAAACTCATAAACAGCATTTAACACTGTAGTAGTGCGCTGTACACATGACAAAAAGAGACTAACAGTAATACAAGGGGAAAAGTATTGATATGAACATGTTTAGAAAGCCGTAATTGGTCCCAACAAGCTGAACTAGCTGATTAACCTAAAAAAGGAGGGCCACCTTCAATAGTTTTCAAAGGCAATATGTCCCTGCCTTGTTAAACATGGCAGGCAATGGACTTCTATTGCTAGGCGACTTTGCCTAAGGAAACTTAAGAAGTCAAGAACACTCCCAGGACAGAGCATTATGTTTTGAACTTGGTTGGGCAGTGCACACACAACAGTTATATTTGCTTATGTGAGATTTACACTATTAGTTGTTTTCTTTTATTTAAGATGCTTCTAAACTTAACAATATAAACTGCTCTGCTCTAGCTACCTTGCAAGATAAGTAGCTAATCAAAAGTTCTCACCTGCCTGCCCACTCTGTTATTGTGCAGTCTCATCCTGGCATGAATATCCTTGTATGTTTCTCTGGAATCTAGAAAGTCCCTGGAAAACTTTTCTCCAAAGTCCACATCAGGACTGCAGCCTCCCCATTCCCAGGAGTCCTGAGGTCCTGGGGCATCGGCTGGGATGTGCTCCATGACTCCGTGAACCATGCCTTTCCCCCGGTTTATGGCTTCAAGCTGGAGTCGGTTCAGTTTGAGGCGAAAAGCCTCTTCATCCCCTCTCCTTTTCTCATCACAGCCACAAGCTTTTAGCTTCCCCATTGAGCAAGCATTAGATACAGCATGGACCACTCCAGCAGCTGCTATTGCATATGCAAAGGCACTCTCCTTGAAGCCTACAACACAGAAAACACTTATATTGAAGCCAGCAGAAACAGATCTTCACACCAGCAAAATATAAACAATTGCATTTTTGCCAACGAATCTAAATAATTACCATATTTCTAGGAATAATAATATAGTTATCATTTTCTACCAAGAATTTTCCTTATTTGTCATATAATATGCTTAATAACATTTAATGTTATTTAAAAAAAAAAATGTTTATATACTTTTTTCTTGTTAGAATATAATGTAATGGATTGCAGTTGGAACAGCACTAGTAAGTGCATGTCCTCTGATTTCCCACATCCACCTGGGGCAGTGCCCACTATTACCCTTTCTCCACTGGCACATCCGACCTGTGAGGGCTTGCTACTGTAACGGTTGGGATGGTTCTCCACTGGCTATTTGTCGAGCGGAGCAAAAACCAAACCATGAAACTCCAGCCTCACAAGACATTAACGGGGTTAAGGATTTTCGTCATTACATTGCACCAGTCAGTACAATCCAGAAAGAAAAACAACAATCGTGGGGGGCAGCAAGTGTGATGAGAAAAAAAGACTTCGGACGTTGAGGAAGTGCAGGCTCTAGTTTCTCTGTGGGCAGACAGAAGTGTTCAAGAAGTTCTGGAGTCGTGCATGAGAAAGTTTATGCCTGGATTTCTGACGATTTTATGTAAATGGACATAAACCACGGATATGGTACACTTAACTCACATACTCAAAAACTCAAAATTCTACCACATTTCTCATCCTTGACCTTTATTATATTACTATAAAGAAAGAAACAAGCAAAAATAAAACAATTCTAAACTTATTTACAAAAATATACTGAAACAAAATACTGTTCAGCCCTCGTCAAGCTTGTGCAGCTTGTTTTTATTTAAGCACCCCAAAAAAAAACAACTGGAAAAAACGACTATTATCCTTAATAAATGGATCATCTTTGGCAAACCATATTTTTTAAACCTTCTTAACCTTCTCCCCTTAACCTCCCTGGGAGGGCTCAGTGCGTCTCTAACACAGCTCAGTTGTACAGTGGAAAAGAGGCCTAAGAGCCACTATAGCCAGGCTTTTGATGTGGGACAATATTTACTGTTCCCTATAAGTGAAAACAGCTGTGTCTATAACTCCTGCTCCGAAATGGCTTATATTCTGGAAAATGATGTAGACTGAAATATATATATCCAAATCATGGCAGCAATGTACCTGCTGTTTTGTACATACACAGCAATAAATGATAAACATTTCAGGATAGCAATTGGCTTCCTTTGATGTTCATGTAAATCTTTCATTTATCAGCAAAGAAAACGTACACCAGACCAAGTCAATTTACAACATGGATATGTCCTTTAATGACAATGGCAAAATGTTCCATTGGCTAGGAGCTGCAGAGCTCTGTTACCATTCCATAAGTAAACCACTTCTTAGAGGTGAGGCCTGAGGAAGTATTGTGGAAGCCCTTGGAAGACCTAATGTAATGCTTCTGGCTTCTCTGCATGTTTTGTGTTTATTTGTTTATTAGAGAGACAGAGATCGAATAATAATCAGAAACTTTGAGTTAGGTGAAGTTGGTCTTGACCAGGCTCTAGTGATAACCAGTTTATACATGTTCTTTTACAGTATTCCATAAACTGAATGTGAACCCATCAAGTTGGGAAAATAGCCAGGTGTTAAACTCTGTATGCAGATTGGAACTTGTCTCAATGTACCTTTAAATACAGACTCAGCTCATCTTAGCTTTAATGCACAAGATACTACTAATCTTATTAACCTATACCACATGTAATGAAATGTGAAACACTCGGATATGTCTGGAATTTGTCTAATGTTTTAATTATCCTTTAAACAAGCACTAAAGCCTAAATACATTTAAACTTCATATTGGTTTGAAGGAGTGTGGGTCAGAAATTATTATATCAAGTTCAACTGATTTTTTTTTTTTTTTTAACGTGTTTTTCATTTGTAGGTTGTGTTTTTTTATTTATTTATTATAATATATTTTTTATTATATAACTTCCAGGCTTACATGGGAGCTGATGGCACTTAAAAGCAGCTTTGAGACTCTGACATGAAAATGCTGTTTTAGAGTTACTGTGAGATTGAGTAGGGGAAACTTGGAACAAATCAAACTAACAAATAATTTAAAGTGAGACACACGCATGGCTGAGCTGATGGCTGAAAAAGTGGGAAAATGAATTAAAGATTAAAGAAATCTGTCACTTCAGGTTATAAAAACCTACAAAACAAGTTTCTACTTTGCCATAGGGAGTTGGCAAAGTGCTGAAAGCAAATGTACAGCAGTTGCTCTGACGAAAGATGAAGCATTAGCTAACTAAAAAGGCCTGTTCAATATAGATCTGAATGCTTTTATAAACTAGTGTTACTCTTCGTCTTTTTTATAAAACATAAACTAAAAAAAGAAAGATAGAAAATGCAAAAGCATGTCTAGGTAGTGTACTTGATAAGTCCTTGAAACTGTTTTTGATATAATTTGTGTTTGCAAATTATCCACATATCCACATAGCTCTGCAGGTTTGGCTAACTTAAGGTTCTCAGGTGTACTTCGTTCATGTGTACAGTATACGTATCTATGTATGTATGTTAAGTAGGTATGGGCCAATGATTTATGATAGGCCAATATTATTAGATTTTTTTTATTTTTTGCCTTATTTGCTTTGTTGTCTGTCTTTTATTTCTCTGCTGATAAATCAGGAAAACAAGACCTTTATAAATCAAGTGTGACTTAATATTTTAAGCAATTTGTTTTATACAGAGAAAAGAGGAAAAGTACCTGTAGTTGCTTCATTCGTCACTTTAGTGCAAACTTACCTCTACTGAAAACGACACTCTCATAAGGAATCTTATTCCTAGTCTCCAGACTGGAGCAGTTCCACCTGTGGCCTCTGAATTGGTGTTGGCACTCGTGGATGGCAATCTGGATCCCCTGGATGGCTGATGCTGTAGCATCCGGATTGCGCATACACACTTCCAACTGTCGTCTTGTCAAGCCCGGAAGAGTTAAGCAAACTGTATTGGCATTCAGAATTGGATCAGATGGGAGTTTCAAACCCAAAATTTCATTTGAATCGATCCTGAAAAACAAAGTTAAGCAGATTTTTAAAACATTTATCTTCTACTGCTATGTCAACGCAAATATGTGCTCTAACTATGAACTGCCTAGGGATGCTTAAACAAATGCAAGTTATTCCCATCCTGCACAGGTAAACAAAACACAGATTTGCCACACCACTATCGGAAACAAATATCAATCTCAACCAGTTTACTTTCAGAATGAAAAGAAAAGAGAAAATTGCATGGCACTATCAAATTAGGAACCATTTAACCACAATGCCACACAAATTAGTTAACTAAATAAAACTGTTAACTAAATAAAAAATATGAATGAATACATAAAAATATGTTCATCTAAATTCACCTTTTTAACCAAAAAAAACCCACCTGTTCTGTATTATTGGACACAATTATTGGCAAATCATATTTTCTTTGTTCGAAAAAAAAAAAAGTATAAATTAACATAGGCTTACATTGTATATCAAAAATACAATTGATTTTGCTTTTTTTCTAATTATATCTAATATAGATACATAGATGCATGCTGCCTTTAGCCAGCAAGTTGCTTTTATACTGTGAATGTGAAATACATTACATTAAAGAACAATTAACGTGTGTATAATGTGTGCATTAGTGTAGTACACTTACTTAAAGATTACAACAAAGCTTGTTACACTTCTTATGCTCTAATGCTACAATTAACCACGACTTCAAACCAGAAATGCTTTGAACTTGGGCTATAGAAACCGCAGACTTGGACAAGAAGCTGTTCCTAATTATTTAAATGAATTCCCTAGAAATGCTAACTGGTGTATGGCCTCGGGGTACTTTAAGGCTGTTTGCATCACACACGTTTCAGATTTACCAAGTAGCTCCGTATTAAAAGATTACAAATAAGGTCTGCACAAAAATAAACAGTATCAGCGCCACCCACTTAAGCAGAATAAACTGCAAGTCTTTCCATCCCAATGCTTCGTTTAACCCCTGTTGTAGAGTTATAGGCTACTGTATTTTTCATAAGGTGTAATGGCTTTTAGTGGAACCTGCTGCGATTGTACGCTCTCAAGACACAGCATATAACCATAATGTGGTAGGCTAAAGTAATCAAGTAGGTACAGGAATGTATTTTTTAAAATTAAGATGTATTATTTTTGAAAATACCACATAATTTTCAAAAGTTGACAAATTACACATTACCACAATTTTACTTGTAGTGATTAAAAAGTGGATAGGTAAACTTTCGTTCTGAACTCTTCATCATCCTTTCGATTCTGCAAGACATCCGCGTTAAAGCTCATGTTTGGAATGCCCGTTTTCTCCATTGGGAAATAAAGATTTTGCAATGCCACTAGCCCAGATATAGTCGCTATTTATGCAGGGACAGTTTTACAAAGTTGTATAACTATACAACCACATTAAAAAACACACAAAATACATGTCCAAATACAAGTTGTTTAAATGTCTTTTAAGTGTTCGTATTTACAATAAATGCAATATGCCCTCTGAGGGTCAATAAAATAACTTGTTTGATGATTTTTTTTTCTCTTTTTTGATCATTTAATTGTGTTTTCCCACGACATCGGTTGGTTTGTATTTGTTCACCTCATAGCGGTTCTAATACATGTGGGTAATCACACATCGATAAACCTACAAAACGTTATTGTGATCAGTATAGGTATGAAACAGATTCAGAGACAGAATGCATTAATCATACAGCATAAAATTAACAACGCAAAAATAAATAAATAAATAAATAAAAACACAATACATACACAAACCGCGTATATGTAATATACATGTTTAAAAACATGGCAACTGGTACAACATAATGATACATTTTCTCAAAGATCTAAATTGACAAAGTAATTAGTTAACAAGAAGAAATAACTCTTACCTTTGCATAAGGGGTGACATAGCCATCAACAAACGAAATATTTGTAAAATGAATAGTTCCATGTTTGTTTAAAATAAAACAGAACTCTTTTTAAGCACAGACAGTAGGATATGTACAATTTATCCTCGCGTTTCAGCTGGAAACTTTTAGCAAGAAAACACGTTTTTTTTTTTTTTTTTTTTTTTTTTTTTTTTTTTTCCTTATATGTAACTCCAGCCGTGCTTTATAAATTGTGGAATTAAATTTAGATAACCCTTAACCTCTCCTAAAACACATATCTGTCAAAAACCTAATATCCTTCATACAACAGAGTCGGACAAAGTTTCTCTTTTCATTACCCACTCCCCTTTTTCTTAGGGTTACCAGATGTTTTTGAAGTGAAGTGATCCACTTTACATGATTTGCGCTTTCTCTCCCTCTCGCTCTCTATTTCTGCTCTGCTCTAAGTGACTTGTGAGTTTTCCTTATTCCGATAGCACGCTCTAAACTACTATACTTAAATTGCCAGCCCACGCGTGACGTCACACTGGGGAATATGAAGACAACTGCGGCAGAAAGAACAGCTAGTAAGGGTATAGATGATTCTTTAGAGGCAGTGTTAGATCCATTTTCAAATGGACTGCGGGATAAAATATGCCTAAACCGTGATATAACTCATGATCAAACTATGTTGTTAAGTTATAGGGAGATCGTGATGCCCTGTTTCTACAGTTTGGCTGTAGCTTGAGTTGTTGTGGTATATATGATCAGATCAACATAAATCAATGCAAAGATCGCATGCTTCTTCCTATACAACATGCTGTCTGATTAGCAGATAAAGCTGTTTTGGATCTTGTATACCCAATCTAAATTAGTATGAAGATCCAGTTGCATCTTGTCATTCATTTGTAATCCATTAAACATATATATATATGTATATATGTACGTTTTTGAATTGTAGATCATGCTTTTATTTTAATGCATGTCTATAACACTCGGCACATGTCGACATCTACATTGAAAATTAAAAAAAAAAAAAAAAAAAACAGGCAATATATTGATATGGTACAGCTTGCTGTATCTTACATTTACAAATATATTGTAACAGAAGAATCATTTAGTGAACACAGTGAAGGGAGACTATTATTTTGCATTTTATAGTAGGGCCTATATATAATTGGTCTGTGTCTTTTTATGTATTTATTAATTTGTTTGTTTATTTTGGACTGAAAATGTATTTATACATGTGCCACATGTTGTGCATTTATATTTGTTTTTCATTTTAGGAAGACTGATTTTGACATTTTGCACAATACCTATGTTGAAAATTTTATATCAAACAGAATAATATGCAACAGATTATATAACCCCCGATTATATCGCCTATATGTGTTAAGGCGCACAGTGTTTTGCTTGACGTGTCTTCAAAATTAAGTACTCTTTTAAAAGTTTAACTATACTTATATTAAGTATTTATCATTTATTTAATTATTTATTTATTTCATCCACTTTCAACTTGGACATAAATAGGAAATGACTATTTTGTATGGCATTCCTGCATCCTGTGCTATTATTAAAAATGATAACATAAACTAGTCATCATTTCATTTGTCTGTAGTTTACACGAGTGTCTAATTATACAAACAAGCGCGATGCACGCTAGCATTAACCTTCTGGTGGAGATAACAGGACATTATGCCGGGCGGTGAGTCACAAAAACAAAATAACGACGTGTGCCTTTGTAGAAGAGTATTGGGAGATGTCACTCGTTTTCACTATGATAATTTGTAGCTTTATTTATTTATTTATTTTTAGTTCAGCATTAAGCCAAACCGAAAATCCTGAAATTTAAAGCACCACAAAATGTTTAAATATGTGTATATTAAATATTTACACACCAAGCCTACAAACTAAAATATATTTCAGTCACTTAACAACGGAACATGTGTAAAACTCATTTATGAATTTGTAGCATCCAATGTAGAAAAAAGTCTGCCCTGCGTCGCAGGTGATAAACAGTGTGCTGGTAACAATGGCAGCTGCAGTAAAATCTAATACTGTACCTAAAAGGGTTGCATTTATTTTAATTGTTTACTCCATTATGTAAACAAGTATTGCAACGCAGATGTACCGTACTCGAGGATTGACTCGATCACAGTTTTTAAGCAATAATAGTGTTACTGTATAATATTTGGAGTCACACTACACTGCTAAGCGGGAACGCCCCCAGAAATCTTGGACATGGCACGCACACCTGAACCACACAAACTTCACTTCTCATGCCCATAACAACTCTGCATCAGCAGGCTTGTTTCAAGTGGTTCAGCCAATCACAGCACTGCATTTCTGTTCTTTCCTGAGCGTCACAGCACGTACGCTGTCGCATTAGAAAACTGCCATTAAATTGCATCACCGTTTTCTCTTTCTGCAAGTGAGAACACACAGCGCGCGCTGCCATTGAGACAGAGCAGCATCTACAGTGACAGTCAAATAGTCCACGGCAACAATAAATCCGACAAGTAAACATATTTGAAATACTGACTTAAACTAGGGGAAAAACTAGCTCACAAATCTGTTATGCTGGTTCATTAGTAATCAATTTACTCTCACAATCACTACAACTAATCGACATTACTCATCCCCTAAGCATGGCAGTTAATCACACTTCTTAAAATACAATAATAATAATATAATAATAATAATAATAAATAATAATAATAATAATAATAATAATAATATAGCAAAATAAGTATCTATGTCACCAGAAGCCCGAGATACAATTACGGGCTTTCCATTGCACACTTTGGTGTACTTTTTGTTATAATTAGGTGTAGCCGTTTACAATACCTTGGAAAGTGGTACATATGGACATTTCACATCCCTTTTGTAATGCTTTTGTTTAGCCACTAACCGTTCTTTTGTTTTTGTGAAGTCTGTTACCGTTGTGAATTGAAATTTCATATTTGTGTCGCGTTAAGTACCGTCTTGGTGTCCCAGTATACCGTCATGTTGTGGATTGCTGTTCTGGTATTTTATGAATTTTCCTGTTTTCTCCATTTTTTTTTTTTTTTTTTTTGTTACACTTTTACTAAAAGGTTTAGTACATTTATCTCACTAAATGTATTTTTGTTTTTCTTGTGGCAGCATTTTCCTGACTTTCAACGGACACGCCTATTTTCACGAGTAACATTTTGAAATCATTAACTGCCAGTTTGTGTGCTGTTGTGAAATCAGTTTGAGTCTGGAAGTAACTTACCCTCTAATTTTAACACTGAGTGATTAAAATGTATTTTCAGGGGATGAATGCAACATTACCATGAAGCCATGAGTAATATCGATAAATAATGTACAATCTTTAACGGTAATGGGGTAGGCATTAAACAAGAGCCTTCAATTTTAACTCCAATGTCATTTTGCACAACTGTACAAAAACTCAGTATTCAAATATAATGAAACAACGGCTATTCTTATTAATTTTACTGACCACAGCGAATACGGCTTTGCAGATAGGCACAGAAACAGAACTTCTATTTCAACATGTTACAAGTTCAATATAAACATACCTATAAATAAAATAAGGAAATGCATTAATAAGGTATAAAACAGTTTGTTCAATATTAGGCACGTTTTTTTAGCGGTTGCCCTGACGGTTCCATTTGGATTTGTAGCTGGACTGGGGTGTTTACGCTTCAACCCGTGTAGCTTCGAATTTTTCTTATTCTTACTGTGATTGGCTGAAAAGACAACAGGGCCAGCCAAACACTGGATAATGTTTTGTTGGGCGGGTTTTAATTGTGCAGTTTCCTAGTAACGGAAGACATTGCTTCTGGGAGATGTAGTTGTTAGTGGAAGTTTTAGAGGAGGCAGACAATCTGTGCAGCAACATTGCTATGCATTTTTCCGCATTCATTTAAAATTGATTGCGTATTTGGGATTTTTTTAATGGGTAAAAACGGCAGGTACGCAGCTTATCTGGACCTTATCTGCATGCGAGCCCACACTTCTGAAGACGAAAGGTACTCAAAGTGTGTAACGTGCGTACATCTGACGGCGCTAATATGCTGCTACCTATCACCCATCCTTATAAACGTTTACTCTGGTAAATTTGCACAGTATTTTTGCTTTCTTTGCTTTCCCCATGATTATACCATGCATTTACCATAATATGCTTTAGCATACCTCTCTGGGCTTTTTAAAGGATACGACTATTACTGATAACCCTCAATATATTCTGTAGAATTCCGTTATTTTTTAGTACCTGATTAGTAGTCTTTACCAAATATATAATTAAGTCTGTAAGAAAACTGGGCCGTGAAATTGTTGCTGAAACCGCAACCTTTAACAAAGACCATAACATTTTACAGTTGCCGCAACTTTTAATGTGACTACAGTGTTTCTATTATTTATGTAATTGTTTTGCAAAATAATCCTCAAAAATAAACTGAAACAGAAAAGGAAACGCCACTCTCACATTGGCCCCGAAAATCAAGTGTCTTCCGACAGTTCTAGACTTGCTGTCTCTGCAGACTGACACTTACCCAGGTGTTATGCCACATAGTGTCATCTGGCAGTATTTGGCACTATTAGTCAGGGCCGTAGCTAGGAACAGTTTCTCGCTGAGGCAAAAATCAAAATTTTGTCTAAAAAAAACCCTGCATATCCTGTTTATGTTATGAAGGTGATAGTTCTCATCCTATAAAGGCTGGAGACTATTAATGCAAATTGCAGGTTTTATACATTTATTGAGAGGCATGCGTATAGTTCACTAATACTGAAATTAACGCTGAGACTGGTGACACTGATGCTACAGCTGGAACTGGTAAGACTGGTGCTGATATGGCTGGGAATGGAAAGACTGGTGCTAACTCTGCTTTGACTGGTAAGATTGGGGCTGACACTGCTGGGACTGGTAAGACTGGTGCTGACACAGCTGGGACTGGTAAGAATGGTGCTGACACGGCTGGGACTGGCAAGACTGGTGCTGACACGGCTGGGACTGGCAAGACTGGTGCTGACACTGCTGGACTGGTAAGATTGCTGATAGTAGTGCATAGACTGTTAGAACTGCTGAGACAGCATGTTGCCATGATTTAAAAGGCTTTACTTTAAATAGAGTTTGCCAGTCCTCCTATGAACTGATCTACTGAAACGCTGTAACACTTCCTTCTGGGACACCTCCTTGCCTCTGTGGATATATCAGGGCAAGGCTATTCAGTCTATTTTCACCCATACTGCTGCGAGACCAATCAAACATATCGGAAGGTTGCACTGTTAAACTCGTCCTATGTCATGAATAAGGATAATAGGAATCAATTTCCTGCGGAATAACATGGAAAAACACAAGTTTTCAATGCTGTCAGAGAATTTTTAATTTTACACTTGCAGCGGGGGGAAAAAAAATGCAAGGCTTTTTTTGTTTGTTTGGTAAACAAATGAGTACACTTATCATATATAATCATCAGCACAGGCAATGTTTATTTAAACATACCTATTCAATAAAACTGCTTCTGGTGTACAGAGGTCAAGGTTGAACGAGGCACACTGTCAGTGTCACATTCATGCTGAAACCTAGCTGTTGTTTACTTCTGTATCTAGTGAGTTGTTTCTACTGAACAAGCTGTAAAGATTGCTGAAAAGCAACAGCCATCCAGGTGACAAAGACTAACTCAAGATAAACTAATACGAATACTATTTTATTTTATAATACTACTGTTTTCACCATACACAGACGTATTTGTAATGTTTAAAGTAAAATGGGAAATTTATTGATTGATGGCACTAGTGAGCTTGTAACTTCCTTGAATTTAAAAGTGTGTGTGTGTATATATATATAAAAATTAAACTGCTGTTGCCAAACAGTAAATTTATGGATAGAATTACCTCCAAGTCTTTTAACCCACAGCATCAAATACAATGCATGAAAAGTACTAAAAGGGGGAAGCTGTTGCCATTTCGCAAGAAAAAAACACTGCTTCATTCAACAAATCGCTGCTAAACATTACATTGCACAGGACTGTCAGCAGAAAAACAATATTAACATAAGAAAAAATACAATCACTAAACATTCATACCTAGAGCTGGTCTCTTCTAAAAGAAATGTGTTACAGATTGGTTTCATCAAAGGCAGGCTGTACTAACAAGAGCAAGAAAAATGGTTCATATCCGAATTCACTGGAGCCGGATCATAAGAAGGTGTTGTACAAGCAGATCTGGATCACACCACTGATCTGTAATCTTGATCCAATTATGGAGCTACACGCGGCGTAACTAGGGGAACTGACCAATGAGAAGCGAACAAGTCCGTTTCAACGCCCCGGCTGGCAAATTTCTGTACAGCCAGAGATCACAATAATGTTACGAAGCAATGACAGATAAAAATATTAATAATATGAACACATGTTGATCATGCCACTCTTAAAAATTCAAATGAAACATTATATATTATATTATATATATATATCATATATATATATATATATATATATATTATATAATATATATATATAATCTTTCTTTTTTTCTTTCAAAAATGTGCTTAGCTGATTTTAACAGATGCGGCCGCCTCAATGTACGCTACGCCCGTTAGTTCGAAATACGGTCCCCTGCCAAATAATGTCCCAGCAAAATTGTGTCTCATTGAATATTACGAGTAAATTGTAAAATACATTATACAACCATCATCTTAAATTGACATTTTAATTGTGTTATGTTTTTTGGATACTTCTTTAGCGCAGGAGAATACTGTCTACAGTTACGTTTTCAGTGGTGACACTGTTCGGCACTGACCGCATTTTGGCACTCCAGTTGCCAAATAGTCTCGCCAGCACTGAAGATAACGACTAAAGTAACAATACGCAACATGTATATATAGTAGCGAACCGCAGGCAGGAAGGGGGTGGGCGTGAACCCGGGACCTCTCGCACTAAAGCCTATCGCAATACCGCTGTTTCTGTTCCTCAGAATAGACTTTTTTTCAGTCTCCATACACCCAACCGCTCCAGTCGCTATCTACTCGCATTCTCCCCCTACTTATAGCCTAGTGGGAGGGTCCGCCCACCACACACAGACACACTAAAGAGGTGCCCCGTACTCTTACAGTACACTCAACACCCAACTAGACATAACAAATAAGACAAACACAACGTTAAAGACGAGGCCATCACCAAGGTCGTTACAGTACATTCCTTTTATTAATTAAAATGGTTTTCCAATCGACGATGTCTGTTAAGTATCTCTTCCGATTAAACGTTGGGGTTTTTTAAACCTGTTTTTTCGGGATTTCGTACACTGTGGTCAATAACTACTTTTATTTTGTTTATATTTTAATTGAATTATGAACTTTACCATTGTTACCTGCGACAACCGATAGACCAGCAGTGAAACACTCATTACAGTACGTTTATGAGCAGAGCATATACGGAATATGATTATTCTAATAAATATTACCAATTCTCGATTTATGAAACATGATAACTTATCATTAAAGTGTCAAACTGTTAAAACAAAAAGGCGGACTAATCTGATGGGTTAATTAAAACTGAAGACAAAAATGGTGGGTTCACTAACAAAGTTTTGAATACTGTACTTTGCAAACCTTCCAAAGAGGACTTGTCCCGCATATCTTCTTGAACTTCTTTGTTGATTTGAGCAGCAATTATTAGGGTATTTACCCTCAACTGATTCAAAATGAAAGGTGACGGTTTTTGGCAAAGACGGAGTTGAATTCGCACAACTGCGCATGTGTTTTGACTACAAATGAGACACTGTTTTTCCGATGACACTATTCAGCACACCACCTGGTCTTTGGAACAATCCAGTGGCGTAGAATCCCAGTGCTGGTTGAAGTTTAATGTGCACTGGTAAAGCATGAGTTCCAGCAGTTTCAAAATCTCCCCTCAATTCCTCACACAGTTGATTGCAGATATTCACCTACTCTGAATATTCTTTTCACCTCATCATTGGGCATGTTTAGGAAAGAAAAAATGTTGCATAGCAGCCTCGTTCTAGGTCATGTGCTGCGAGGGCTACAATTGCGAATGCATTTGCATTTTCTGCAAATACCGCAGCCCCGTCCATGCCTTGTCCGTGTTAAGAGCAGCTGAGACGCGCTGTGTGTGTGTGTGTGTGTGTGTGTGTGTGTGTGTGTGTGTGTGTGTATATTCGTATGAACTTAACATGCAGACTACAGCACTTAGTATTCCCAGGTGGTCTCCCATCCAAGTACTAACCAAGCCCAACATTGCTTTGCGTAAGCACTGCATGGTAAAGTCGATTTGAAGAGCTTGTTGCCGTCAGAGACGTTACCCAGGGGTCACTACAAGGAAGTAGCTCTTCTTGACCCCCGAGACGTGGTCTTTAACACCGACTGAAAAAAAAGGGTCATTTGATGAATCACTTCCCATTTTCGACTTGTACAGTCAATGATTTGTCGGATAGTGGAAAAAGTCATTTTTTTGGTATGGCATGACGTCATTCAATTGGTGGAAATGACGAAATATGAAACGTGTGTCTTTTGCTTGTGGGGGATTGGAATGCCTTCTCATCCTCTTTAGACAATCAGTGATCTTCTTTCCCGTTGCTGTGGGCCACAAGTACTGTATTTACGTACTTTTACATTTTGTGACTGAAGGTTTATTGCCGTTTTGCAAATACTGTAGTGGCTGTTCAGTTTTGTGAGTGAGCGTTTATAGTTATTCAAGTACTGTATGTTATGTTTCATTATTGTTAGCTGCAACGCTTCACTTGTATTAATGAAACCCAGCGTATAACATTTCATTTCAAATGGTGATAAAGAGGGAGTCTTAAGAGCGTATGTTCTGGTTATCTGATTGTATGTTTTTTCATATTGTTGTCTTAACAAATGAACAAAAATCCATCTTGAAAGAAAGTGTGTGTGTGTGTGTGTGTGTGTGTGTGTGTGTGTGTGTGTGTGTGTGTGTGTGTGTGTAATGTGTATAATAATTATAACAATAGTTGCTTTGCAGTTGAAGAACCGTCGGAAAACGTTGAAACTTGGTAAAAAAAAATAATAATAATCACAGTTTTCTTACAGCCTTATATATAATTTTATTTATATCTGACATCCCCTTACTTTAACCTTTTAGCATTTAGCATTTTAGCATTTAATCTAGCGCTGTCCTAAACTGTCAAATTTGTCTTGATTTACATGTTTTCAATTGATAAGAGCCACAAAATCCACTCTATCAGCCCTACACATGGACATCTCTGTTAGTGTTAAAAGATGTGGATTAGACACTTCAAGGAGCCTTTGCTGACTGATCTGTAAAGTGTTCTTTTCTAAAGCATACAGCTATGGTCAAAAGTTTTGCATCACCCTAAAATTTAAGATTGAGACTCCATTAAAAAAAAAAGCTATAAACATAATTTAGATATTTTATTTAACAAGTGATCAAAGAAACTTCAAAATGATATCGCAAAAGTCTACAGGAAGCCATAATAGTAGTACAGTTTTTTATGTTAAATTTCCATTTGTATCAGTTTTTCATTAAGTATATGGAAAACTACAATGCGTTATGTAATTCAGTAGGTTAATTTAACATTATTCTGCAAGTTTCATTCAACTTTATGAAGCAAAATTAGATAGAATTCTACAGGGTGATGCTCAAATTTTGGCTGTAGCTGTAGGTCACTTTTTCCTATCTATTTGTTAATACCTTGTTAATGTGATTGCTCTTATTATAGAGGTGATTTTCAAATGAATTGGGTTTCTACTCACCTTAGGATGTTATCATAATAAATTGTTACTCTGAACCTCAGGAACCCAAGGACAGACACCACTGACAGTAGTAATGCAACAACACACTATGCAAAGGAGCAAAATAATCATCCCAGTCTGTAAACTGTGGTAATTGAAGAAGAATTAATGGAAACATTTGTTGTGTAGCTGTAGTGGGATACAGATGATGGCATCAGATAAATAACATGTTACAATGAAATTGTTTCCTTAACTGATTTGGAGTGGACAGCCTTTTGCTTTCTGAATACATACATATACGAATAAAGCATTTATTTTAAAGGAGATTATAACCCCACAACTGCACACTTTGCTGTAGATCACATAGGGGTACTATAAACCCCATATAGATCATATATATTATATATAGATATATTATATATATATATATATATATATATATATATATCTATATATAGAGAGAGAGAGAGAGAGAGAGAGAGAGAGAGAGAGAGAGAGTATATATATATATATATATATATATATATATATATATATATATATATATATATACACTAAATCAACTGACACACTGCCAGCAAAAACCCACAGTTGTACAGTGCTATAATGAAAGCAGTCCGAGTGAAGCTGGGCTGAGCTAGGCTAGCAATTAATCCAAAAGTCAAGCTATTTTATTCTGCTTTGATTTATTCAAAACAAAACTTGATATCACACCATTTGTGAAAACATGTTCAAGCTGTTCCATTGACCTATTACATTACAAAGTGTTTATCACATCTATTGTAGAAGGCACTGCCAAAAAAGGCCTGTGGTCAATATACTAACTCATACTGATGTTAATCAGTTTCCATCCATTCTAGGAAAGTGACAGCAATTTCTAAAAAAAAAAGTTGTTTATTCACCAGATGAAACAACCATTAAATAAGATTGAACATTGCAAGAGTAAGAAAGTAATGTTACCTGGCATATATAGGACATTGAGAGATGGAAAACATTAAAGGAAAACTTTACATAATTAAAATGTTCATAGCAATATCCTCTTATGTGTGGTCTCTGTCATTCTCTGTTATTTTTGCTTAGATCATTACATACCATGTTTATTAACTATTCAAAGAAAATAACATCCTCTTAAACGACTTTTAAAGCTTCATTAAAGAAGTGAGGTGGTATTAAAAATGATTAGACGGGGTGTGCAACTGTTATTGCTGCCCTTCCAAAACTGTGACCTTGTATTAATGTTTTTTCAACTTACAGTTTCAGAAAGGACAGAAATAAAAACACATCTCATTTCAGAAATTCATCTTGGTTGAGTAGGCCTGTTTGCTGGCATGGTAAGTCAACATTTTAAATAATCATCTAAGCAGAACAATGATAGAGAGAATGGTAGAGAATACACATAAGGGATGAGAAATGAAATATTCTAAAAATGTAGATGGTTTGACACTATCGCTTTAACAGATCTTTTAGTTGCTCTTTTGGTCTCTTGTGGTTGTCAAGGATAATTGATTAAGTGAAGAAACAATTTTACTTCTGGGAGGCTAAAAGAGAAATATGGCTTTTTCTTTTCAACATATAAATTTGCGTCCTCGAGAAGACGTGTTGTTATTAAAACATAAATAATTGAGAGACAATATTAACCAAGGAAGGATGGTGTAGTAGTTTCAGTTCAGAGGGCCTGGATACTTATCTGTATCTTATCGGTATAGGATGTAAAATCTACATTGCTTCCTTGCCAAACACTCTGAATTGACAAATATAAAACTTAATTAAGGCACACACTTGGTGGATGCTGTGTGTTGCAGGATAGGTCAAAGGCATTCCAATGGCCTATTTCTAACCAGTACTCTCTGTAGGCCATTTGATAATTTTTTACACAACCAGAAAATACTAATCAGGTGACATACAAGGTATTAGGGGCAGAACTAGAATGGGTAGTTGAACTAATGTCTAAGATAGACTGCCTTCCTGTGTGGATGAAAGGTATATTATCATGCTTGATAACCAAACATTTTCACTTGGTCCCATGGAGAACCCTGCTAGAAGTAACAGCAACATTCATTGAGAGTTCTTAGGGTGAATGCAAATTTTCAGCCAGGAATAAAGTATTTTCTAGTTTTATGCTTTTACAATTGTTTCATTTTTTCACGCCTATGTGCTTTACCTTTGCACTGAGAAAGTGCAGCTAACATAAAACATCACTAAGGAATTCAGTGAGAAATTTCACTAACAGTGCTCATGGTTTAGTATAGGAGTCATTGGTTGGAAATCTACCTGAAAAAACAATGGTGATTTTTTTTTTTTTTTTTTTTTTTTTTCAAAATTGCACAAAGCAACCATTTCATTACAGACAATGAACCCTTGAATAAACATACTGGTAATTTGTGCCAACATTATGTATCTGTTTGTAAAGCAGTTTATATTTACATGTAAACAGACCAAAATATTGGAACAAGAATACTGTTGTTATACATTTTAACAATGGAAATTTGTCTCAGTTGTAAAAAAAAAAAAAAACCCTAAACAATAGAACACTGTCTCATTTAAGATATTTACTAAAATTAAAATCATTTTGGCAAGGGGAACTTTTGATGTAATTTTTGAACGTATGCACAGCTGTATACTTTGTAATATTGTAAGATTTTCCGCAGGATATCTTCTCCAACAATATGAAATGCATTCAAAACATACCTGAATTCCATTAAGTGTTTCAGGTTGTCATTTTAAGACATCCCCTATTTCTTTACAAGCACCCAGAAAACTTTGAGGTTTTTGGTATAGTTAACCTTCCAGCATGATAGGCAACTATTGATACAGCTGTGTCAAAGGGATCTATTTGTATAGACATTTACAAGAAATATAACTTTTGTGTTCATTGAATGTGCAGTTTATATGTATTACACAATATGTTTATTCTGTTTTTAACTGATACTGAAGGTTGAAATAGCAGACAATGAACATCATTCTGAAGCAAACTGAAAAACATCCACGCCGTGCACTTTAACTCTGGTTTGAAAATTAAATGTTCTCAGGATGAGGACACTTACATCCTGATCAGGGCCAGTATGAAGATGTGTCCCATTCTTATTATGAGTTGATGCCGTAAATACTGTATTTTATTTTTTATATAGTTGCACAACTAAGAGACCTGCAGTTCAAAAAGCATAGCCTCCTTTTCCATTCAAGGAAAAGCATTAGCAGCCATAGAATATTTGGATATGTAATATATCAACTACTCAGATATTTTAAGAATGAAAGGTAATTCAGTAACCTCTCAACCCCATCTTCAAGCCATTTACTTCAACAGATTTTTAGTAGATTAGTGACAGAATGCATTACTGTAGCTATAGTGCTGGAACAGAATCTGTGTGCAACACTGAAAATGGAAGAACCAAATGGAAACATGGACATAGGATTTCTTAAAGTTTTGTGAATCCAAAATAAAGTTTTTGTGTCCTGAATTTTTTTTTTTCTACCTCCAACAGTGTGCATTCAGTAGCACGCTGTGGCATTGCTAGATGGAGTATAAAGCTACATTTCAGCTCTTTCGTCCAGTGCTTTGTTTCATGTGTTCATCACTGTAAAGAGTTCCTAGGGATACTCACACCATTTCACTCATTACTGTCAGCGCCACAGTTCATTTCTCCATGCCGAGCACCACGTTTGCCCTGTAGTTCTTAGAACTTATTGAGAAACGTATTTGGCACAGAAAACCGGTAAATGAAAATAAAAGTATATGTATGTTTCCTGTAAGGATTCCTAAAGCTGAGCCAGTGATCTATCGTCCAGTTATTGAATAAATCCGATTGTATAGCATCATAAGAGTTGGTATTGGTGCATTTGATTAGGATATTTCTCCCTCACAGTTACTACGAGGGTAATTGTATAGGGCGTGTCAATCCCAGCACTACGCCCTCTGCTTGGTACTGCTATTGCCAGCTAAACTGGTGTTGAAAGATCCTTTCAAATTTCTGTGGGTGCCCTACACATTCTTTTGACTTTCTCTGACAGTTTCTTAAGTATTTCTGGCATTCCTTAAGCAGCCACAATAGCTTATTGTTAAAAGGCGTCTACTAAAACCAGGATCTAATTATTCTCAGGAGAAAGAAGGCAGACAGCATCCCCCTCCATAAAATGAAGGGACACTGCCCTAAAACACTGAGAGATCAATACATGCTTATATCCCCTAGAACAGTAATGCATGGCAAACTCCATTCTCAGTGTCTACTCTGTGTTATTTTAACGAAAGAAAGGATTTTAAAGTTAAGCTATAAAAACTACTAGCCCATTAAGCTATACTAAAGAACATATTAGTATGTTAGTATACTCTTAGTATACTGTGATAAACCTATACAATAATTCTAGGAATAAACTGACAGATGTGAGTTAGTAGATTAAGTGGTGCATTGATCCATAAATCCATAAGAAAAACACAAAAAAGTTGGAGATGAGCAATGTAATTGAAAAACACCACTTATGTTATCTAATTGCAAAGCAGCAGAGATGAAAAAGTAGGAAAGAGACAACAGTTTAGAGGATGACATAAGACTATGTAAATGATAGAGGTTGCAAAGGAATATAACTGACTACAAAACACTGGCATATACAAACTGAAGAGGCTGTGTGGGCCAATGGTTAAAGAAAAGGAGGTCCCTGGTTGAAATCCCAGCTCACTCACTGTGTCCCTGAGCAAGTAATTTAACCTCCTTGTACTCTGTCTTTCGGGTAAGATGTTGCTGTAAGTGACTTTAGCTGATGCATAGTTCACATGCCCTCATGATAAAACCAAAATGACTGAATTTATGCATCAGATTTGTTTAAATTCATCATTATGCAAACTGTAAGCCACGATTCAATGTATTACAATAAGACACACTGCCAGTATAATTCTGGCTTCTCACTTCTGGCTGTTTCCCTCAAAAAGATGTACCATCCACAGAGAAAGCACTGGTAATAATTATATATAATATTAAATATGATTCAACATTACAGGTTTACTAAAGCTAATATCAAATCAATTACTGATGTAATTTACAATGAACGATTGCTATAATAGAAAGAGTAAACATTATTTAGAACAGTGTCTATATATTAGGAAGGAAATGTATCACATAAAAATTACAATCAGATGGTTCATCCAGGGGCTGTGACCTGGCAGAGACTGTGGTTAAACTGAGTGTGTGTATTGAGTAAGCAAGACGTAGACATCACTCTTTAATCAAATAACATAATACATGTTTGGGTTAATTTTTTTTCGACTTGTGGGAATTTCCAAATGAGTACCTGGATGATTAAAAGATGTGGCATAAGTTTAGTCTGGAGGATGAAATGCAAACCACCAGACAGCAACGTTGACATCATCAAGATGCGTCTAATCTCAGTGAGAATTATTGAAAGGTAAAATCTTATTTTTAAGAATCTAAAATTCAGAACTAAACATCAGAACTAAACATATGTGTATCTATGCCTCAGCTACCTAATGATGAAATATTGAAGGTCGCCTTGTTGGATGTAGTTAATTTGCCACATTTAAAGTGGTCTCATACTTGTAATAAAAACTTTATGTCAACTATCAAATGTGAGACTCCCTCTACTGGTCATAAATGGGGATTACAGTCAATAGATTATTCCAATATAAACCTATGGAATTTGTATCGTGTTTTTCCTGTGCCAGCAACACAACACACAGTAACATTGCAATGGTATTGTCAATTTTTGATAAGGTAATTTGTAATTGCCCACAGATAATCATGTAAATTGATTTATCTTCATGTATTTACTCCAACTGTGCTTTCTTTGTATATTGTATTGTTTATTAGGAAAACGATAGGGGGACATGTAGTTTTAGTATCATTAGAATGTAAATATACCTAGTGACAACATTTCTCAGGCTTCGGCTATAATGTTTTTCTACAGTGGAGGTTTATTTACCATTGGTTAGGTATTGCTGAGCTCTCTATACCAGAGCTGCCGGTAGGTCCCTTCCTGAGATGATGCACTCTAAAGGAAGCCATTTCTCTTTTTCCTTCTCAAGACGGTACGGTATGACCTCAGTGTTGAGCTGAGCGTGTTGATAGAAAAGAGCTTCTCAAGTCTAACTGAGTCGATTGTATTTCCCTTGCATTCTTGCTGAAAGCTGGCTTGTCGCTTCCCTAGTATCAACAACTTTGAAAAAGACTGAGCCTTTTGCCTTTCTGTCTTTCAGCGGCCTCCTAGCTTGCGTGGTAGGCTTGTCTTTGTTCTCTGTCTGTCGTGTGTGAACTACTGCCTGTGCAGACATCTGCAAGTGGTTGTCTTTTCTTTCTGAGAGTACGCAGTTCCTCCACAGAGCTAGGCCTTGCAGTATCCCCGTTGTTAAGTGACTCTTCCAGCCACGCTCTCCTCCACGGGGCTAGGCCTTGCTGTCGAGTAGACCCTGCCTGCTGCATAGGCCCGTCCACCTCGGTGAGTTGGGCCTTGTAAACAAACAATGTGATCTCCCCTAAATTATCTTTCTATCATGTTTTTGCTGTCTGCTTCAACTCATCCATCGCGACTTTGGCCTTGTGTCCCCCTGGTACACGCTACGTGCTGACCAGGTGTGTGTGACCGCGTGGTTAGGGTAGGTACATTTGCCTAGCCCCCCCCTGGTGCACAAGTGCTCAGTGAATACACCTCAGCGTCAGTGCACTGTCACAGCGCTGCACGGTACGCGGTGCACAAGGTGCCCACGGTACTCAGTGCTTGGGTGTGCAGTGTTAGGTACCCTCTGCTACAGTGCTAGTTGGTGAGCGCATGACGTTCGCACTTAGCCAGTGCTTGAGCGCAGTCCAAGTGGTGTTTAGTGCATGGCCCATGCACAAGACCAGGCCCATGTACTTAAGAAGGAAGTGGCTGCCTTGCTGTGCAAGCGAGCCATTCATCTCATAGATCCCACCTCCCACGGAGAGGTGTACTGCTCGAGGTATTTTCTGGTACCCAAAAAGGACAGCAGCTTTCGCCCCATCTTAGACCTAAGGCTCCTCGACAGGTTCTTAAAAGAAAGGAGGTTCTGCGGCTGCAGGGGATCAAAGTAATAATCTTGATGACTGGTTGATCTGTTCCCAGTCGCGAGAGGGAGCACTGGCTCACACTTCGGTTGTGACAGAGCATCTGGCGAGGCTGGGCCTCAACGATGCAAACAGTTGGCTTACACTGGTGCCGTGCATTACGTATTTGGGGCTCCTGCTGGACTCCATTACGATGCATGCATAACAGTGCTTGTGTGTCCCTCATATGTTGCCCTTCCTTCTCCTTCGTGGCAGCTCTGGTATACATTATCCCATATGTAATGTCATTGGTGGTAGTCTTCAAATTGAAAGGTCATGGGTTCGATGGAAAAAAAGAAATGGCTTCCTTTGGATGATAGTTTTATCCCCTCAGTGGGAGGGACCGAGTTCATCATCCAGGAAGGGCCTACCGCCAGCTCTGGTATAGAGAGCTTGGCAATACCTACCCAATGGGCAGGCATATCTCATACATAATAGCATTGGTGGTCGTCTTCTCTTTCAGGGAACCAGGGTTACAGTAAGTAACCTGACGTTTTATGAGGTCAAATTGATCTCAATACAGATATAATGGAATAACCAACGTGTTTAAGCAAATCTACATTTTGATCAACACATTGTGCATTGTATTTAATCACCTGCGCAAAGGGGAGCAGAACTCAAGTACGAACTTTGTGAACACGTGCTGTGAATTCGGTGTCTCTTTTATCTTTGATCTGCAATACACCGTAAGGATCCAATTCCTTCCCTCCGCTCCAAAAAAAAAAAAAAAAAAAAAAAAACCGGGTTTCATTACAGCATACAAATCAATCCCCCGAATGAATGAAGTTAGGAGCTTTTATATCAGGTGCTCAGCTTCTTGAAATGATCCAATTCATGTGGGCTGGGGACAGAAGAGCTGCGTGCCAGTGCTACCCATGCTTAGAAGCTACAACACTTTTGTAACAAAAGTAATGTGCAAAACTAAAGGTGATTAATGCATAGTGTAAAATCAAAAACACAAACATTAAATTAAAAGTGACAGATCAAACAGTGAATCAAATATAAACCATCGTTAATACAACGTGCCTAATTCAATTGACGTATATTATAAAATTGTGCAAGTATATATTCTTGCCTACTGAAAATGTGGTAATTCGGACGCTACTGGACGAGACTAAAACTGTATCAGACGGTATCGGGAGGGACTAAAAGTGTATTGGATGGTGTACCGGACGGTAGTCGACGTGTCTTCAGTTGAGTGGAGTTATTTTCCATAGATCTGTTTAAAGGTCTATAGTGCAGAAAAAGTTCAAGATTTATAGGAATGACAGTTTAGTTAGAAAGAAAAAATAAAAAAGGACAAATACCATAATAAGTTTAAAAATGGTTCCTTTGATCTGTGTTTTCATTTCTTATGAAGCCTAGTCCTTTCATTTTGCGTATCCAAATATATATCCAGTTATAGTTGTATCTTACTATGGTTTAAAATCAGACCACGCTGTGCAAACAGCACCACCTAATGTTAGAACTAAACATTGTATAGACACATTTTGTGAATATCTAGAAGCTGGAAAGGTTTAGAGGGATCATTGACAGAACAAGTCAGAGTTTATTGAAGGCAAAGGTTAAGTTTACATTTTGTATTCTAGTAAGAACCACATGCAAAAAAAGTCTTGTTTATGCTGCAGATATACACCACCATATATTTCTAAGCCTGCGATGCACGTTAAAATGAAATCACTAACGCACTATGAATAAAAATTGAGGCAAAACAAAAACATCTGGATAATGAAAACATGTACACATGTATGGTTAGAAGAAAACACAATAATAAATACTTCCACAAATGTTTTTAAAACTCTTTTGATCATGAAATAACCTTGAAATCCAAAAGCAACATAAAGTCACGCTTGTTTCCAGTATATTACTGTCATGTTATTGTTGTTTACAGTACAGAAATAAAAGAGACAAACAATTCGGATGTTCTGTTTTAGGTTTACGTGACATAATACCAATGGTATGTACGTTTCTGCAAATGGTTATGTGCATTGTGTGAGTCCATGCCTAAGCATTAGTACATAATGTGTATGCTACCGCTTTTTAATGCATTCATAAACTGTAACAGTTCCATTTCTTTCACTTCTTGACTTAATCTGTGTTTTAGTCTCATGGTTAAAAATATAAAAAACAGGAATTGCTACTATTTCCACTGTATGTTGTACTAGTAAAAACACACACACATACACATAACAGTGAAAACAACATCTTGAACTCATCAAATATGAGACTTTGGATAACTATTCACTGCCTGTTTTATCAAGACATGTGACCCAAGGATGGAGTGGCCTGTTAGCATTAGGTTCTACCATTTCACAGTATTCAAAATTGAACCCAACTAGTGCCACTGGTTTCATGACCTAATGCCAGTTGACAGTGATACTGTATTCCAGTTTAGTGAAATGATTATTTATCATCCCTTTGTTGTCTATGGTTCCAGATCCCCAGCAGGCCTGTTTTATGCAAAACTAGATTTCAGCAGGTGGTATTTTTTTAACAATTTAATCTGAATTGTATTCCAGCTCTCACACTGGGTTTTGATTCTTTTTTTTTTCACACAGGGGATGTCTTCTCAGTAAGGATTCAACCTTTCCTTTTTGCTGCTCGGTTTTAACACATTTAGATGGTGTGATTTTCAACATGGTCAAAAGTCTTTTAAAGCAAGGCACAGTTCTCTCAGGTGGTTTCGGAGGCACTTCAAAGTGTGAAATCAATATCACAGAGGACTAGGACTGCAAAGACACTCACCTATCCTTTGGGTATAATGACAGATCAGTATGGGGTATTTTAAAGCTTAATTCATCAAATTGATCTATATTGGTACCAGCTCATAATTCAGACTTCTAGATCCACAAAGATTGTCATACACTGCCTTAAATTTGACAGATAATGAATAATACTCAAAGAGACACATGTAGATAGTGTACTGTAACTTTCCCTGTTTCCTATCAAAATAAAACATATATACAGAGAGCGAGGGTTGCATTAATAAATGCATATGCCTCAAAAGTACAAGTTTAAATAAAACGTTTAATTAAACTTTACTGGGTTTCATTCTTCCGTCTGACTATGTTAAGAGTCAAATTTGCAAGTAAGAGTGCTTCTGGCAGTTTTCATGTCTATAGTCTACCTTCAGCATGGCTGGCTTCAGAAATTGGATTCCTGGAAAAATATTAACTTGTGTGGACTTGCAAAACACAAAGTAATACAGAAAGAGTTTTTTTTTTTTTTTCCATCTGCATAAATACTCAAAACAACACCTTTTTTTCTGCTGAGTTGCAAAAGGATAGGCTTGAAGCAAAAGTGTCTAAAAAATGTATTTTTGTTCCGTTGATTTACAAAATACTGAAGAGAAAGCTGTCCATCTACTATCTGCCACCCTCCAGAATGGTAGCATGCTGCAGCTAAGCATGAAGGCAGAAAAAAACAATGTAGGATATGGAGTGGATACTGTGCAACATAAGCAAAACTAAGTGGGGTGTGGTCCACTAAGTTGGGTGTGGTCTTTACATATATACTGTATACAATCAGGTATTAGAAACTTTTGCGCACACTTTTTTTTTCTATTTTCATTACAGTAGTAAGAACAAATATGTCAAAGCTAGTAGGGTATCTTTAAAGAGTCCCTCTTTTGCAATCTTTATGTCTGTCTCACCCTTGTCTGATTACAGCAGAAATGTGCTTTTTTTCTTCTTCCATGCCGTAATGAACATAGACTTTAAGGCTGGCATTTCTGCTTAGAAACCCCTGCAATAATGCATGCTGCCCTCTGTCTACTTACATTGGAATGCATTCAGATTAACGAGACACCTCTCCAATGCAAAATTAATCCTTTGAAACAGTGGTAATTGTACTGTTGTGGTTCCTTCTGATTCTCTCCTTTGCGTCTTTAAAATTGCACAAAGCGTAATTAGCCAGTTTAAAAGTTTTATTTTTGTACATTATTTTTTTTGTTTTTTTTAAAGCATTTATAACAAAAAAATAAACACACACTGTCACTTATACTCCCCTGTTTACACATATATGTTACCTGGACACATCAAATTTTTAATTTATTTTTGTTGTTGTATGTCATCTGACTGTTTAATTCAGAAACAGAAACAACACAAATTAGAATATTTTTTCCCCCTTTCTGCCTCATAAAGCACATGCTTTCCTACAGGCAATTCCACGGTTTACTAGATTACTGCAGTATAACATGTACTATCTTAATATAAACATTTTACTTACAGAACCCATTACTATATGAACCGTGTTGATGTATAGTCTATTTGAAATGTTTATTACTAGCTGGTAGCTGAAAAGCAGCTCCCTTTTCTTATCAGAGACTTTAAAATTACAACAACAACAACAACAATAATAATAATAATAATAATAATAATAATAATAATAAATAATAATAATAATATAATAATAATAATAATATTATTATTATTATTATTATTATTATTATTATTATTATTATTATTATTATTATTTTTTTGTTTGTTTAAGTCAGGGGAGGGTTCAAATAAAGGCCAAATATTTTTTCCGAAAATATAATATTATGCAGTAAAACACAAAGAAACCTATTTGAATATGTTATCAAAGTGCATTAAAAATCCCCATACATAAAGTACTAGCATAAATATACACATATACACCACTGTATGTATACATGGTAACATTTTCTTAAAGGAAATAAAAGGTGGCATATGCTGTATGATGCAGTCCTTTTGTTAATTTATTACACCTATACATTTTGAATTATGTCTTGGATTCAAAGATTAAACACACACAAAAAAAAAACCTAAAAAAAATAAAACTTTCCTTATACAAAGTGCTTTAAAACACAGGGGAAACATTAGACAGATTCTCAGTATGTGTGGTTTATATGTTAGATCTTTTTTTTACAGCTCTTAGAAGATTAATTTAAAACAATGCAAATGTTGGTTTAATCTTTTTTTCTGTTTAAATTAATTGTAAACCAAATGCACGAAAAAAAAAGTCAATACGAACGTCTATAATTTTTTTCTTTTGAATATATATAAATATATATATATATATATATATATATATATATATATATATATACACACACATATATACATACATATACACACACACACACACACACACACACACACATATATATATATATATATATATATATATATATATATATATATATATATATATATATTTATATAAACATTTCTTTACACCCACAATGTGGGTGTGTTAGACCCACAACAATAAAACCAGGGTCCCTTGAAAGGTAAGTACATTTTTCAGTATTACCTAATATATAGCACATAAGCAGCTTCCCTGCCCCATAACTTTATAAAGGGGTCCTTTTTTGTTTTTATTTTCTTGTTTTTTAAGAGTGGTTTTAAAAAGTCTTTCCTATTGGAGTCTGAAAGCTCCATTCTTTTAATCACCGTAATTCTAGTCAGAGTATTATAAGCACAAGCTCAATTCCTTTCTGACAGAACATTTTTTGCACTGCACAACGCAGCACCAATGAAATCTGCACAAGCAGTTCTCTTCAAAGACCACAGTCTCATCCCTGTAGCCCCGATCACAGCAAAGCAAGTCACATCCGCTGATGTCCATGGCTGTGCTGTTACACATCCTCCCCCTGGTCCCCAGGGAACCAGTCTTTCTGTTCGGCAAACAAAAGTCAGGAGATTCTGCTGAATAGATGAGATCTTGCTTATCTGGTGGTTTAATATTTTGCCCCACGGGGATGAGGGTTTTGCCATCATTGCCTCCCATCACCTGGGAAGCTCCATTAAATCTTTCCAGGAGGCGATCACCCACCTCGCGAAAATGAGGCATCTTTTTCCAGCAAGTTCTGAGTGTGCAAGAACCAGACAGCCCGTGACATTTACATTCAGTTCTCATATAATTCTTCACAGCCTGTAGTTAAAGACAAAGATAGATTGGTGAGATAAAAGCAGACCCTACAGAGAAAGAACCCACCCCCACCTCTTGCCTTTGAGCAATCTCAAAGTTTAGAATGCTTGATGGCAAGGATCACTTAGATATACATTTTTGATAATTAGTCCATGATTAATGTAATGTCCTTATCTCTACCAGCATTTTAATTAAAATATTTTATGATCGAATGTAAGAAAGGTTCACTCATTTCTTAAAAGGATCTGTGTGTGGGTTCAGTGGAAAATAGTTCGCAGTCTATCAAAATCAGTCTAAATTACCACCACACCCCACACCTGCCCGCTTACCTGAATCTGACCCCTCACTAAGCAGGCTTAAGTTGTGTGGCGGCATTTCAAAAAGTGATAAAGTGATACTGACAAAGACTGAGCAAAGGTGAATACTGGGCTGTTTATTAGTATTAAGTATAGTTAAGAACTGAGGTCAAGTATGCACCAGGGACCAGACAGCAGCTCTACCTTCAGTGCTTGTTCTGTTCTGTATTTAAATCACTAGAACACTTTTTCACTTGGTTCTTATGTATTATACTCAATGTATTATTGTTTGATAGTTACTATGAATTATATTATGTTTCATAAACAGAAAAAATTAAATTGGTAACACAAGAAGCCATTTACTAAAATGGCATTCCTTTCAATAAAATCTACCTGATGTTCGTTCCATTAAATGTGACTGTGGTTGATATATATATATATATATATATATATATATATATATATATATATATATATATATATATATATACACACACACACACACACACACACACACACACACACACACACACACACACACACACACACACACACACACACACACACGGTCAAAAGTCTTAGAACACCTCAATTTTTCAAGTTTTTATTGAAATTTACGCAGTTTAATGTCTCAATGTACTCTGAAATTAAAGCATAGAACAAATAAACAATTGGAGATAAAAAAAGAAATCATGGAATCATTTTGTTTAACAAAATTTAATCTAAATTTTTGACTCATCAAAGTAGCCACCTTTTGCAGATATAACAGCCGAACACACTTGTGGCATTCTTTCTACAATGGAAATCAAATATTGTTCAGAAAGTTCTTCCCAACACTGTTGCAGAAGTTCCCACAAATGTGTTGCACTTGTAGGTTGCTTTGCTTTCACCCTTTTGTCCAGTTCATCCCAAACCAGCTCGATGGGGTTTAAGTCTGGAGACTGTGCAGGCCATTCCATGATTTGAAGCCTACCGTCTTGTTCTTTTCTTCTAAGGTAGTTCTGATATAGCCTGGAGGTATGTTTTGGGTCATTATCTTGCTGTAGGATGAACCCCTGACCAACTAGGCATATACCAGAGGGTATTGCATGGCGCTGCAAAATGCTGTGGTAGCCGTTTTTGATCAGGGTGCCACTCACTCTGTGCAAGTTGCCGACTCTGGATCCAGCAAAAGAGCCCCAGACCATCACGCTTCCTCCTCCATGTTTGACAGTTGGTGTCACACACCGAGGAACCATCCTTTCGCCTACTCGACGGCGTACAAAAACCCTGCGTGATGAACCGAAGTTTTCAAATTTTGATTCATCGGTCCATAAGACCTTCTTCCAGTCTTCAGTAGTCCACTGGCGGTGCTTCATGGCCCAGGCAAGCCTCTTTTTCTTATTTTGCCATCTTAGCAATGGCTTTCTTACTGCCACTCGACCTGTCAAACCTGCAGCTCGAAGTCTTCTCTTCACAGTTGAAACTGAGACTTGCTTACTTCGACCAGTGTTAAGCTGTGCTTGAAGCTGTTGTCCTGTGAGCCGCCTATCACGCAAGCTGTTGACTCCCAGAATTTTGTTTTCTGAGTCTGTTGTGGCTTTGGGTCTGCCAGACCTCTTCCTGTCAGAGTTTCCTCCAGTTTCCAAGTGCCTTTTGATGGTGTAGGAAACTGTACTCACTGACACCTTGGCTTTCTTTGCAATTTCTCTAAAGGAAAGACCTACACTTTTAAGGGTTATAATGGTCTGTCTGTCTTCCTTTGTTAATTGCCTTTTTCTCGCCATTATGATAGCAATATACTACTTCCTGCAGTACAATACTGTCCAAATAATGCTTAAGAGGGTGTAGTAACACAGTCTGTTCCAACACTGCTTTTATACAGACAGAGGGTTTGTAAGTAATCAACAAAAGTTGGGACACCTGTAGGAATTGTTAGCATCAACTTTCAAGGCTTAATTTACTTCCATTGCTGCAGAACAGCTGTAAGTTGTTAACCCATTACTTGTTCCCTGAAAAAGGCCTTTTTGTATAACTCTGAAATGTACATTATTTTTCAGTTTTTGGTAACCTAAACTTTTTTTTTTAACCTCTGGCAGTTTACCGCTTACCTTTGTACCATTTCAGGTTATTCACTGGACTTGAACTGCTTAAATTTCAATAAAAACTGGAAAAATGGGGGTGTTCTAAAACTTTTGACCAGTAGTGTATATATATATATATATATATATATATATATATATATAATATATATATATATATATATATATATATATAATTTCCTTGAAACTTTTTTTTCAAAAGTTTAGTGCGTAATCTGCATTACCTATGAACTACGTTTCTCTAGCTTCTTGCAGAAATACTGTACTGCTGTAATTTTACCAAGATATGACCAGGGGATGTTTACTTAAATGTTTGGAAAAGTCGATTGTAAAATAAATGATGGCTATGTGTTCTACAGTCACGGAATCTCTGTAAACAATAAAATATATGTAAACAACAAAATAGATCTCTGTGTCAGGCTTAATCACTTTAATAAATCACTTTGACTCTTATGCTACATTATTATCGGCAGGTTTCAGTGGCCTTTTGTTTTGGATACATGATGAGTTTGTTCTTTTCCCAGTGACTACCCAGGCAACTCTCAAAGAGATGATCATGTTATTGAATGGCAATCCATCTAAACGGCTGTTTTGTGTCTCTGAGCCTGGTTAAAGTAATGAAATGCTTCACATGTATTATTGACACTTTTTCCACCTAACTATTGAATATGACATTTGTTTTACATATTCTAATCATAGCATTCACACCATTCCTGATTTACATAAAACTACTGGCTTCCATTTGCTTTTGCGTTTGAGGATTGTCCATGTTTTGTTGACTGCATGGGACACTTTTTCAACACTCCTGGTAAAACACCTGTACATTTTATAAAATTGAAACCAATATATTTCAAGTTCTCTTTGGCACTCTCAATGTGTTTTAAAATCACATTTTGTAACATTAACATGATTTTTTTTTTCTCCTTTCAAAATACAGAAGGAAACATTTTGAAAATAAGGCCCCTGCACTATATCTCAATGACATGGTTTCCATACCATGTGTTCAGTTCATAAGAAGAAAAGATGAGATGGTAGCCATATTAGTCCAGAGATGATTAGACAAAGATAAGGAGAATATATACCTTTTATAGGACTAACTAAATAATAATTATTCACAGGCTTCCAAGACCTCAAAGTACTATCACCTGAAGAAGAAAACTTTGAGGTCTTGAAAGCTTGTGAATAATTATTATTTAGTTGTCCAATATCACTTCTCTTTCTCTTCGTCTATAAGAAGAAAACAAATTTAAAAAAAGCAAAATAACAACCAAAAAAAAAAAACCTTTACAATACATACCAGTCGGCCGGCTTCATTATTGTGAAGATCAATCAAGGTTCTGATGTCACTTTTTCCCTTTTTCCTTTTTGCATCCATGAATTGCTTGGATTTTTCATACCCAAATTCCACATCATCCCCACAGCCTCCCCACTCCCATTTCGAACCATCAGTCCCAGGTCTGGCTGTAGGGAGAGGAGGAGCCCGACTCCGTGTTGCCTCACAGCCACACTGTAAAAGTTCCCCCATACTGCATGCTTGCGTCACTGTGTGTGTCACTCCAGCAGAAGTAATTGCATAGACAAAAGCAGTCTCCCGGATATCTAGAAGGGGGAAAACATTATTTTAAAGACATCAGAAATGGCACAAGTAACCTGAAGAGCTATGTGGAGATTATTTGAAGTGCAGGAGAAGATACTTACTGTTTAAAAGTTAAATACTTGCAATAAACCCTGGCTAAATTCAATTGTGTGTTCTATAAGCAGCAGCAAATAAACAAATGGTCTACATTTCATTAATTTTTTTTACAGATGTAAAATGCTTTTCATAGAGAATTATTTATTCCAATGACCCAAAGAGTATTTATCCCCCATTGGATTGTAATGAGAATTTGACAAGCACTGTGACATACAGCATTAATGTAGGCATGTATTCAAAAAGCTAGCATATACTTATTCCCCCTTTACACTCCTTGAAACAAAACGGTATAAAGGGGAGAATAATTCTACAAGTCTGGAAAATAAATTATGGTTGTACAATTCAATACTTCTGTGTGTTGTTCTGTATGGTTTGTTTTGTATGCTGAGGGAAGCCTCGTGCTAATAAGGAGTCTCTTGAATATAGAAACACGGGAACAGTTTCTAAATTATCTCTTCTATGCTATATGTTTTACTCCCTCACATTCCACAAATGTTCTAATTACATCATTTATACTATGCCTGTGCTAAATTCAAAGTATACATTTATTTAAAGCATACATCTTTCAAAGGCCAGATTGTAGCAGTGACATCACAAAAATGGCTTTGAATTCAGATCCCCCACAACAACAGCAATGTTTAATATATTACTTAATGCAATCTCTAATCATAAGTAAATATGTCTTTCACACATGCAGTGAACAATTAATAAATTAATAATTCATTTGTGAGTAAAGACATAAACAACTCTGACTTCATCCCTCTTTGCTTATGTCATCCCTTGCTCATTGATTATTTTTTCTGGTATCCATTTAGAACCATTATGTATCTATGCATTTATCTCTGCCCATTTTCCTGCTTGTCTGTTTGTGGTTGCCATAGAGCCTGGGTGGTATCTATACTCACACCTAACACTGATCAAATATGTCATGTGTATGCAGGACAGAAACAATATCCTATACAAGCACGGTGAAATTGGATGATGAAATTTAGTTTTCTTTCTTTTTCTCACAAACGAACATCATTCACAGCACAGACATCACAAAAAACAGCATTAAAATGTAATCATTGTGGACTTTGCACAATATTTCGTTTTTTAGAAAAACCTTGAAAATGATGCAGGACTTCAACAGCAATGAAAAGGGTATGAATTTGTATCTGAAAAAAGTCATCTATAAGGGCTGAGCTACCCCACCAGTGTACACATTTACCCAAGTGAAAACAAGGACCTGGGAAGGAACTGGTTAACTTTGTACTTAGGCAATACGCGGATAAGGTTCCCAATGCCAGTTTTAATGTGACAGACTCTTAAATGTATTTCAAGTGAGCGATGGCTATTATGAAATAGCAGCATTAAAATCTCTCTTGATTTCCACCCCCCCCCCCTTTTTCTTTCTTTCTTTTACCTGCAGGACACAAATTCCAAACACTTTTTACCAGCAGCCTCTGTCTGGACCTGCCAGATTAAGCAGTTGTTGCCAGAAGGGGTTTCTATAAGAATTAGCAAATAATCATTTTTTAAATACACAAATCTTCACAGCATGTAAAGCCAATGATGTATACTATACCAATTACAGAAAAATAACATATAATGCATTTGGAAGATACAGGTACTAAAATCTAGATATGACTTTTTATATTGTTTATATGGCAGTTTTACATTGTCCTCTTAGAGCTTTCACTTTTGTTCTTTACAGTAAGGATCCTGTCGCATTCCTGGAGTCCACTGTATTAACATGAGGCCCACTCTGTGTACTCCCTACTCAATGCCACAGTGCAAACAATGATTCTCCTTTTCACTGTAACATTAGTTATCTAAAGAATGTAGCATGTTTACATATGATTAGTATGTATTTGTTAATGTCTTACAGTGATTTGGATGACCTCAAAACTCTGGGCGCTGAAAATGAATAACCCTTAATGCTAACATAAATTGTATGTAGAATCAAGGAGAACCACTTAATAAGTCTTAAAACATAAGATATGTACTAAAAAGAAGACTGATGAGGAATGTACTGTAAATATTTCTTACATACTCACCCGGTGAACTATTCCACACATTTTTTTTATTATTCTGAAGAAAAATATGCTTTCTATATTCTGTTAATTTGCGACAATTATAGTACTTATGATTAAATTTATATGACTATACATATATTTATTCACAACATGTCTGCTCAGTTCCAGAGCTGATCCAAACCCCTTTTCAGTGTTAAATTGTTGTGTTTCTTTCTTAATTCGAGTTATTTTATTGTGAGATTTCTACAGTACATCATGCTCTTAGAACCATTAGCAAGATGAACACATCTTTAAGTAATTAATGGGTGAACTTGATCTCCTCAGATTCACACTGGCATTGACACCACCCCCCATGGAAAATGGTCCATCGATGCCTAAAAAGCATGCCTAAACCATTACTCTACCCCCAGCACCTTGGACAGTTGGCATAATACAATCCGGGTATAGTGCTTTGTAAGCTTGTCTCCAGACTCAAATCCTGTCATTGTTAATAAACCATCATAAATCAACTTTTATTACTACAAACTAAAAGCAAGTATAGAAACAAAAGTACATTATTCCACAGGTAATACATACAGGTTGTTTTCAATTAGGATAAACAGAAAACAGAGTGCTTCTGCATGGGTTGATGCAAAAATAATGAATTAGTGAGGAAAGACCAGCTCGGAAAGTATGTTCTATGTCAGGTGTTCTCAAACTGTGGGTCGAGACAGTCCACCTTCAAAAGCACAATTGGTATCCCGAATTAATGGAAGGGAATCTAGTGGTACTTTCTGTTCAGCCCTTGGATGTTACTCAAGTTTGGGGTATTGATCTGGATACACTGGATACACTGGAAGGCACATCTGAACGGGAGAGTAATCATTTTTTCTTGAATATATTTTCAAACAACCCTGTTCAACAACTAATTTACTCATTCACATCCTGGAGTGGGATGGGGGGGTGGTAAAGGGTTACTGACAGAAACACAGACAGATACAACTACCTTGACAACACAATTATTACACTAACACTTGACGGCATTCTAAATAGCTTCATACAGGCATGCATGCATGCCTAATTTAATTACTTAATTAAAATATAGGGAAAACATGTTTAAGCAGTCAACAGGGCTTTCAGCAAAAGGCAGCCAGACCAATCCCAGGGTGAGAAAAATAACAGGTTTATACAAAAATAAAAAAGTTATTTTGGAAAATGAAGGGAGATGTATTAGCCATGCAAGCCAGTCCTTAGTAGAGTTAAGCTAAATGCATAGAATTTCCACCACTTCTATATACTGTGATTTGAGGATCTGAGTTAGGATCTGTTTAAAAGAAAGAAAGAAAGAAAGAAAGAAAGAAAGAAAGAAAGAAAGAAAGAAAGAAAGAAAGAAAGAAACTTTTGAAGACATTTCCTTGAAGACCAGACAACTAACACATAGTTAGGAATTCAGTTGAGGTATTTAAGAGCCAATTTAGCACACTGGTGTTTTGTAGCCACAGGCTACTGACAATGTGTTTAACCAACAGCTACATGCACTCAACCCCCATGATGAGGGGTTCTACTGAACACTGCCTCGTAAATGTTTACCATATCTGGGCTCTCATTTATGTTAACTACCATTAAATCACCCCCATTATGATGCTCATCTTGTAAAACATGCAGAGGGTGGTTTTTAATGATAGCCCTATTAAAAGAAAAGGGTGGAGTGCACTTAAAAAAAAGAGAACTCTCAGCACCTCAGCAAAATAACTATACAGTATATAGCAAGTAAGGATTCTATCAGCGAATCCAAAACAACAACAGTTCAACGATTCTAGGAGTTAATTTAACAGAGAATATTAAAGTTGCAATATGATGCCAAACAAGAGCAACCAAGTGTAAATTTGTTTTTACACAAAGCAGTGCTGTGCAGAAAACAACTGGAACGCCTACAAGTTACTCTTTACTGTAGTTTGTTTAATATTTTTAGTAAAATACATTTAAAAAGCAGGTACAGTTTACTTTTTTTACATGTATTGCCAAATTCTGTATTACATCAAATAAAATACTGCTTTTTATTTTCTCTGTTTTTATTTTTTTGTTTGTTTTTTAAAACACCACTGGTTATTGTTGTTTCCGTTTAAACCAATATATAAACAGTTATCATGATAAGTACTTATTCACAGTTACTGGGACTGGCTAGAAGTAGCTGTGGGCTTGCAGCTGAAGAATTTGGGTATTTCAGTATCTGTGATGTTTTTGTATCAACAGGACAATCACAAAGCCATGTCTGCTTGTTGCCCTGTTTTGTGCATCTTCCAAGTAGCATCTTTATAGAGAGTTTCCTTAAGCAATTTTTGACATAGTGAATGTAATCCTCATAAACATTGCATGATATTCCAAACACTTAGTCCTATGCAATGATTGCGTTGAAAAAAAAAAAAATCAACGCCAGCTAATGGGTGTATGAAACAATGCAACCTCATCTTTAAACAGAGCCAATAACTAGAATGAATCCTGTATCCAGCTGGTGTAACAAAACATGTGTACAGTTGACCTTAGTTACCTATTAGGATACATTGGCATTATCTGGTGCTAGATAAACCCTAAACCCTAAAATGAAATGGGTAAAATTACATTTATAATACAGTATACGGTACTTTTCTATGTAACTTTAAATATACTTTTTCTATGTAACTTTAAATATACTGTGCTGAATAGATCCGGAAAAAAGAAGTTGTTAAAGTCCTTATAATTGAGTGTGTAAAGGTATGGATGATTGATCGACCTGAGAGTGCTTCTGTGGATTGCATTTCTACAGCAGCTGCAGTAATGATATATAATATTAGGCTATGCTTGTTATGATGCATTACCTTGCTGTAGTACTTTTCCAAAGTATTTGTTGTGTCCGGTGCAGTTCCATCTTCTAAATCTAAACTGGAACTGGCACTCCCGAACCCCCAGCTTTGCCCCCTTCACCACCTCACTGACTATCTCTGGTTCAGTCTGGCACAGTTCAGCCTGTTTCCCAGCCAAGCGTTTCGTCTTCCTGCAGATGCTGTTGGGGTCCATTACCAGAGGGCTGCCCACTGCCCTGGAAATAACAACAAAAGACAGCACACTGTAAATACACACTAACTGCTTAAAATCAAACAGTGGACTTCCTTTTTTCCCATATCTAAGTTTGTCCATTCATCAAATAAAAGTTCTCGGATTGTACACATGAATTAACTTTTTGGCATTAATATAACAATATAACTGCAATTCTATATACATTTACTTTCTAATGAAGGGATCTATACAGACACCAATATAGTTCTGTTAGAGTTTTGTTTGACTTGTTAATGCCTTTCAAGTTTATAAGCATTTAACTGTGAAAATACTCAGTTAAATTAAATAGGACTAGTATATTTGGAAAAATGTCAAATACTAGTATATAGTAGGATTTAGATTGCATGACTATATTATTATTATTATTATTATTATTATTATTATTATTATTATTATTATTATTATTATTATTATTATGTTTTAACCAGTACCTGTTGTGCAGTGTAGTAACAATCAGAGGACAGGTTATAACAAGGTCAGATATTTAATAAAAATTGTTGCCTCTGGGTTCACTTTTGAATTCCTTCAAGGCAGAGAACAGTCACAATACAAATATGCCAGTTAGTAGACAGATAGATAGGTACATACACATATATATTACTAATGTTACAGATAATGTTTCACATGGAAAAAGAACATGTTCTGAATTGATATGTTATCTCTAAGATGTTACGTGACTGTTTTTTTTATTAAATGGCAAGCAATTGATTCTATTAAGAAGCAAAGTTACTGAGACAAACTCTGCATAATACTGTTAAGTGACCATATAATACTATGTTATGGACAAGTCATATAATAAAAGTTCATCAGGCAAACAATGTATTATGAATTGACTTTTTTTAAATAAATAAAATATACATTAAAATATACAGTGCAGTCCAGCATTTGTATACACACTGGTCAGTTATACCTATAAATCTCAGTATGTTTTTTTTGCAATCAGAAATCCACATCAAACAGCTAATGTACATAGTATCATAATTATCATAATGAACATTTACAGAGCTTATTCCTTTTGTAAAAAGCCATAAAGTGTTAAACTAAAATTAAACATTCTCCAGTGGTAAAATACATAAACAAAACATTATCATTGCCTTTCTGGCAAAACTTCAACATGTGGGCCTAAAACACATTTTATATTGTTTTCAGAGTCCTTCGTTGCCAAGTTTACTTTGTATCAAAACTCAGTGAGCAACTACAGAACAGGTCAGTACTTTACTTGTTTGCTAGCAATTATGTGAAAATGATTGTGAACTGAAACATAAAATATTTACAGTGCACTTTATCAAGATACTAAACAATGTACAATAAGATTGAGAGAAGAATACACTTGGTGCATATGGTTCCTCATCAGGGGCTTTTTACTAGCTGTATAAACATTCTAGAATTAATAGCATTGTCAGTTTAACATTTTAGTGGGGAACTATATCTCTGATCCTCACAATTCACATTGCACCACAGAAATACAGAAAACAAATCATAACATAGGGATTTGCATAGGGATTTGTCTCCTCTATAAAACATACCGTATGTGACTGAAATTGGGTGTTATATATATATATATATATATATATATATAGATATATATATATATATATATAATATATATATATATATATATATATATATATATATCCTGCACTAATATATTCCACTGATGTGTGCACTGTACTCAGATACAGTATCTGACATTGACACTTAATATTACACTTGTAACGGTTGTTGACAGGTATCTAGAGCATTGTTCTATTTTGTATATATTTATTTAAAAAACATACTCTCTCTGCCCCACAGATACTGTACGGAAAAAAAAAAAAAAATTACTTGGATATTTGAGAATCAGCCAGGAAACAGTGTGTTCCAATTTGGGATCTTTTCACAAAGGTGAATATACAAAAAATATAATAACAAGGGCACCAAAATGCATTAATCTTATATAGCTCCAAGCAAACTGGCACATTATCACATACTAGCCAGCTATTGCTCTCTACTTTCAAAGAAGTAGTTAAAGAATTCACAGAATACAAAACTGTGTTTCTATAATTTCACATCCAATAGGAACTGTTTAGTGTAAATCAGCCTTTGTGTGCATGTTTGTGTGTACTGTGTGTGTGTGTGTGTTTGTGTGTGTGTGTGTGTGTGTGTGTGTGCGTGCGTGCGTTCATGTGTGTGTGTGTGCGTGTGTCTGTTTGTCTGTCTGTGCATGTGTGTGTGTGTGTGTGTGTGTGTGTGTGCGCGTGCGTGCGTGTGTGTGTGTGTGCGTGTGTCTGTGTCTGTGTGTGTGTGTGTGTGTGTGCATGTGTGTGTGTGTGTGTGTGTGTGTGTGTGTGTGTGCATCTGCGTGTTTTAAATGCTGGAGAAATAGAAAGATGACAAGGGAGTACCTGTTCCCATATCATCTACTCTGCCCTTACCTATTGCAAAATATCATTACGTTTACTGACTACATTTTTGTGGTCACAAGTTTGGCAACAGAGAATGTTCACTCTGGGGGCCTTTCTGCTTTGTGTATGGACATGTTTTTATACAGGTCAGTGCCTTATCTGTTCTTTTACAAGAGCACTGCTTAGAAAAGGCACATGGGATACAATAGCTGCAAAATGAAGTTACTGTAGTTCAAAACACAATCAAAAAAGTTTCCGGTTCAACGATTTTATTTAATAGACATAAGAACGTAAACCTCACAAGCAGGTAGCTATATGTAATTAAATAAAACAATGTAATTGTTTTGCATGCATTTATGTATAACATTGCAAAAGCAGCATGCGTTACCGAAAATGCTTGTGTCTGTTAAGTTAATTTGCATTTTGCAATTCACCATTCAAACATGTTTTAGACCCACAGAGATATGGTAGCATACAATATATTCTTAATGAAACTACTATGGTATTTAATGTAGCCTTTTATCACAGCAATTCACTGGATTTAGGGATATAGTACTCAGAATAGCACAGAACATTTGCATGCTAATTTCACAGTTTACCGTGCTTTCTCCTTGCTCACTCTATTACAGTTGTTAATCAAGGTAGTCACTTTCAGTATGCTTAACCATGGTATACTGCAGTTATCTTTTAGAAGAAGAACTGTAAAGATGTGGTTATTTCAAACCAGTCACTCCATGGTCCATGTTCATTTCTCTATAAAGTATAGGCAAGACATGTAAGAAAAAAACAAAGAGGTCACAGATAGGTAGCCCTGTGTTTCACCCTCAAACTACCACTTTCATTCCCAAACTAATACTTAAGCACTTAATGTACACAGTCATGACACTGTGAAAAACAGAACTAGTGGCTTGGGATCAGTTTTCGTGGTCCGTGGCACAAAGCCATGGCACACATTTAAGCATAATTCACAGTCATTACTCAAGACTTAAGGTCAAGATACAGTTGCATGATAGTCGGAAAAGCTCCACCTCATACAGGTGCTTGGAAAAGTTGTTATGAACAATTGTGATTCTAATGACAACAGGATGCAAACAAATATTATGGATTCATCTTAGTGTAAAAAAATACAAGTGGTGTTTTAAAAATATACATATTTTTATTGTAGATGTTACTCTTAGTATGCATGAAAGAAGACCCCCTTTCTTAACCTTGCACAACTTGAGATTATCAGCAGGCGGAATTCCATCATGTTGAATTGGGAATTGTTTTATGATGACATATCCATTGCCTCCAGGTCCACCTGAAATTCCAACTCCCCCTCCTGTCTTACAGCTTTCGCTGTAGGCTATGACTTACCTCATAATAGACCTGACACAATTAAATACCAGACTTAGGAGATTTAGGTATGTTTGTACGGCACTAGTGTGCACCTTACTGTCAAATGCAAATTAAATATGTACCTTACTTGACAGCAACAGACGTTTGGACTATTTTGGCAGTAATATTATCTAAAAGGGATCAAAAAATATGTTTGGTAACTTGTTAATGGTTAATTTTTTTTAACATGTTAATGGTTACAGTTTGCTCTAGGTTGGTGAATAGATTATTAGTAACACCCATGTTCTGTTATATACCTATTTTTAAACTGGCGGAAGGACCACACAATTAACCCTATCACTAGCAGCCTTTGGTTGACTCGAAGGATGGCTTAAAAAAATATCTCAAAGGGGAGTACCTCAAT